>NC_054374.1:157302696-157650196 GCF_017654675.1 Xenopus laevis | reverse complement strand
CCCCTCCCTGCTTCCCCGGCATACTTCAAAAGCCCTGAAAATGTCCCTAAAATATTTCTAACCTATCAGTGCAGAGTAAGAGCATCAGAACTCGTGGGCACCATCTTTCGGATATTCGGATTTTTTCTGGTCCTCTTCGGCAATACAGGTCCTCTTCGGCAATTTCCGTCACTTTTGGTGCATGGGCAGTCGGTAAGAACAGGAAGACTGCTCCAACTGCACATGCACCAATACGATGCTCTATTACAGACCAAGACCGGCGATCCAGAAGATGGCGCCACCAAGCTCCACTGCGCTTACTTTGCACTGATAGATGAGAAATATTTTAGGGATATTTTGAGGGCTATTGAAGTTTGCGTGGTGGTGGGGAAGCAGGGAGGGGGGACTATCTAGGTTAGTAGCTAGGGGCTTTTCTTAATTGGGGGGTTGAGTTCTCCTTTAAGGATATATTTGTGAGCTGGTAATTTTTATATTATATTATTGACACCTTAGTGTTGAGACTTAGCTTAGAATACAACGTCCAACTTCTTAACATAATGAGGCACAAGTGTTACAACTGCAGCACTCTATTGGTTGAGTTAAGCAAACATTCAAAAAAACACGTTAGCTACTGGGGCCAATGAAATATAAGCTTTACCAGATTAATCTGTAAAGATCTACTAGGCCAGAAAAAGCCCCAGGACACTCCACAACAGTAGGTATTCACTGGAGAGGTAACATATAAGTCCCAAACAGTTTCCTCCTGTGTCAATGAAGAAGAAGTCCCAGAGCAATCACTGGCAACTGGGTCAGTACAAGACTAGAGAGGTCATTTTGCAGCTACAAGTGCTATTTCAGGCCACTTTGGGAACTTTGGAGCTACGGCTTGGTTCGTAGGTGGATATAGCGCAGGATGAGTACCTTTAATGAAAGGGGATTTTTGATTTAACTGACTGTGGCTAATATTGCAGATTCCTTAAATGAATTGTTCATTATAAAAATAAAAACTGGGTAAATAGATAGGCTGTGCAAAATAAAAAAAATGTGTCTAATATAGTTAGTTAGCCAAAAATGTAATGTATAAAGGCTGGAGTGACTGGATGTGTAACATAATAGCCAGAACACTACTTCCTGCTTTGCAGCTCTCTTGGTTTCCACTGATTGGTTACCAGGCAGCAACCAATTAGTGACTTAACGGGGGGCCACATGGGCCATAACTGTTGCTTTTGAGGATCAATTGCAAACTAACTGAACAGTTATGTCCCATGTGACCCCCCTTCAATTCGTTGACTAACTCAGAGTTAGAGAGCTGAAAAGCAGGAGGTTGGATTCTAGCTATTATGTTACTCCAGCCTTTATACATTACATTTTTGCCTAACTAACTATATTAGAAACATGTTTTATTTTTTTACCCCGTTTTTATTTTTACACAGAACTGTTCCTTTAAACCCCACAACATTAGCTACTTTCTGGGTCAGAGTCCTTGAAATAAATCTTTCATAAGAACTTGCGGCTGGTGCCCAATGCATCTGCCTCCTAATGCTTCTCCCCTTTAATGTTAGATAGTGTCTAGTTTAATCCATCTTTTTAATTATTCCTCTACACACTATAAATTTATACACACTTTGAATGTATGTGCCTCATCCCTGTTGTAGTTCTAAATTAAATATCTGGTAATTGTTCTCAGTGGCCATGGAACATATCTCCAGTTGGCCACACACTCATTGATTCATTCCTGGCCCTCCACATACATTATAGGGAAGTACAACTTTCTCACCAGTGTTGTGCTGAATGGTTCAAGATAATCACCTGTCCGTCTTGTGTTCCCTGGCAACGGAACTTCCTCACAATTTGTATTTATGATATTATAGGGAAGTGTATGGATTTTATTATTGATATATTCGATTTTTACATATAAATACAATATGAGGTAGCTGGTGCAGGACACTAGTAGATGAGATGTTGTTAATTCTCATAGCAAGAACAGTCGGCAATAATATACTATAGTTGGTCGTCTAACCCACTAATCACTTATTCCTCAGAGACACGTAGAAAGAAATAGGTATGTACGTTTCTGAACAGTTCAAGTACAGGTATGGGACCTGTTATCCAGAATGCTCGGGACCTGAGGTTTTCCGGATAATGGATCTTTCCGTAATTTGGGTCTTCATGCCTTAAGTCTACTAGAAATTCATCTAAACATGAAATAAACTCATTAGGCTGGTTTTGCTTCCAATAAGGATTAATTATATCTTAGTTGGGATCAAGTACAAGGTACTGTTTTATTATTACAGTGAAAAAGGAAATCATTTTTAAAAATTTGGATTATTTTGATGAAATGAAGTCTATGGGAGACAGCCATTCTGTAATTCGGAGCTTTCTGGATATCGGGTTTCCGGATAAGGGATCCTATACCTGTATTTCAGGAATAGTGATGGGTGAAAAATTTCGCCATTGTTGAATTCGCTGCGAACTTGGCAGTTAAGCTGCAGGAGAATTTGTTTGCAAAACCGCAGCAAAAATTCGGGGAGCATCAAAAAACCAATGCACGCGTAATAAAAAACAACATGCGACTTAATCTAAGCACGCGGCAAACCAGTTTCATAAATTTTTTTCCCTTTTGCAAATTTCTTTAGAAGTTTGAAAATTATTCTGCGAAACGCAGCACATTCGCCAATCACTATCCAGGAAACATGAGGAACCTCTCATGTTTCGATTTGTCTTTACGTATGTGAGGCGAATATTTACATCTTTTATAAATAACCCCTGGTGACAATTAACATATAAAGTGTCCCTTTTATAGAACACCGAGTGTAGTAGAAGTCTGCTTTCATCAGTTGGTTGGCAAACAAATGACAAGGATTAACGAGGTAGGAGCCAAAGAATCTTATAAGATCTATCTGTGTTGTAATGAGGTCCCATTGGCGTAATAAAAGCTTGTATGGAGTCCAGCACAACTATGTAATTAACAGTGCTTAATCATCCTTATGAGGGTGGGTGGTGAATCCCTCGTTAATAGCTTTTGCTAATCATGCTTAACTCTAAAGTGTTACATGCTAAGATTTATTTATAGGGTCTTCACACATTCATTTCATGTCTGAATGCAAAGACATTGCAATTTTTTAGACCAGGTTAGAGAAACATTTTCAACTTAAATATGTTAGGAATTGTCAGGTTCCTTCCGTCCCACAGCATTCCCTAATTTACAGGTAGTATTTGTAGAATAGGTGCATTAAGTGGAGCAACTATATCCCCCGGCACTCCCTACATTATTATTCTAAATAAGTGCAATAACAGGAGCAACTATGTCCCCTGGCACTCCCTATGGTATTATTCCAAATGAGTTCATTAAGGGGAACAATTATGCAATAACTGGAGAAAATATGTCCCCCGGAACTCTCTATTTTATTATTCTAAACAGGTGCATTAAAGGAATTGTTCAGTATAAAAATAAAAACTGGGTAAATGGATAGGCTGTGCCAAAAAAAAATGTATCTAATATAGTTAGTTAGCCAAAAATGTAATGTATAAAGGCTGGAGTGACTGGATGTGTAACATAATAGCCAGAACACTACTTCCTGCTTTTCAGCTCTCTTGGTTTACACTGACTGGTTACCAGGCAGTAACCAATCAGTGACTTGAGGGGGGAGGCACATGGGTCATAACTGTTGCTTTTGAATCTGAGCTGAATGCTGAGGATCAATTACAAACTCACTGAACAGTTATGTCCCATGTGGCCCCCCTTATAGTCACTGACTAACTCAGAGTTAGAGAGTTGAAGAGCAGGAAGTAATGTTCTGGCTATTATGTTACACATCCACTCACTCCAACCTTTATACATTACATTTTTGGCTAATAAACTTTATTAGAATATTTTTTTTTATTTTGCACAACCTATCTATTTACCCAGTTTTTATTTTTACACTGAACTGTTCCTTTAATTGGAGCAACTATGTCCCCCAACACTCCCTAGTTTTTTATTCCAAGTAAGTGCATTAACAATTTTCCTCAGCAATCCCTACGTTATTATTCCAAATAGGTCATTAAAGGGAGCATCTATGTCGTCCCCCCAGTACTCCCAACATTATTATTCCAAATAGGTGCAAAGACATGGCAGTTCATTAGACCAGGTTAGAGAAGCCATTATTTGCCAAATAGGTGCATTAATGGGAGCAACTCCCTACATTTTTATTCAAGTAGGTGCATAAAAGGGAACAACTATGTCCCCGCAGCACTCCCTAGATTATTATTCCACATAGGTGCATTAAAGGGACCAACTATTTCCCATGGCACTTCCTACTGTATGTTATTATTCCAAATAGATGCATTAAGAGTACCATCTATGTCCTCCCACACTGCCTAGGTTGCTATTAAAAAAATAAGCAATGAGCTAGAGGACATTTGAGGGGATGCCAAATACTGCCCTTTTTTTTTAAAGGGGATCCATCACCCAAAGAAAATAATCACAATCCTATTTCATCACATTAGTCAAGCAAAATTAACTTTAATTACACTATATAAATTATTTGAATCTTGCTTCCTTCAGTCTATGAATTCATAATTATAACAAGCAGGCAGGAGCCATTTTGTGGACACTGTTATTAAGACAAGCCTTGTATCATCTCAGAATCTTGTTTGTGCACCAAAATGGGGGACCTGATGTCCATCCCCATGCCCTGGCTACACAATTAAATGGTGAAGAGAACGGGGGGAATGTGGGGAGAGCAGTGATATTTAGGAAGTGCTGAATGGAAAGTGAAAGTAATTGACTGCCCCGCCTCTATGACTAAGGCATAGAGGCGGGGCAGACAATATTTGATTGACAGCTGAGATTTTTAAAAGCGCTTACAACAGCTATGAATGCTTGAATAAAAAATAGAAATGGATTTCATGTTCAGTTTGAAAAGTTCTTTTATTATACAGCTTTTGGTGTCTGGGTGACAGGTCCACTGCTGAAAGCAGGCAGTAAAACACCAATCAAAGCATAAAACCAACCAACATAAGGTAGGAATTGGCACATTCCTACTAACTATGTCCCGCAACACTTCCTGCATTATTTGCCAAATAGGTACATTAAGGAGAGCAACTATGTCACCCAGTACTCCCTGTGTTATTATTCCAAATAAATAAATTAAAGGTAGCAACTATGTCCCCCCGGCACTCCCAAGGTTGCTATTCAGAAGCACAAAAAGCTGGTTAATTCAGTTTCAGTTACAGGACAGAAATACCCTTCCCTGACTCCTTCCTGGATCAAGAGTTTTCCGTTGACTGTACACGTAATCTATTATCTACTGTAACCACTTATTTAAGGACAGAACTGGTTCACCTTATCTTTTTGCTCTTGTTCAGGCTTTCATTATTTGTGCAGATATGAGCTTAATGCAGAACTGTCACGTAGAACCTCCTCTCGCTAATCATGGGTCAACGAAAGAGGGAATTCTCTTCTTTTCTCTTTCAAAGGAATGTACTTTAACATTTCAGTCATGCTTCTGCATATACTGTATGAGAGAGGAATTAATAAACTAACAGGCAGAGCCAATAAGCTACTGTATTTGGTGATTCCCTGCCCGTTTCAATCTTAAGATGTACAATAATTGAATTTGCGGGCAGATAAAAACCAATTGGTTCAACCGGTCTCTCCCTGGGATTTGTCTAATGGAAATAATATGATCTGAATGGTTCTTCTTTTCTTTTGCTTTAGTTGCCCCGGATTCTGTGAAGGTGTTTCTGGCTCACCCTGCAGTTTTAGCATTGTCTGTGCAGCCATTGTTTCTCTGGTAGGCTGGACACAAGCTTTGTATTACTTAGTTTTACTGATAGGTGTGTTATGTTCCCCTTTATAAAACGTGTAAAAGGACTATATGGCCTCACTGTCCACAAGGACACAGATATGGCATTATTTTAAGAAGCAGCTAATGGGACAGGGTTCTTATTCTTTATCGGGTAAGGAGAACTTTCCCTTCCATACTGTCTATAAGAAATAAAGGTATAATGGTCCTTTCAAGAAGTATATTGCTTTATAAACACACATACACTATTAAGGGTTCATTTACCACTCTACAGGCTCAAGTCCCTGAGCACTAAGGTTTCCAAATGTCACTTACATAGAGCACTTACACCTGTACCAGCATCCAGGTGCAAGAAGTCCCCCATGCATTACACTGGAACTTAAACAGAATAATCAAGTTCTTTTGCAGGCTGTAAGCAAAGGGATCATGGGCACCTATCATCTTCTGCAACTAAATGGCGTTTAAGCCAACGGGTGTCCATGTATAGTACAGATCACCAGTGCAGCATAAACGCTTGTGTACACAGCAGACACATGAAAATTCCAAGGGGAACGATGCTAAGTGCAAACACTATAGTTTGAATTGGCCCAAATGGCCTTGTTTCTTAAAGGAGAACTAAAGCCTAACTAAAGAAGCAGCTAGAAATGTTGTACATTATGTTTTGGGCTTCTGTACCAGCCCAAGGCAACCACAGCCCTTTAGCAGTAAAGATCTGCGTCTCCAAAGATGCCCCAGTAGCTCCCCATCTTCTTTTCTGCTGATTCACTGCACATGCTCTGTGCTGCTGTCACTTACTGAGCTTAGGGAGCCACTCACAATATACAGTACACATAGAATAGAAATGTCACAATATAAGGCTGATTAGTAATTAATACAGATAATTACTACATGGCAGCACAGAAACCAGTGCAATTAGCATCAGAATTTAATAATCAGCAAACCTGTAGCATCAGCTTATATTACAGACAGGGAAGCTCATTTTCTGCTGGATAATTAGTGACGAGCCCTAAGCTTAGCTTCTCAACAGCCAATCAGAGCCCACTGAGCATGTGAGTGTCACAGACACTTTCCAAGATGGTGACCCCCTGTGACAAGTTTGAAGTCCTGGATAAAATGCAGAGGTAAAATATAATATATAGAGGATAAAGGGAGAGAAAAGATAGCTGGGAGAGAAATAGAGAAGAGATAGAGAAGTGTTAAACATATAAACAAGGTGAGGCATCAGAGAGGGTTATAGAGAAAAGGAGAGAAAATAGGTGAAACAAAAAGAGAAAATCAAGCGATTAAACAGCAGCAGATTAAGGAATAGTTAGAGAATGATATACCGTATATGAAATAATCTTGGGTAATATAGAATATGATGGGGTTGTGCTGTGTTATAACACACAATACACAGAAAAGGAGTTGTGTTTGCAGAAGTTGAATTGGCAGCCAAGAAAAGTCATAGGCACAATTATTGCTTTGGGGTCCCTACAGGTCACATATGTAAATCAGTGCATATTGGGAATTAAACTGTGTGCATTAGATGGAAATAACAAAAAGGAAATAGCAAAATTGCTTTGCTTTAAAGTGGGTGAAACCAGAAAGTATTGGCGAGCGAGGCTGTTTATAACAATGGGTGTGGCTTATGGTTGTGGGAGGGGCTTGTGTTAGTATGCCACCCAACGCTCACCGCACAGAGCATCTCTCCTTTTTCAAGCACTGCAGAGCAGTCAACTCTTAAACCATATTTCCATTTTATTTCCCTATCTTCCCAGCTTGTTGAGCAGTAGTGCAATGGAACAGATCATGTATTGTGCTACACTGCGTACTGGTGCAATAAATGTAGATAAGGTGTGCTTCAAAAGCGGATTAAGCTCTTTGCAGCCCCGGGTGCACGCCGTACCCCCTGCCAGGGCAACGCATACATGTAGTGAATAAAGCAGCAGCACTCCGGTATTTTTGAAAATTTGTAAACCTTTCTTGACAAAGGGCCTGCGTAGCCCGAAACGTTGCCTATTGCATTTAAGTAAAGGTTTACAAATTTTCAAAAATACCGGAGTGCTGCTGCTTTATTCACTACATGTATGCGTTGCCCTGGCAGGGGGTACGGCGTGCACCCGGGGCTGCAAAGAGCTTAATCCGCTTTAATTCACTACACTGCGTACTGGTGGTGACTGGAGGGGAAAACCTGAAAGCATATGGTTAAATCTGGGATCCCTACTATGTGCATAGGGAAACTCCAGGTCCCCTGTAGGACACATTATTTCTAGTTTTGTGCAAACCATTTAATGCACCTGCAATGAGATTAAGCCTTTAGATTGGTAAAGAAAATGTATCTGACCCAGGCCCAGCATCAAAAGGGCAGCTTGGATCACAAAATATATTTTAAAGATTAAAATGCCAAGGGTATTTTATAAAATAGATCAGATTATATTATATATCATATTTAGCGATGGGCAAATAAATTCGCGCAATTGGCAAAATTCACCAGCTGTAAAGGTTTCTGACACTGACGGCAAGTAAACGGATGCCCATTGACTTTAATGCGCATCAAGGGGCAGATTTATCAAGGGTCGAATTTCGAAGTTAAAAATACTTCCAAATTCAATCATCGAATTGGAATACTTCGAATATCGAAGTTGAAGTTTTTTTCAGCGAATTTGGGTATCCTGCGGTCGAAGTAAAATTCTATGAATCGAACAATTCGAAGGATTTCAGCAATCGATCGATTCATTTTACTTCGACTTCCAAAAACTTAGAAAAATGCTTGGCGAAGTATTGAAATCGAAGTTTTTTAAAGAGACAGTACTTCGACTATAGAATGGTCGAATATTCAAATTATTTTACTTCGAATTGAATTCAAAGTCGTAGTATCCTATTCGATGGTCGAAGTATCCAAAAAATTACTAATTACTAATTTCGATTTTTTTTTTTACTTAGAAAATTCCCTTGAAATCACTTCGACCCTTGATAAATCTGCCTCCAAATGTTGCCAGCATCAGAGTTGTTGCTGGTGTCGATTTTTGACGCCGGCGTCAAAATTTGCGTTTCGAGAATTTTTCGGCCGGTTAAAAAAAATTTCACCCGTTTCACGAATTTTGCGGCAAATTCGCCCATCACTAATCATATTATATCATGAATGTTCAGCCTATACATGTAATTAGACCCCAACACTGGCACAAATGGGAACCAATTCTACATATTATTGTTCTTTAGCCTCAATGTTCCTACTAATAAAACACATTTACAGCAAATATATCACAGTGGGTTACGGTCATTAAAGAAACAGTCAGTATTTAAGAAAAAAAAGCCTGAATAACTTGCTGTAATACTTGGAAACCTTCCAGGGCTACGGAGATAAGTATTGAGTTCACCGTGGGTTCTATCCAAATGCTTCCTTTCTTGGAGCCCCATGCTGGGATTAAAACAAAGCTTTTGCTACTATATGAAAAAAAAAATCAATTTAAGTCAATCATTTTCATAATAAAAAAGTTGAAACATGGTCTCTCCAGACTTATGATGACATAAAGTTCTTTGTGTGTTACTATGGCCCACTGCAGTGACATAACATCTCGTGGCTATTGAGCATGGGGTGGAATCCACTTACAGAACATTGTTTTCTGGAAAAAATCTATACTCCTGCTGTCAGCCACAATATGAAATTTAGCAAAATAATGCTGTTTACCAGTGCCTGTGGTTGAAGGACCCTATATGTTTTTTTTTTTTAAAATATGGGATTTAATAATGGAAAAGTTATTTAGCTGGGAAAGGAAAATAGATATTTTTGTAATTTCTAGAATAGTGAGAAATTTAGAGAAAATATATAAAACATAATGTTGAATTATTTTAAAGCATGTGGAAATCATTGCATGAAGCATTGGTAAACTAAGATCTGCGAACTAGAGGCATATGGGCCCCGGTGCAAACTTAATACCGGGGCCCCACCTTTGCAACCCTCCTAATGGCAGCACTGTCACTCACATTGAGCCCATAAGCATCAAGAACCGCAGCTTTTCCAGATTGTCGTGCGAAAACTTTTGTGAAATCGCCAAAAAAAAAGCCTGAAATGTTCAGATTTTTGTACGAAACCCAGTGCAGACAATAATATCTTCAAATTGCAAATAGGACCTTCTGCCATTGACTACAAAAGGACCTCGACAGGTTGAAGATAAAGTATTTTGGGATTTGGACTTTTTAGTAGCCTCGGGTATAATAAATCTCAAAAAAAAATTTCCCCACTAAAAATTCTTATTTTTTTAATAAAAAAAACTTGAATATGTCTAGTTTTTGCCATTCGGACTTTAATAAATAACCCCCATAGTGTTGCCTTAAAGCTAAAAAAAGAGAGCTTTATGGGCCAAGACATGTAAATGATTCCTTTGTGTCCCTGTGGCCAACTGTGGCTCCAGAAGCCCTAGCTTCATAGCTCAGATAGAGACTTCTATTCACAGCCCTACACTCCATCTCACAAACAGCCTTTTTTCATCTTGTTAGATCCCATCAGTGCAAATACTGGAGCATGTTATCTGAGGGGTTGGATGCAGATCAGAGCGAAACAGAAGAAGAAGTGGAGAAAAGTCAAGAAATAGGGAAAGTCGGTTGAAAAGCTCCTTTTAGACTGTAAGCTCTTTAGAGCAGGGCCCTTACATTGGTTGTTAGTTGTTTTCTACTACAGTGCCCCTGTAGCAAAATAAATAGTTGTTGACTTCAGGAGACCACGTGGTGATCACTTTCCCCTGTACATTGACGGATCTCCAGTGGAAATCGTCAAGATTACCAAATTCCTTGGGGAACATCTGGCAGAGAACCTCTCCTGGACCATTAACACCAGCTCTATAGAGAAGAAGGCACAGCGACGTCTCTAATTTCTGTGAAAACTGAAAAAAGCCCATCTATCCTCACTATCTTCTACAGAGGGTCTATTGAGATCATCTTATGTAGCTGCATCACTACCTGGTACGGAAACTGTTCTGTATCGGATTGCAAGATCCTGCAGCAGGTGGTGAGGACAGCAAAAAGATTATTGGGGTCTCACTTCCCACCATTATGGTTATTTACCACACCCACTGTTTTCAGAAGACTACCAGCACTGTCAGGAATGGCACCCACCCTGCACACGATCTCCCTCCTGCCATGTGGTAAAATCGACCGCAGTATTAGGGCGTTGACTTCCAGAATGTGCAACAGTTTCTTTCCACAAGCCATCAGGCATCTCAGCTCCCAAGAACTGAACTGAATATATTCATAAAGAACCACATCAACCTCTGGAATACTTTACACAAATGTATGTCTACCTTGCCCAACAGGACTGTTTTAGAGTTCATCTCAAGAACTCACACTTGATATACAGGTACCTTCATATAGTCCTATGTGTAGCACCATGGGTTCTGGAGAAACGTTATTTAGTTTCCACTATGTACTGTATTACTGTATACGGCTGAAATGACAATAAAAACCACTTGACCACTGTTCCTCGCCAACATAATGGAACATTTAAGGCTGCCTCAATATTGGACTAGATATCAAGCAGTAAACAGGTTTCAGCTATTTTTGCACCAAAGAGTCAGGGTGGCATCAAAACAGAGAACATTGGAATAGGAGAGATTCCAATTTATTGCAGGAAGAACTATGGAAATAAGAAAAGGACACTTTGAAGACAGCAGTGGGTGTAGATCATGATAAGAGATTTGGGTTACCCTTTTACGATTTCTGCTTTAATGTTCAGATTTTCTTCAGTGACACTGGCACCGTTATTTAATGTCGAAAAAAAAGCTGATCTTGGAATCTGTGGCAGAATGTGCAGTGCCAGCTTAAGAGTTGCACTTTACTGCGAATGCCACAAACCTGACACTGTTTCACCAATATCTGAATAACAAACATATTCCATTATGCACATTGCATAGTTATTGAACTGTTTATTCCGATATGCTGGAGACAGCACTGGTTTCATTGGAGTCATTCACAGGGCATCATTAATTAATGGCTAATTACTTTGCCAGCACGTGCATTTTTCCTCTTTAAAGGAATGAAGTGGCATATCTCTCAATGTGTTTTACATCTGTGAACACTGCTTGGGAATAAAGCATTTGTACGTTTCATGCAACGTATTGAATTTGCCCTGTCTGAAGTCTGATGTCCCTCGGGTGCCAGAGGAAGGCTGAATGCTTTTAGGACACAGACGAGATCAGACTGGTTTTCAACATTAAATCACATCTCCACTGCCCCAGAACAGTGTCACAAGCTGAACAATGAAAAAGGATTGAACTCTTTCTTCCATTTCTTTTTCAACTTGTTTCCAAGTTTGACACAAATGAAGTTTTGTCTGCCATTTTCTGAGTGGGGGTTGCTTCATTTCATAACAACGTATTTATTTGATTCACTGGGTGTAAGTCGGGTTCACAACCTAAGGTGTGAACCCAGGAGATACGTCCAGGTCCCTCTTGGCTCCAGGGTTTAATAGAATCAATAGGCATAACTGCACTCCATTTATCAAAAGAGGTAGGGTGGACACATTGGTAACCATGTGAAAGTACATGCCCTTGACCACTGCAGGTTCAAAAAGTGGTAAAATACCTGAATTACAAATTTGCTAGCAATTTGCTTTCTATTACTCTTCCCGATCCTCCTGGAGGCAGCCATGATGTCATGGCCCTGCCCACTTTTGCCTCCTCCTGCCCCTCTGATGTCACGGACAAGGGAACGTTGTGCTCACCATTAATTTTTAAACCATTAAGCAGGGGCGCAATGAGGCTGTGACCACAAAATTGATCTAGACAGATGCAAGAGTTCCTCTGGACTCAACCCATTATCAATATATTTAAGACATTAAGGGGGTTATTTATCAAGGTCCAAATATCCGAACCTTGAATTATTCGTAGTTTTCGGAGGGAAAAAAAACTACAATTTTTTTTGTGATTTATTAAAGTCCGATGGTTCGAAACCCCGGCATCTAAAAGCTCTCGAGGTCCTGTATAAGTGAATGGGGAAGGTCCCAGTGTCTGCACTGATGTCCGTACGATATCCGATGAGTTTGTTGTTTCTGTGCAAAAACCTAAGATAACTACGATAAAATCATAGTTTTTGTGAAAAACTACAAACAATTCAGAGTTTTCAGGGGAAAGCTCCAAAGTTTGACCCTATTTTTTCAGGCTTTTTTTGTTCATAACTAAGGTCCATTCGGATTTCTAACTTTGAGAAGTTATATAAATTCGGACCTTGATAAATAACCCCCTAAGACAGGGATCCCCAACCTTTTGAACCCGTGAGCAACATTGAGAAGTAAAAGTTGTTGGGGAGCAACACAAGCATGAAAAATGTTCTTGGGGTGCCAAATAAGGGCTGTGATTGGCCATTTGATATCCCTTATGTGGATTGTCAACCTACACTGAGGCTCTGTTTGGCAGTTTAACTGTTTTTTATACAACCAAAATTTGTAAACCCAAACTTATTTAAAAATAAGCCCCTGCTTTGAGGCAACTGGAAGCAACATCCATGGGGTTGGAGAGCAACATGTTGCTCACAAGCTACTGGTTGGGGATCACTGCCCTAAGACATTTTGTGCCTTAAGCTACTAAAAAATGCCTTACCCTTTACACAAAAAAGGGATTGTTTGTCCATATATTTCAATATATTTAAGCTGAACAACTACGTCAAAGTCATCCCATATCTGGCCAGTCTTACACTCAACTTTAATCTGATTCATTAAGAATTCTATTGCCCCGGGACTGCCAGGAGGGCCCTATGTTTTGAAGTCCCGGTGGGCCCCCAATGTTCCAGTCCGACCCTGTAGACACAGATGGAGGCTTGGGTCATTAGGTTGGGGACGCATATTTTTTGTAACAGAATCAAAAATTGCTAAATGTTCCTGTATATTTGTCTTGGCTGATGTTCAAAGAGACTCTTGCTTGATGTTCTCCTCTCTCTCCCAAAGTCTGTGCAGTTTAAAGGAAATATAAACCGTTTTCATTTCATATAATCATTTTCTAGTTTTCAAGTTATTAGAAGTTTTTCCACTGCTAATGAAATACATTTGACACATCTGCGCAGCTTGCTGTTGGCTAATCATCCAAAATTGAATTTTGTGATCTCAAGCAACATCTTGAGATGTTGTTCTGCATAGAAATGACCAGGGAAACATCAGTTGACCAGCAGGTGAAGCTGTTGTTTCAAATTCATTGTATTAGCACTCGGCATGTAAACTGCAAAAATGCTTCGAAAGGAGATCTGTGCAATTTTTTCATTCATTTGTCTCGAGGGTTGATTTTTTTTTTTTTAATCCGTGCTCCCATCATTCATTTTTCATTACTCACAAAGTGAAGTCAGGAGTCAGTTTTGCACATATAGAGGCAGATTTACTAAGCTTGAGTGAATAATTTGAATGGAATAAAATTCGAATTTCAAAGTATTTTTGTTGGGTACTTCGACCATCCAATTGGTCAAATTTGATTGAATCGAATGATTCGAACAATTCGAAGTAAAAATCATTTGACTATTCGACCATTGGATAATCTAAGTACTGTCTCTTTAATACTTCATCTTCATACTTCGCCACTTTAAACCTACCGAGGTGCAATGTTAGCCTATGGGGACCTTCCCCAGCACTTTTCTACGTTTTTTGGTCAAATAAAAATCCTTCGATCGATCGCTTAAAATTGTTCGAATCGTTCGATTTGAAGGATTTTTATTCGATGTCGAAAATGTAGAAAAGTGCTCGGGATCGAAGCTTTTGCGGTAAAATCCTTCTAATTCGATATTCGAATTCAAAGGATTTTACTTCGAGGGTCGAATTTGAGGGTTTTTTATCCCTCGAAATTCGACCCTTGATAAATCTGCCCCTAAATGACATACTTTAATATTACACAGGAACTTTGCATTATCATATGTGGATTACTTGATTTAGGGGCATTTGAAATTTAGCACCATCTCCTCCTCCATGGTGATAATGATCTTTTTACCATTCTGTCATTATTGTAATGTTTTAATGGGATTGATTTCAATTCAAGTGAGGTATTAAACTATTTTTATGGCATGCAACACATGTACCAACTGATTTGTTTGAGTGCATTTTATTGTGTACAGTTTTGTCCTTTGTGTAGGGACCACCTCAGCTCATAACCATTTGAAAGATAAAGGACAGTGAATGCATTTTTACCCATGTAGAATTGGCCTTCAGGCTGAGCCATCATCAATCCAGGATCCCCAGAGAGGCCAGACCTACAGTTTGTGAACCACTACTCGGAAGACTCCTGTTTCCTCTAACATTTACTTAAAGGAGAACTAAAGCTGAACTAAAGAAGCAGCTAGAAATATTGTATGTTGATGTTTTGTGCTTCTGTACCAGCCCAAGGCAACCACAGCCCTTTTGCAGTAAAGATCTGTGTCTCCAAAGATGCCCCAGTAGCTCCCCATCTTCTTTTCTGCTGATTCACTGCACATGCTCTGTGCTGCTGTCACTTACTGAGCTTAGGGACCCACTCACAATATACAGTACACATAGAATAGAAATGTCACAATAAAAGGCTGATTAGTAATTAATACACATAATTACTGCATGGCAGCACAGAAACCAGTGCAATTAGCATCAGAATTTAATAATCAGCAAACCTGTAGCATCAGCTTATATTACAGCCAGGGAAGCTCATTTTCTGCTGGATAATTAGTGACGAGCCCTAAGCTTAGCTTCTCAACAGCTGCTCAGAGCCCACTGAGTGTCACACTTTCCAAGATGGTGACCCCCTGTGACAAGTTTGAAGTCCTGGATCATTGCTGCTATTGACAAGCTCAAACTTTAGCCTTGTGCAATAAGTTCATTACTGTATATACAATATGGCATTTTTAGCCACATTTGCTTTTAGGGTTTAGTTCTCCTTTAATACAAGCACAAAAATTTGTGAGACAAAAATATAAAGTTTTTTTTATTTTGGTAGATTAAAAGCATATCAAAAATAGTTCTCCCTTCTATAAAGAACCAATTATCCATATCATAATGGCTATTAGTGATGGAAAAAGAATTACGGTATATACTCGAGTATAAACCGTCCCGAGTATAAGCCGAGGTGCCTAATTTTACCTCCAAAAACTCGGAAAGCTTATTGACTCGAGTATAAGCCTAGGGTGAGAAATGCAGCAGCTTCTGGTAAGTTTCAATCAAAAAATTGAGGGTTTCTGCTCCCATTGGAGGTGCCGGCGTCTAGTTTTTGGATGCCAGCGACCATTCTTGGACGCTGGCGAATATTCTTGGAGACTATTCTTAGGCGCCGGCGACTGTTTTTGCGTTTGACCCGAGTATAAGCCGATGTAGAGTTTTTCAGCATATTTTGGGGGCTGAAAAACTTGGCTTATACTCGAGTATATACGGTAAAGTGGTTGCTTACCTTTGAGATAACTTTTAGAATGACGTAGAGAGGGATATTCTGAGACAATTTGCAATTGATTTTCACTTTTTATTATTTGTAGTTTTTGAATTATTTAGCTTTTTATTAAACAGCTCTCTAATTTGTAATTTCAGCCATCTGGTTGCTAGGAATTGATATAAATGCATTGATATGAATAAGAGACTGGAATATGAATATGTGAGGGTCCAAATTGAAAAAGAATAATAAAAAGTAGCAATAACAATACATTTGTAGCCTTACAAAGCATTTGGTGTTTGAAGACCAAATGAAAAGTTAATAAGAATTGGCCATTCTATAAAATACTAAAAGTTAACCCTTAACCCTTTAACACATCAGCGGGGGGGGGTTAAAGGCTTATATGACAGTGGCAGAGCAGAATGTCTTCCTCTGGTTATAAAACAATCTATTTCTGTTTAGCACTCACAGTATAATTGTGTAGAATGGTAATTAGAATGCTCGGTGCTACCAGTAATAAGATGCAAAAAACAAACTAAAATTTGCATTCTAGAAGAAAAAAACTCATCCTAAATTTGCTGTTGTTTGCATATTCAAGTCCGAAACAAAAACCTTCATGACGGCTAATTAAACGGTTATCAGCCATTAAAAAAGTAGTCTGAGCTCATTATTCAAGAACTACATTGTGAGCTGTTTTCTCTTGATCTGCTATATGAGTTTATAAATATTTTTGGCAAGAGAAACTGAATTATTAACAAAAAATCAGATATGGGAAAGTGTCTTGGAATGCAAAGACCATCAAGGGCTTTCGTATGGAGTCGTATGGAGCGCTTCAATGCAAATGACTTGCGGACGTGGTAGACTTTGAAATGTTACGGTATGGATTTAAAATCCAATTAAGATCATGAAATTTCTTCCTAAAATTACACCATAAGCATTTTTTGGCTTTGAAATCTAAAGTCTACTGTGTGATGATGCAAAGGAGTCAACGTGTTTCTTTGCTTATTAATACTTTAGCCATCCATGGTTGTGATGCAATTGCTCAATATCCAGTCAATAAGCCTATGGATAGATCAATCACAGCTTGTGTGTAGCCACTAGACTGTTACAGATGAAAGAGAAGCCAAGATGAGCTATGGGCATACTTCCCTGCGTTCTTTCAAAAGTGGAACTTAAAGGGCATGTAAAGTCTAACATAGAATAAGGCTAGAAATGCTGTATTTTATATACTAAACATAAACATGAACTTACTGCTCCACAAGCCTAATCAAACAAATCATTTATGCTTTCAAAGTTGGCCACAGGGGGTCACCATCTTGTAACTTTGTTAAACATCTTTGCAAGACTAAGACTGTGCACATGCTCAGTGTGGTCTGGGCTGCTTCGGGATCGTCATAAACAAATCTGCTTGAGTTCAGCATGGCTGGGAAGTAAGGCGGGGGCTCCCTCTGCTGTTCATAAGTATGATTGTTTCCCTACTCAGCAGTTAGGGACCGTCTGACAATTCCAATCCATGAATTGGGAATTTCACTACATACAGTCAAGTTTCTTATAAAAACTGTACACATTTTTTAATGAAAGTATATTGGAGATAGGGTTCTTTTTCATTAAAGAAAGTAAAAATAGGATTTTATTTTTTTGCCTTTACATGCCCTTTAGAGGACCAGTAACATCAAAAATGTTTATAAAAAAATTTGTTAGAATAGATTGAAAAAAACCCCCACAAATTAAAATTTAAAATAGCAAAACCAGAAATAACTTACAGAAAGTCCACTTCCGCTCCTCTTCAGAAAAGGCGTCAGGGCGACCATCCATCCTGCGGCGCTCGATTTCTCCTCCCTGGCTATTCACTGGCAGCATGTCCTCTGCCCCAGTCTCCTTCTCCAGCAGTAGGAAGAGGATGTCGACGGGCTCCCCATTGAAGTGAACCAGCTGGGCGATTGCGCTTGGGACTGAGCCTGATTATACGGAGCGGGGCAGATACCGGTGCTGGGGAGACCGGACAGCAATGACTGCAGACAATGACTGCAATGCTCTGCAAACCATGGACTGTGTTTAGGCAGTAAAAACACAGAAGTTTTTTTTGTAAATATTTTTGATGTTACTGGTCCTTTAGGTGTGTAGAACTAATATGGTAGAGGAAATATTTGTTGATTTAGTGGCTCCCAAGAAAAGAGAAATTTAGTTGCATTTGATAATATAGAAATCCATGTTTCAATCATAATCAATATTATCAACCGATGACTTGGCCAACCTTATTGGTCAAAATAACAATGCCCTACCCCAATGTCAATTGACCCTTGAGCAGATATAGATTGAGAAGTATTGCGATTATCTAAGAGTAAGACTTTGGTGAGAAGTGCTACATCACAATGTTAAGCAAAACTGTGATTCGTTACCAGAACAAGGATTTCTGGATTTGGAGGAAGAAACAGAGTTGAGTGACAGGCCAAGGTCGGAAATGGAAAGAGCAATACACTCAAATTTATACCAAAAGGGCAGGTAGCAGGCAGTAATATTTATAAAACAGGAACAGATCAAGACAGGAGGGAAAAAAAGAGCAGCCTAAGAACAGAATTCACTCATAGAACCTCAGCAGAAAAGTAGGGATGCGCAGAATCCTGTATTCCGTTTGGGATTCGGCCTTTTTCAGCAGGATTCGGATTCGGCTGAATCCTTGTGCCTGGCCGAACCGAATCCTAATTTGCATTTGTGAATTAGGGGCAGGTAGGGAAATCACATGACTTTTCATCACAAAAGAAGATGTTTTTTCCACTTTTTCCTTTCCCTATTTTGCATATGCAAATTCTGATTTGTTTCGGTATTCGCCCGAATCTTTCACCAAGGATTCGGCCGAATCCCAAATAGTGGATTTGGTGCATCCCTACAGGAAAGAGAAGAGAAATATATTTGGATACCAAAACAGGAAAATCTATTTTAAGTTTGCGTTTTTTGCCACAAAACACTAATTATGCACCTAAATAAAGGAGACTTCAGTGTCCATCTTATGTGATGGTGTCACAATATTACTGTTTAATCCAAAATGCACTGCCTTATACATGCAAAACAAAATGGCTGAAAAATGAGAACCTTATTAGGTAGCAGAAGTGTTATCTCCTGATGGAAATGCATTGGCCCCATTTTAATTGCACCTTTTATTAAAAAACCCCCACATGCCCCAGCTAATTGGGGCCTATGATTAAGTGTCCTTGGGACACGAAACGCGTCAGGCGTTACTCTTCTTTTATAGATGTGATGTAAAATAAAGTATTATATTTTATATATAATTTTCTGGCTCCTGGAATCTACTTTCGTTGGATGTTCCGGATTGGTGCCTGCCTAATGTGATGGTTTCAAAAAGAAGAAGTTGTATGTGTCAAAAAGAAGAAGTTGTAAGTGTCTAAAATGAATGGGGGGGTTCTCTAGGCAGTGAAACTTGTGGAGAAGCAGGAGTGAGAGGGGTCTTCTTCCAACATATCATAGGGAAAATTGTCTAAGACTGTAGAGGAGGTGGAGCTGGTCAGATGTTGGGTGGAGGGCACTTTAGAACGGGCAGTGAAACTTACAGGCAAGTTCTGGCAGTTGGCTGAAAAGTATTTTTTTAGATTTTCTTCAACAAATGTTCTTCATAAAATGAAGTTTTCTGACACAGATTCTGAACAAAGCAAATATATGTTGCACTTGACAAATCCATTTATATTTTTCAATGTTGTAACCGGAGCCGCTATAGGGGAGGGGGGAAAGAATTTTGTTCTGACTCCCATTGCGCTGATATACAAACACTATCAATAAAAGCAAATGTCAGTTGGATATTGGTGCCTGCCCTGGGTTGCAGCAATCAAAAAATATGTATGCAAGAACTTCGCTGTGTGTGTGTCTATTATTAATGGCTCAGCAGCAACGAAATAGCTAAATATCAAGTCTGAAATCCAAATGATATATAGTAGATATAATATTGGCAGCAGCACCTTGTAGAAGTGCAGTATGACTAAAGAATAGTAAAACAGAAACCTACTGTAGAAGTAAGATTTAATAGTAATGCACAAAGCGTACAAAGTGGTACAAAGTGCCAGTGAAAAGGGATCCTTCCACCTCATAACTGAGGGTCATTTCTCTTATTTAGGGATGTAGCGAACTGTTCTGCTGCGAACTAGTTCGCGCGAACTTCGACCGTTCGCGTCCGCCGAATGTTCGCGAACGATTGGGAACGTTCGCATTTTGAGTTCGCGTTCGATTCGAATACAAGTCGTTCGACCATTCGACCATTCGAATTCCTTCGACCGCTAAAAATCGAACGATTTCCATTCGTTCGAACGATTGTAAGCATTCGATCGAATGAAAAGCATTCGATCGAATGGCTTCGATCGTTCGATTCGAATGAAAATCCTTCGATCGAATGATTAAAATCCTTCGATCATTCGAATCGAACGATTTTAGCGGGTGTTCGAAGTTCGCAAACTGTCCGCGAACGTTCGCATTTTTTGCCGGTGTTCGCGAACGGCATTCGCGAACACCAAATCGGCAGTTCGCTACATCCCTACTCTTATTTACCTAATTGTATTCACAGAGATTTTACATTGCACCAGTCTGTAAATATTAACCCTATAAATTGTGCATTCTGACCTCACAAATGCTATAGGCACTGCTCTGGCACTGGAATCATGTTAGTGTCGACAGATGGATGGTTCTAATATGGATGTGCTGTCCAAGCCAATACAACCATTCCTTCCTCCGTATGTAATAAAAGGCACTAAGTTGTACAGTATCAGTAACCCATAGTAAACAATAAGATGTTTACATTTAACACAGGTGACTGGCTGGTTTCTATGGGTTATTGCACCTGGGCAAACTTAGTGCCTTTTATATATAACCACTTTTGTGTCTCATTTTTGCATTCACACAAAGTTGCTGGTGGCTCGCGGAGGTGAACGTGTGGAGAAACAGGAGCGAGAGGGGCTTGCTGCTATTAACTGAATATATAGTATAGGTCAATCTAAAAACAACTGGACTTGCTGAGTAATCAATGAAGACGTTTCACTACTCATCCGAGCAGCTTCTTCAGTTCAAGCTGCTCAGATGAGTAGTGAAACGTCTTCATTGATTACTCAGCAAGTCCAGTTGTTTTTAGATTGACCTATACTAGATATACTATGACCTGGATGAATGAAAATCTTCATAGTCATATTAACTGAATGTTAAAGTGAAGGTTGTCTGGGGGTAATAGAGGAGATGGAAGGGTCTGTTGCTAGGAACTGAGCATTCATGTGAAGGTTGTCCAATGTAGTAATGGAGCTGGAAGGGAAGGACCTGGAGAGAACTTGTGGTACAAACTAAGCATTGAAATGAAGGTTGCCCAAGACTGCAGGGAAAAAAAGAGGAAGCTGTCAGATGTTGGGTAGAGGGCACTTAAGAACAGGCAGAGAAAATGCAGGCAACTGGGGTGCTGGCAGTTGGCTGGGAAGTTTTTTTTTGGATTTTCTGCATAATCAATATGCTCTTTCACAAATAATGTTTATGAATTGAAGGTTGTCCAAGGTAGTAGAGGAGCTGGAAGAAGCAGGAGGGACCCTGTGGTACAAACTGACCATTAAAATGAAGGGTATCCAAGATTGCAGAGAATCTTGAGGGGAAGCTGATCAGAAGTTGAAAGCAGAGGGGCCTGTAGAATATAAAGTGAAACTTGCCAGTTGTGACAGTAAAAGTAATTAAATGAACGTTTTTTGGATGCCTGTTCTTTGCCTCGGTCATTGAAACCTGTTGATTTGAGTTGAGATGGGGAAAAGGAGTTTATGTGAAAGTGAAGCTACAGGAAGTTGTGCTTGATAATAAAGTGACTGGTAGATGGGGGGACTGTTATCAAAGATAGTTTGGGGGAAGCAGGAGTGTAAGGGGCCTGGTTCTGGGAACTGAGCTTGATAGTGAAGGTTCATCATTTGAACATTTCTTTAAAGAGACTTACCATGTGGATGCGGAGGCTCAGGTGCTCTGCCCCAAGTCTTCAGCCTAAGGGAGCAGACATCACTGTATTGTTTGTAGGGTAGGCACTCAAAAAGCAATCCTCCAGGCAGTAGTAGTAAAAACAGGTCTTTTATTGAGGTAAAAGTGTGGATCGCAGCCTTACGCGTTTCGTGTTCTCACAACACTTAATTATAGGCTCGAAACGTGGAAGGCAGTGATCCACACTTGCCTGAAGGACTTCTCTTTGAGTGCCTACCATACGAAACCATACAGTGGTGACAGTGAAGGTTGTCTAAGATTGTACAGGAGCTGAAAGGAAGCTGGGTAGATGTTAGGGTTGGAGGTTCATGTAGAGCAGACAGTAAAAATTGCAGGCAATCAGGGAATCGGGAGATTGTTTGGGTGTGAACATGAGAGTTAATAAAAAGGTCCCTTATGAGTGGAAGTGCAGTTTTGGGCATAGGCTGCCATGTTTACTGTCCACAATGCAGCATTCGTCATAATTGTGGAAGCAAAGGGTAGATAAACCTGATGCAGTGGCATCCAGTGTTTCAGAACTAAATTACAGAGACAGGATAAAGTAATTTCCAGCACTCCAAGTCAAAATTAAATTTGATTGTAATTCTTTGAAGTTCACTGCAACTATTGACCTTGGAGCTACCGTCATCTTTGAGATTGCAATATCTTCCAGATTCCTCAGCATCAATAGGTGCAAGTGCACATAATTCGCAAAAGGGGATGGAATGTATGCAGTGGCACTCGGCACAACTATGCAAAAGTGCAAGGAATGGCTTTGGAAGTACCTTTAATACATGACATCAATATGCAAAATTACTGCGTCCATTTTTGCTACCAGAGGAGCCATGAATTTCTACCACTATGTTGCCATAAAGAGTAATGTCACACTATACAAATATGGGATCTGTTATTCAGAATGCTCAGGGCCTGGGGTTTTCTGGATCTCCATACCTTAAGTCTACTAAACATGTAAACATTAAATAAACCCTATAGACTGGGTTTTGCTTCCAATAAGGATTAATTATATTTTAGTTCGGATCAAGTACAAGCTACTGTTTTATTAAATCAGAGAAAAGGAAATAATAAACTTGGATTATTTGTATAAAATGAAGTCTATGGGAGACGGCCTTTCTTTAATTTGGAGCTTTATGGATAACAAGTTTCCAGATAGCGGATTCCATACCTGTTCCCCAGGCTGTGGCTTCATGATTTTTTATGATCATCGGACTCTTTGGGGACTTCTAATTGCCTTATAAATTACAACAGGGATCCATTATCCTCTATACAACATCTTGTAACATGCACCAGAGCTGTAGAGAAAATAAAAAATCATTTTGTAAGAAAAGAAAAAGGCCTCGTGCATAAATGTAATATTTATCATCCTCCATTTTTCCATTATTTGGATTTACGCCTGTCAAGCCCATTTAATGTCTCTTGTTTATGTTTGTCTTTCCCGTGAACACATACGGCGACTTGTAATAAAATAAAAAAGAATATAAATGCATACTCTAGTTTGAATCACAGAATCCTATATAATGTTTGTTTGTTACGCTTTGTTTGTTGCATGGCCGGTAGCTAGAGCTGGTTACATTAATACATATTTATGGCAGGGTTTAGCATAAGAAAGGGCTGAAATATTTATATCAAAAAAAAAAACAGCAACACTGGGGTTTTCATACAAAACAAAACGTGTTATTGTATTACATGCATAACTGACGTGACGTTTCGGTCCCGACTGCAGGCCCGGATTTGCGGCAAGGCCGCATAGGCCCGGGCCTAGGGTGGCAAAAAAATAGGGGCGGCATGCCGCCCAGCCGCCGTTCAACTACACCAGCTGCGCCGGCGTTTTTTCGCCGGCGCGCTGGGAAGGCGGGTGCTAGGACCGTGCGGCCGCCTGGTCGGACCACGCGGCCTAGGGGCGCCCAGAAGTGAAATCCGGCGCTGCCCGAAGTGGGGACCGAAACGTCACGTCGGTTATGCATATAATACAATAACACGTTTTGTTTTGTATGAAAACCCCAGTGTTGCTGGTCTTTTTTGATATATATATGTATAGGGAAAATTATATGTTTTTAGACTCTCACACGTTGCTTTACTCATAGAAGCAAATTCACAAAAGGGCAAATTTTCACCTGCGAAGGCTCCGCCGCATTTCGCGCCACTTCGTCAGCGTTAATTTGCTACCACTACACAAATTCACTAAAATGCAAAGGTCAAGTGATCTAATATTTAGTTTGTTCGTTTGTCATCTCTAACCTCTCTGCCGCCACCTGCATTTACACACCCGCCAATATGATTGATGTTCCCTGTTGTCGGGTAAGAATGGGAAAGCTTTGAAGCTCCTGCGCATGCTGGTTTTGATTTACAGTTTGCAGCAGGTGGAGAAGGAGAGGAGTGAAACGATCGTTGTAGAACATATTGTGCTCATTCAAAAAAATGTGCACTGTTGTAAGCACTATAAATGCGACGGAAATGGGTCCCTGTTTATGCTGACCCTGTAGACACATACACGCACTTTGGTTATGTCACAGGGTCAAGACATAGGGTCAAGAAGAGGTGCATGCAGGGGTGTAACTACAGAGGAAGCTGACCCGGCAATTGCAGGGGGGCCCAGTAAGCATAGGGGCCCCATAATGCCCCAATTCATATACAATTTCAATACATATTGGTCAATACAGATCCACCTCTAGAAATTTTGGGGGCCTGAAAAATAATTTGCTGTGGGGCCCAGTAATATCTAGTTAAGCCACTGGGTGCATGCGCTCTAGCGGTGAAGCGCAGGGAGGAAGTGATGTTGTGATTTGAAAATGGCGGCGCCAAAGCTTACAGTATGGAAAAAATTTTGGAATGCAAGTGCACAAATACAGTAATGCCATTGCACTTTTCAATGCAGTGTTTCAGATGGGGGGGGGGTAATGGTGAAGAGAAAGAGGGAGGTTGTTTTTTTTTTAAAACTTTCCTTCTCCTTTAATGTCTTGGAAGGGAAAAAAATAAATAAGGAATATAAATTACAAAAGCGCTAAGAATAGCACCCTCATCAATTTTACATTCACTTATTTTAAAGGTTTACTTATTCTTTAAGCCTACTGAAAATCATTGACAAATTAAATAAAGCCAATAGGCTGGTTTTGCTTCCAATAAGGATTAATTATATCTTAGTTGGGATCAAGTGCAAGCCACTGTTTTATTATTACAGAGAAAAAGGAAATCATTTTTAAAAATGTGGATTATTTGGATAAAATTGTGTCTATGGGAGACCGTAGTTCAGAGCTTTCTGGATAAGGGGTTTCCAGATAATGAACCCCATACCTGTAGTCAAGTACTGTAGAAGAAAGTGCTAAAGGATAATATATATATATATATATATATAATTGTAAAGAGGACCAGCACTCCGTTTCCAAAACTCAAGTGAAGGAGTGTGGGTATCATCTGCATTATCGTTTTATATATATATATGAGATACAGGAATGTGATGTTCCTAAGATAAATGCTTGCTTGTACTTAATGTAATGTGTGAAAGACAACTATATTTTACTTATTTTTTATTTACAAATGAATAGAAATGTAATCACTGTGACAGGATAAAAGTGCCCTGTCTGATGTGAGATAAAGGTTTTATCCATCTCTTTCTCTCTCTTTAGGGCAGGTTTACTTAAGTCTGAATTTTTGCTTGGAAATCGTCTGCATACTTTGCTAATTACGTCAGATCTTATTTCAAGGCAAATACGTGTATTTATTAAGATGCAAAACTTCATCTCGACAAACAAACTCTGTTAGTCAAAAGATTTTTTTTTTTTGCAAATTTTCTCTAGCGTTACTTTCTTCTTAGCGAAATTTCTTTAACATACTTACGCTTACGTCAATTTAAATATGGCGGGTACATAAAGGTCATATACAGTATATGTATTTATTAGTGATGTTGGGGAAATTGCTGGAAGTGGCCACTTATTATTAATAATAATGTCCAAAGAAGCAAAATAAAGACAAATGACATCCTCTATTGTCCTATACATCAGCCTACCTTTCCGTAATTTGGATCTTCATACCTTAAGTCTACTAGAAAATCATGTAAACATGAAATAAACCCAATAGACTGGTTTTGCTTCCAATAAGGATTAATTATATCTTAGTTGGGATCAAGTACAGGCAGTGTCGGACTGGTCCACTGGGATACCAGGAAAACTCCCGGTGGGCCAAGGTGTCAGTGGGGCCTCATGCTGCTAAACTTTTGGCCTATTTCATGGCCGTTCCCTTTTTCTATGAGAACAATGAGGCTAAATAGATGGAATAATAGATTATAGTATGTAAAGAAAACAGACTAGTAGAATAGAGGTTGATTGAGGAGATGAAGAATGGTAGTACTGAGAGTGTCCCCTGGTCTACGGTTTTTGGGTGGGCCCTGGTCTACGGTTTTTGGGTGGGCCCCTGGTTTCCCAGCCTGACACTGAGTACAAGGTGCTGTTTTATAATTACTGAGAAAAAGGAAATCGTTTTTTAAAAATTTGGATAAAATGTAGGATATGGAAGATGGCCTTTGCCACATACTTTGGCTGGTTGGAGGTGGTTTATTCATTTATAGATCTAAATTATAACATTTAAATATTAATATAGATTAGCAAATTTATAGCCATCTTAGGGCAATGACATGTTGGTTGTTTTGATCACCGATGCTTGTTCCAAACACTGGTTATGTCCCTTTGAAATTACAGGAGCTGCCCTGTATTGATGATTATGACCTACGGGTCACGAAGCTTCCCAATCATGTCAATGAAAAGCCAATAGCGGGAGTTTTACTAATGCTACAGAAAGAGACTGCTACCTTGTTGCACACAGGCTACTTATCTACAAAAGCAAAACCCCATTCAACTTTAATCATAATGTAAGGAGATGGTAAAATGAGCGGCACCATGGCTCTATTTATGAGCTTTACCCCAAATTATGCTCCGGATTAGACCTTTATTCTTTGGGGTGACCCCCCGTAACAGTGTGGAGGCAGGGTGTTTTACAACTGTTACTGGATGCAAGGCAAAATAATTGGGTGCCGGTATTCTTTGCAACTTAATCATATAACGTATTTGTTAAAAACATCATTCACATAGGAGTTCACTTAGAGATACACAGGAACATAGAACACAGTGGATATATTCACAAGTACCAGCAGTCATTATAAATCTAGACATACACAGGGGCTCATTTATAAACTTCACGCATGGCAAATTGGTTCGCACAGTGAATATATTTGCCTTGCGCATGGTTACATTTATAAAGCTGAATTAGAGTGTGCAAACAGAATTGCGAATTTTTTTTCACAATGCGAATGTCTATAAGAGCATTTTAAATATGTAAAAAATCGCAAATTGTGAACATTTCTGTGCACACTCTGCGCTTGAATTACGCCACAACTTTGGTGAAGGAGAAAATATTTGAAAAAACAGTTTTGCAAAATTGCGAATTTAAGTTACTGTCAACGCTATTTTTGTGCACAACAACCTCACACAGTGGGTGCACTCACGCAAACACCCGTCTCATTTCAGGAAAAAGCACGGACAATACAACCATTTGTGAATAAATATGCACTGGACGGACTTTATAAATGATCCCAACAGTGTATACGAAGGTACACCCTGCTTTCAGCCTTTTCCCTAAACAGAGTGAATTCTAATGCTGAGTCCCTACATCTGGGCAATTAGCACCCGGGATCAAAATCCCACTCAACACCTGAGGGGGTGCGGGCTAGGGCCCGCACCCCCTCAGGGCCCCCCGGCCATACAGAGGGGGCGGGGCCCGGCTGCACATTACGCACCAGTGCCCGCCCCCTCTAGGAACACTATTGCATCTATGCAAGTGAGTAGCCTATCACTAGCTAGACCTGATCTTCTCTAGGTTCCAAGTGCCACCCTTCCTGCCTGCTCAGGTAATGGGACTGGCAAAATAGATCCTGATCACGTGTTCTCAGCTTACCATGCCTAGTGGCTAAACTGGGTATAATTAGGGATCATGTTTTGACCAAGGCAATGGAATCTAGCTCCTGTATAACTATGGGGCCCTTAAATGGCCAAACTTGCATGTGAATGCAAAGTAAATGGGGGTACATTTATCAGACCCCTACATTAATAAGAGCATGTTTATGTATATAGTTTGCGTATTAAATCAGGGGTAACAGTTATAGTACATACAAAGCACCTTTGTCCCTTTAAGATCAATGTCTTGAGCTCATAGACCAGAGAAACCTATTGAAGTCATGAAAGTCAAGTTCCTTGCTGTTTGTGTGAAGGAAAACAAGCGGACAGCTTCTACTCTTATTAAGATTAGCAGAACTTGGAGATTTGAGAGTAGCACATCACTTTAATAAAGTGGCAATCAAATGATCGAAAAACTCATCTGTCATTAACAGGGCCGGTTGTTGCTTTGCTTGGCCTTCCCTTTATCTAGCAAAGAACATGTCGGAAATTACTGTAATCTGGAATGTCTCAGCCAAATGATATGATGTTAATCAGTGTAAATTGAGATAGTTATTGAATCACCACTGATCTGTTCATCTGTACATAAACCAACATCCCCCCCTCCTTTAATGCTCTGTAATTCATTAGCTATAAATCCTTACTGTGGGAATGAAATATTATATTTATGGCCATCCCTAAGTCTGTGTGCTTATCGACACATATACACTAGAGAGAGACATCAGGCTTTCCCGGTTGTAAATTACTTTGCCAACATTCACTTGCTTTTTACTGTTTCAAGCTTGGATTATGCAACTTTGTAGAGACACAGAGAAATGCTCTGGAGTGTGCAAGCAAACTAGGGCTTGGGGCTCCGTATTGGATCCACTTTTATTTAACTTGATAATGACTATGGGGAGGGTGTTGTAAATAATGTATCAGTGTTTGCAGATGCCACAAAACTATCCAGCCCAATTAATTCCATCCAGGATGTGGCACTTGGAACACGATCTTGACAAACTGGCAATCTGGGCAGCTAAGTGGCAAATGAGATTCAATGTTGATAAATGTAAAGTCATGAACCTGGGATGTAAGAATATCCACTTATACCCTTAATGGGACTGCACTAGGCAAATCCATAATGGAAAAGGACCTTGGAGTCCATGTAGATGATAAACTTGTCTGTAGCAAGCAATGCCAGTCAGCAGCATCAAGGGCAAATAAGGTCTTGAGCTGTATTAAATGGGGCAGAGAGTCACGGGAGGAGGGGGTCATTCTTCCACTGTATAGAGCACTGGTAAGGCCCCATCTAGAATATGCCGTACAGTTTTGGTCTTCATCACTCAAACAGGACATTATTGTATTAGAGAGGGTAAAGAGAAGGGCAACTAAGCTGGTAAAGGGAAAATCTTAGCTATGAGGAAAGACTGGCCAAATTGGGGATGTTCACTCTGGAGAAATGGGCGCTTAAGGGGAGATATGATAACTATGTATAAATATAAAAGGGGATCATATAATAATCTCTCTAATGCTTTATTTACCAGTACGTCTTTCCAGCTGACACAAGGTCACCCATTCTGATTAGAAGAAAAGAGGTTCCGCCTAAATATTGGGAAGGGGTTTGTTACAGTGAGAGCTGTGAAGATGTGGAATTGTCTCCCTGAATCAGTGGTACAGGCTGATACATTAGATAGGTATAAGAAGGGGTTGGATGGCTTTTTAGCAAGTGAGGGAATACAGGGATATGGGAGATAGCTCATAGTACAAGTTCATCCAGGGACTGGTCCGATTACCATTTTGGAGTCAGGAAGGAATCTGAGGCAAATTGTAGAGGCTTCAGATGTTTTTTTTTGCCTTCTTCTGGATCAACTGGCAGTTAGGCAGGTTAAAAAAAGTTAAAAAGTTGAACTTGATGGTCATGTGTCTTTTTTCAACCTAACTTACTATGTTACTATGTATTGGATCTACAGTAGGTTTAAATTTTTTTAAACAAAATGCATAGTGCAGTATGTATTGAAAGTCATTGTAGGAAAGTTTGTGAAAAGGGGTGTTGGTGCTTGGGGACTTGCTCTTAAAAAGAGGGGATGCCAAAACAATGCCTCTTTTATTCTCATTGACCTAAATAATGGACGCTTTGGGGAATTTAAAATGTTTTCCCTGCTTTTAGTCTATCAGACATTGCAAAAAAAATCTTAAATTAAAAGCAGACTCTGTTGCAACAGCTACACTTGAAACCCTATGGTTGTCTGAGCAATACATCTATTTACATTTTGTTGATTGTTTGTGACAGCGCATTCTTAAAAATTCTTATTGTTATAATTTCAAGGAAATGTTCAGCTCTCAGGGAAAGTCTTCCAAAAAAAAAAAAAAGGCTTAACTGTTGATCATGGAAAGACGAAGTCCAACCTTTCAAGCAAAATTTGATGTATCTTTGAAGAATAAACTATGTTATATGCAGATTGCATATAATAAAGAATTTAATACTCGTTTTAAGCCATAGATAAACTGCATCATTGTCACATTTAAATTAACTAGAAGATACAGTGACCACAATAGAATCATTTTAGAGCCCTCCATGAACTTCAGAAAGGCTAACTCTTTTATAAACAGACATTGAAATTGCAATATAGTAATGGCGTCACTGGATGCTCCTTAAAGGGCATGTAAAGGCAAAAAAATAAAATCCCATGTTTACTTTCTTTAATGAAAAAGAAACATCTCTCCAATATACTTTTATTAAAAAATGTGTACCGTTTTTATAAGAAACCTGACTGTGTGCAGTGAAATTCTCCCTTCATTTACTGCTGTGGATAGGAATTGTCAGACGGTCCCTAACTGCTCTGCAGGGAAACAATCATACTTATGAACAGCAGGGGGAGCCCCCGCCTTACTTCCCAGCCATGCAGAACTCAAGCAGCTAAGTTTATGACGATCCCTAAGCAGCCCAGACCACACTGAGCATGTGCACAGTCTTAGTCTTGCAAAGATGTATAACAAAGTTACAAGATGGTGACCCCCTGTAGCCAACTTTGAAAGCATAAATTATTTGTTTGATTAGGCTTGTGGTGCAGTAAGTTCATGTTTATATTTAGTATACAAAATACAGCATTTCTAGCCTTATTCTATTTTAGACTTTGCATGTCCCTTTAACCCTCTCCCCAAGCAGCACGTCTATTCCTCTATCAATATGCCCCAGGTTAGGGTTATGTAATTAAAAAGTCTAAAAACCTATAGCGATCAATCAGACCTGTTCCTAAAGACGATCGGCGACTACTACATGCTATGGTTGCTAAGGTTTACTGGTATTAAAGCAAGCTGCTCCTGTTACGTTTCTGTAAGCCCTCATTTTAGTTATAAATACCAATTTGTCCATTATTGGGTTTTCCTTGAAAAATCACAATTATCTCACTACTGCAATACTTGAATATTAATCAGTTGAGGAATATTGACCAATAGTGATGGGCGAATTTGTCCCGAAAAATTTGCAAAATGCATTGAAGTCAATGGGCGTCAAAAGTATTTTGACACGCATCAATTTGGTTTGCCCGCCCGTTGTAATACGCACGCCTATTTTGGCCAAATGCATTAAAGTCAATGGGTGTCCGAATAATTTTGACGCATGACAATGTTTATGCACGCCACTATTCTGTTTTTTTGCAGTGGCAAATTTTTTGGAAAAGCTCGGAAATTTGATGCGACTTTGCACCTGCCGAATTTATTCTCCCATCACTATTGATCAATCTTGAAATCTCTTCTTCTTGATTGGAGCTCAAAACCAGAACACAGATGCAATTCTACACCTGTGGTTTATTGTGTTACATAATTGAATACAAAACATTTCAGGGAAAGCCCTTCATCAGGTTCAGAGTGCCATGCCCCTTCATGATGAAGGGGCATTCCTGAAACATCGTGTCCACTTTAGGTAATGTTAGGTAATGTATCTATATTGAAAGGGGTCCCAATCCCTCTGAGCACTATACAGTATTATCTAAGGACAAGGTGTGGCTGTGGGTAATAGATCTGCCTGTTGACTGCTTACATTGCCTTTCCCAGGAAGACTTCATTTCTTTGGAGCCTGTTCTAGTTACAGTACATGGTGAACTGGCTTAATAGGGACCACTGAGAAGAACGGTCTATCTATGATAAGAAAAGGCAATGTGCTTTAAGCACAAAGAAATACTGGATTAAATGAAAACCATGTTTTTCACACTCCAACATATGCAATCATTTTTCTTTTTTAATTAAAATTATTAAGCTTAGAATTAGTTCGACTTCGGATGGGCAAACATTATGGATCAAATAAAAATGCTCCCAGGTGAATTATGTTATTTGAGAAGTTATTATAACCGTGTCTGCATCTTGCATTAATGAGCCCTGTCTCTTCATTGAAGATTCTCTTTGCATTTGTTTAACAGAAATATTAGAGGTGAATGTGTAATTTCTGTCTATCTCTTTCTTGTTTCTGTTTTGTTACCAACTCTGCTGGCAGTATCAACCTCTACTGCTGCCTCCTTTTCATCAGCCCCTTAATTTATCATACAAATATTGTTGTGCCATAAACATTTTGTATGGTCTAGTGGCCTGAGAAAAAGGGGTTTAAAGTTGGTTGGGACATGATCAAATGGAAAAGGATGCCAAACTTTTTAAATGTAAATGGGTATATATATATATATATATATTCCCCCTTCATGGTTTGGAGCTGGAGTAGTGTTGCCTAGGCCAAGGTGCTGGTGCTTATGGTGGTGCAAGATGATCACCAGTTAAAATAAAGGGGCAGGAGGGAAGATGATCACTAATGATAGGAAGGATAGTCAACACATGGCTGATCTTGTTGGACACTGGCTCAGAGGTGACCATGATGACCTTAGATTTTTATAAGCAGGGGAAGTATCAAAACCTAGAGGCCCAGGTATCACCCCACTGGCAACTCAAAGGGCCGCTCCTGGCATAAGGCAAGATGAGAACCTGCTGCTTCAGGCAGTCACAGCCCCAGGATCGCCCCTGGAAACTCATAATACTGCTAATGAATAGGTAGCCTTACTTAGGTGGGCATTCTGTTTTTTCGGATAGTACTTGTCATGTAAAGAGCTGGTGATAAAGCTAACAACCAGTCCAGAGGTGCTTTACAGGAGTTTTATTGACTAATACTGAATTTGGTAGGAAATGTGTCAGTTGTTACAGCTAATCTACCAGTGCACATCCAAGCTCAACCACAAGTGGTGATGCCAATGGAAGTGGGCACACAATTTTGGACTGTTGATGCTCATTAAGATGGCAGAGCAGCTGGGGACATGGTTAATAGCTCCATCAGTAGGATATCTATAAAAGGGATGGGTATTAATGCATGCATGAATCATAACCAAGTGCCAGTAGTCTTGCCAGCTAGGTATATGCCCTGTCCCTAGAGGGCACTATTTAAGCAAATGAGCAGTGTCAGAGTGGACCTCCAAGAACTCAACAAACAGGGCCCACTCTCAAAGCTATTGAACACTACTAATACTACTTGATTTATCAGCTGCATTTGACATTGTGACTCATTTTCTCCTCCTCCAGTTTCTCCATTTGCTTGGCCTTTGGGACACGGCCCTGTCCTGTTCTCGTCTTACCTCACTAATCGTTCCTTCAGTGTCTCTTACAATGTAGTATCATCTTCTCACCTACCTCTTTCTGCTGGGTTCCTCAAAGCTCTGTCCTGAGCCCTGTAATAAGATTACCTGTGCGGCGGGGTCGCCTGCGCGCCTCTTAAAGGTACAGGCACGCTGGCGTGATTGCGCCAGCGCACATTGGGCACGTTTTTGGCGCAAACTTTGTCTGTATATAAGGCTCATTCTGACTCACAGCCAGTGCCCTTGATAGAACTCTGTTTCTAGTGGTTTCTGAGCCTAGTGCGTCTGATCCTTTTATTCTGATTATCTTGATTATCCGTGTTTGACCCTGCCTGTATCCTGACTATTCTGAACTCTGTATCCTGACCCAGCCTTAACTTTGACCACTCTCTTGCCTGATTACATCTGTTTGATTACCCAGTTTTGACCCTTGCCTGCCTGACGATTCTTGATATCTGCCTGCCTCGACCCAGTCTGTCTGACGATTCTCTTGCCTGCTCCATTTGTACCGTGACCTTCGGCCCAAAAGACTCTGCTAACAGCCGTGCCCCTTTGCCAGCCAGAACATCTCGCCTTGCACCTCTCATTAAGTCCAGGTGGCACCCAATTAAGCTGAGGGCTCCTCCCGAAGTCCAACGGTGGTCACACTACTGGTGAAGCCGAGCCGAGACCAGGGTGCTTGGCACTTGTTCTGGAATTGGGTGCCGGTCGTGACAAGCCCCTTATAATTCTCTCTCTGTATTTCCTCCCTCAGCAAACCAATCAACTCATATGGTTTCCAATAAAACCTCTATGCTGACTATACTTAGATTATCTCTCCTCTCCTGATCTCAACCCAGAGCTCTTAACTCAGGTCTCTTCCTGCCTGTTCACTTGGATGTCACAACGCTACCTTAAATTGAGCCTCTCTTTCCCCCAAGTAAAACCCATAACATCACCCCATCTCCCCAGTCCCGGTGCCTAGATCCTAGATTCTGCCCTGCCCTTCACTCCTCATATCCAGTCACTTATTAAATCATGTCACTTTCATCTAAGGAACATACAGTATCCAAAATAAGATCATTTATCACACAAGATGCCGGGAAAATTCAAGTCTAGACTACTGTGATTTTTAATGGCCTCCCCCACCAGACCATAATGAATACCACTGCCAGGCTGATACACCTCAGCAACTGCTCCTCCTCTGCCATGCCACTCTAGCTCCCGCTGCCTTTCAGAACAAAATTTCAAATTTATGACCCTGACATTTAAAGCAGTTTATAACTCTGCCCCACCCTACATCTCTGAACTCATCTCTATATACTCATCCAACCACTTAGTATGCTCCTCTACTGATCTGCTTCTCAACTCTTCTCTTATTACCTCCTAACACGCTCGCATTCAAGACTTTGCAAGGGCTGCACCCCTCCTTTGGAATTCTCTCACACAGTCTGTCTTTCTCCAAAACGTTCCATTTTCGAAAGATCTCTTAAAACAGGAGAAGCCTACCCTCACTCTGTTTACCCACCAAACACAATACTATATGCTACACTTCACACCATGCTTATTTCTGATCTTGCCTACTCCCACTACTTGTGTCTCAATCCTATCTCCTTTTAACTTGTAAGCTCTTATGCGCAGGGCCTTCTTCACCATTTGTATCGGTTACTGGTTGCTATGTATGTAATTCTGTATATTCTATGTATGTAATTCTGTATTTATTGTATAAACACATTTATTTTACAGTGCTGTGAAATATGTTGGCGCACATAAAATACATGTTACTAATAATGATACTGTTTATAGACAGTGCTAAATGTAATAGGTGTCATATAGGCCTATGCTCATAATAATAAGAAAGTCAAGGGCATCTCCAGAAGCAGAAGAGCATTGGGCCCTGAAGGAATGCAAATGGTTAAAGGAGGACAAGGTGCTCCAGAATTAGTTATAAAGTAACTCACCAAACAGTGAAGGTGGTCCAGGTGCACCAGACCCCCAGCTTCAGGGAGCGGTACAGCAGAAGATAAAGAAGCAGGGCTGACGGGCACTCATACGGATCCACAAGACCAGAGATATTCAGTTAAAAAATAAATTTATTGGTAGAAAAGTTAAAATTATAGCTCCATCCCCTTGGGGTGGATGGAGATGGAGCTATAATTTTAACTTTTATTCCAATAAATGTATTTTTTAACTGAATATCTCTGTTCTTGTGGATCCGTATGAGTGCCCGTCAGCCCTGCTTCTTTATCCCCTGAAGGAATGCAACAAAAACAAAGGGACAGAGAAATGAAAATTCAAACTGGAGATTCCTAATGGACTGCCAGCAGTTTGATTTTAGTACAGTTACTAATTCTGACAAATTCTTCAGATATTATTTGACTGCTTTGAACTGTTGAATTCAGTTCTTTCCTGTTAAGTACTATAGTTCAAGAGGTTCTTAGAATCCTCACATATGCAAAGAATAACGAGACAGAAATTTTCCAAGAACTCGGCTGTCTCGTTTATATTACAGACTAAACCGTAGGTAAACATTCCCTTCACACATTAATATTTTTTTATTTAATTTCTGATCAACTTGGCAAATGCCATTTTCCATTTAAGTGAAGGGACTTTTATTGTGCGCATTGTACCCCAGCAGTAGCCAGGGCTGCGGTCAGTACTGACATTAATAATACAAACAATTCTGCAAAGTTAATACAGTATATATATGAGCTTTTTCCTTTTTATACTGCGCCGTAACCTTCAGGAATAAAGACTAATGGCTCATATTTTTCCAGGAATTGACATTAGTTAATCTTTTCAAATATCAACATTTACGCGGCTGACTGATACCTCTGCGCATGTGAATATCTTAACATTGTGCAAGCCATCTTTACAAAACAGGCAACAAAGACTGTGTTAGTGGCGTATCTGATGTTACTGGGCCCACAGCAAATTAATGCTAAAATTCTTAATTATGGCCCGCTTTGTTCCTTTTTCACTTGTGGATCTGCTTCCGTCATTTAATGCAGACCTTGCTACAATACCTAGTTTTTGTAGTATAAGTCAAATATGGATAAGGTTTACCATAATATGTTATTTTGCCCATAATACAATAAGCCAGGTTATGAACTAGGTGTAGGCAGAAGGGACATATGCTTAGGGTGCAATGATGTGGGGGCGCCAGGCACGTACCTTATTTGTAGCCAACCCCTAGTCTAGGCTCTTTTCTCATAAACGCCCGCAAGCTTGGACTGGTGCTGCAATAAGTTAGTTCTTGTTATATTCAAGTCCCCATATCAGTAGAGTCAGAAGATAAAGGGGTTTCACAGGAAGTGATATTATAATCTGATCCAGTAAATTGTACATAAAAACAACACACAAAGGCTCATTTATGACTGCAAGGCACAGTGCAAGGTTTTTAAGTCATAAAAAAAACTTATTGCACCAACTTGGGTTTGTCAATACTTGCTTGCTTTGCTTTGAAGAATAGGGTGTAGGGGACAGCCCCATTTGGTATACCTTGAGAAGGCAGAATTCCTGGGAGCCCTTTGCAAATGGCACCAATATGTGCTTCTCAAAGGCCTAAAACTTTACATTTCTGCTGAAAAATACAGTGCAACTTGTATGTGTTTTGGTGCAAAAGCATGTTTTTTTCAAAAAAAATAGGTAAAATACATGGTGCACTATGCTATGCTTTACATGTAGATACAACTTTTATTTGTGGTACCTTCAAATGAGGGCTGATGGCTTTGAAGCACAGAAGACATTCAAAGTCTGGACCTGGGCGCCCTTGATTCCATCCCCAAAAAACAAATGAGGTGGAGGTAGGCCTCAGTATCCAAGCACAACTGGTCTAACCCTATTCCTTATTGAAGCCAGAGAAAAAGGTCCCAGTGACTGAGGTTAGCAAGTAACAGACTAGCACCTGGTCATAGTACACCCCAGGTTTGTAAGACAGTCAAGGCTAGTGGGTAAGATAAATTCTGTGCTCCACCAATAAGAAGTAGTGAGGTTAATATTCCACAGGTGACATTCTCTAGAGTACATACAGTGTGGTACTGTGTCTCAGGATAAAGTATGTTCTCTCGGAGCACCACTAAAATAGACAGCTCACAACTTTTCCTAGCTACTAGTGCTTTAGCTAGCTCTAGAATTCAATGCAAAGTAGTATTTGATGTCTGCAATGACCCTTCAGTACATGATGCTGCATTAAGCAGTTCTGGCTGACTGAGCTAGAGGGTCAGTGACCCATCCATAAGATAGAGCACAATGACCTGAGCTCCCTGTTAAATGGAGACAAGATTCCTAAACCCATTATATTATCCTTTAAAAATATTTATTTTTTTAAATCACCTGCATTCCTTACAGTATAGGGTTTAATTCTACTCTGATTATAAGTATTTGTGGATTTAAAACCCCACCAGACAGCACTGAGCTAATTCTCTTGATTTTTCTCAGTTCATCAGGTGAAGATTTTACTGCAGAAATCCCATTGGGTTTTTGCCGTACTTGCGAATTACTGATTGCAGATAATATTCAAATTTCTAATTACAGTACATCATTATTTAATCTCCTGATCATATAAAAAAAAGTCCTTGTAAAGGTCTTCAGCATATTCCGTTACTAAGGTCTCTCATACATTTTCTTTAATCAAGAAAGAATATGGGCAACTTATATAATCAGCAATTACCTGTATTTATCACAATGTGGATAGAATATGTTTATAGAAAAACAGATATTTAGAAGGAAATATGAAATCATTTGCTGGTACAGCACGTTATCTGGGCTATATTACTGATAATAAACTATTACTCTGACATTTAATATACGCAACTCTAAATGGAATAGGTTTAATCAAACTCATTAAAGGTGTATTGTAATGGGAGAATGAACTTCCGTCTTTTACCACTTTTGTGATTTCCTCTCTCAGCTGGGCCCTCGTGTTGGAGAAACGGTTTGATGCATCTCTAATAATGATGGGCGTATTTATTCGCCAGGCGCGAATTTGCGGCAAATTCCCACGATTCGCCACCGGCGAATACATTTGCGAAACCGCCGCGAAAATTCACCGGCGTCAAAAACTAGACGCCAGTGCAATTTCGCAAATTTTTCACCGTTTCGCGAATTTCACAGGAAATTCACGAATTTTTGGATGAAACGGCCCATCACTAATCTCTAGTGTAACTCTCAACACATATAACAAATTTAGAAAGAAATACTGTAGATGTAAGCAGTTTTAAATCAAACAGATGGTTTCAGTAACCTGAAAAAACAGAGAGGCAAATGTGAGACCGTAATGGTATAGCAAGAATAAGCAGGACCATTACCCCAGGAGATGATAATAAGAAACTGAAGGAGTAGTTTATAATAGTTTATAAGCAATAAATACTTTTTTCCCTCTTCAAGTGGAGTGCCGTCCATTCCTTTGGCACAGTTCGTCCAAAAAATGAGACACACCAGTGAAATGGATCTCCTCTAGTGGAAACCTCTCAGAGAAGAAAATAGGCAGAATCCCTTTCAAGAAAGTGGTCCCTCCATTTAGACTGCTGTCACCAACTTCTCTAAGGTGTTTGGTCACCTTAGGGCACTGTGCTTGATATTGGAGCTTTAACAAATAGTCTGAATATAAAAAAGTTTAGTTTATAATACTGTGTGCATCAAGTGCTTATTTTTAGTTTTTAATATATCTGTATCTATACATCTGTAAATTCCTTTACTGAACCTTTAATTTGTCTTCCCAAGAGTTAGTCATGCTCCACTGCTGGAAAAAAACTTCCCCTTGACCTAATTTTCTTGATAGCTTTGAACATATCTTTCATTTCAACTTTCTTCCTCTTCATATTGAGGTCATGGAGCCTTGCCTCATATTCTTTGTTATTTAAGCCATGAATCATTTTAGTTGTTTAGTTGCCTTCTCTGATTTTCTGTTTCATTAATATATTTCCTAAGACTTCAACAACTGAACACAATATTCTAGGTAAGGTCTCACCAGTCACTTATGTAGTGGCAGTATAACCTTGCTCTTTCTGCTAATAACTCTTCCATTACAGTCTAATATTTGATTGGCCTTTCCCATCTCTTCTGTTATCATTGATTATATGTTGAAAATTGGAAATTACCAAGTGTTCTATGCACATTATTTTCCTTTTTATCTCATTGATCCAAAAAATGCCTCTTGTTTCCTTTGCATCTTATTCTTTACCTAAATTTGTATCCATTCCACATCCTTTTAAGTACAGTTTCTGGATCAACTTATTGTGTGGGGCACAACCTGCAAACTTGCAGTGCCCATATGTTTGGGCTTCTTTATGATTGCTCTTATTTAAGCTTGAAATAGATTCACAATGGTACTGCCCAGCTACTATCATCAATGATCCTCAAAAACTATTTTGGTATAAGGTATTATTATACTGGCAGCACAGGGTGATAGATATGGAGAATTTAACAGAAGGCTCAAACAAGTGAGTGTCCTATGATGTAAATCCATTTTTTTTGCAATGTGACATGATGTTACTATGACATTGCAATAACTAGTGGTTTTATTCCATAACCCCATTATGTTGTCATGACATTTGAAGCAAATCATCCAGCGGAATGGGTTTTGTTATGCGTTATGTGCCAGGACCAGGTACCCTGTAATTTGCAGAGTATGTCCACTCACCATAGTGAAAATTCACTAGGCGAGTGCAAATGAACGCTAGCGTCTGTCTCGTTCGCTAGCAAAGTTACACCTGCGCCCGTTAGTAAATTGGTGAAGTGCCTGAAAGCGGTAATGCTCGTGAATCATGCTGGTGAAAGCGTTAGTCACTTCGCCCTTTAGTAAATCTGCCACATAGAATTCAAGTGGCTGTATCTCTGGATGCTAGTTGTCCCATGACTATGATAAGCACTCCTCTTTGGTAAATGGGGATTAAAAGAATACCTCCTTAGGTGTCTTCATTTCTGGCTCCACAATACATTGCATATGTCAAAGCTGATTGCATATTTCATTTCTTAGATAAGTCTTTGGTGCTTTTCTAATTTGCATTTACCCCCCTTTGGAATTTTTTTGTTTAATGGGTGACTGCCACGATTTTGCTGAAGGCAACCGTACCAGCTCCTGTCTGGCACCATCCCACAACTATTAGAGATGCAGAAAGGTTCTACAGTAGGAATATACCTAAATAGTATGCACCCAGCTCCATTATTTACTGTATATCATAAATAGTTGAAGGATTAAGCTCTATCCACTTGAAGTTTAAATGGATTGAGATCAATCCTCCTGTAAATATCATTCTTGGCAAGTTATTATGAGTCAGAAGGCTGGCACGCTACATGTTTTGCGCATTGTTCAATGTTGTCTTTCAAAATGACATCCATCTTTCATCACAGGCCGGGGACAGTCTAGCTCGGTTTGAATCTTAAACCTGAAAAGAATCACCCTGTGGCTTGGTGTTCACTTACCATACACATAGAAACAAAGCACAGCTTATAGACCTCTTATAGGACATGTTATCCAGAATGCTCTGGACCTGGGGTTTTCTGGAAAAGTAGTCTTTCCATAAATTGGATCTCCATACATGAAGTAAGTTATCTATTAAAGTCTGTTTTTTTCAGATTCAGAAAAACACCATTTTTTTTTTTAGATTGATTAAACTCCGATGGTCTTAAAGGGGACCCGTCACCGAAAAAAATTATTCAAAATCTTATTTTATCACATTAGTCAAGCAAAATGAACTTTAATTACACTATATAAATTATTTGAATCTTGTTTCGTTCAGTCTGGGAATTCATAATTATAACAAGCAGGCAGCAGACATTTTGTGGACACTGTTATTAAGACAAGTCTTGTATCATCTCAGAATCTTGTTTGTGCACCAGAATGGGGGACCTGATGTCCATCCCCATGCCCTGACCACACAGTCATATGGTAAAGAGAACTGGGGGAATGTGGGGAGAGCAGTGACATGTAGGAAGTGCTGAATGGAAAGTGAAAGTAATTGTCTGCCCCGCCTCTATGCCTAGGCATAGAGGCGGGGCAGACAATATTTGATTGACAGCTAAGATTTTTAAATGAGTTTACAACAGCTATGAATGCTTTAATAAAAAACAGAAATTGGATTTCATGTTTAATTTGAAAAGGACTTTTATTATACAGATTTTTGTGTCTGGGTGACGGTTCCACTTTAACAGTCAGAATACAAAAAATACTCCAGCTAGGACCTGCCAAGTTTGTGTAGAAGACAGTGAAAGATGTCCCGTTGACATTTTGAAGATATCCTGATCTGCGCTGGGTTTTGTTCAATAACCTGAAGATTTTGTAGTTTTCTGGTGAAAATCCGAAAAATTCTGTGTTTTCGGGCGTCAAATCAGAAAAAAATTGCAGGATTCAGATTTTTTTCACAACTTTATCGAGCAAGAAATTTTCGTGAAAAGCTATTTATAAATGGGGGGGGGGGTTTGTGCTGAATTGGTCGGAGTGGTTTTCAGAAGATAGTAAGAAAATTTCAGATTTTGATAAATAACCACCGAAGTCTACTAAAAAATAATGGAAACATTAAGGGGCTGATTCACTATGGGTCGAATATCGAGGGTTAATTAACCCTCAATATTCGACTAGGAATTGAAATCCTTCAACTTCAAATATCGAAGTCGAAGGATTTAGCGCAGATAATTCCTTCGATCGAACGATAAAATCCTTCGTATCGAACGATAAAATCCTTCCAATCGAACGATTCGAAGGATTTTAATCCAACGATCAAAGGAATATCCTTCGATCAAAAAAAGTTAGGCAAGCCTATAGGGACCTTCGCCATAGGCTAACATTGACTTCGGTAGCTTTTATCTGCCGAACTAGGGGGTCGAAGTTGTTTTTAAAGAGACAGTACTTCGACTATCGAATGGTCGAATAGTCAAACGATTTTTAGTTTGAATCCTTCGATTTGAAGTCGTAGTCGTAGTCGAAGGTAGCACATTCGATGGTCGAAGTAGCCCAAAAAAAACCTTGGAAATTCGAAGTTTTTATACTTCGAATCCTTCACTCGAATTTAGTGAATCAGCCCCTAATTCAACCTAATAGGACTGTTTTGCCTCTAGTAAAGATGAATTATTTCCTAGGTGGGACCAAGTAAAAGCCACTGTTTTTTTTTTTTGTTACATTGTTACAGAGGAAAAAAAATATTTTTAAAAAATTATAATTATTTGATTAAAATGGAATCTGCAGGAGATGGCCTTCACATAATTCTGAGCTGTCTGGGGAACGGGTTTACAGTTAATATAGGGTAAAAAGACTGCTTGTAACTTTGGTGTTTTACTTCAGGCCTGAAGCCAATAAGGTTCCACTGGTAGTGTTCTGGTCAAATGATGTTACACAAAAAATTCTATGGAACTCCATTGGAGTGTCTAGCTTGACAGCCATGCTTTAGTGCAGGCGTCCCCAACCTTTTTTTATCCACAAACCACAATTAAAAAGAGCTGGGGATCAACACAAGCTTGAACAAAGATCCATTGGATGCCAAATCACAAGTACTTGATGAATGCACATGTTTCCAGCTCTTAGTACTCTTGCATGTTTATCCAGAACATTTACAAATGACCTGCTAGTGGTTTGAGCTTTTGTAGCAACCCAAGGTCACCAAAGTCCTTCAGCAGTGAAGATCTGAGTCCTTTGACTCACTATCAACACAACACGTGCTTAGTCCTCCAACGGAGAACAGTCAAGGGTTCTCTCTATTGTTATTATCAGATACATCCTGGTACAAAGTTTATTATTACTGCAGGCTGTAAAATACTTTTGCAAACCCAGATTTTTACGTTGCTGTAACACAACACAATGTGCAAGGTTATTACACAAAAATGATGCTTACCAAAAATCATGTGATCCAACAATACCACTTGTGATACGGCAATGAAGATACCAATAAAAGTAGAATAAAAGGCAGTAACGCTCTGCAACTTGGTCGTCAATGCTGACAAGTGAACAATATAGGTTATATAAAGTGTTTATGTAACATAGACTCTGATGGTATAACCACTGGCTTTTGATGTGGACATGTAAGCACAATTCAATTTCCAGTTCACTAACCAAAGCGATGCAAGTTACCCTTTTTTTCCTTAAATGCTTATCCAATAAAATAGCTTGCCTGGCTACAAAGGAAATCAACATATAATGCATTTATTCCAATACAAATAGGTTCTTGTCTTTGTTCAAAGAGTGGGTTAATAGAGGACACTGGGCTGAAAACAGTGGAGTAATTGAAACTGCATTACCCAAGGCTATAATTTTCATATATTTTCATATATTTGATGTAAACCAATTCATCTACTCTACTCATGCGCTGAAAGCTTTTTTCCTCTCCCTTCTATGGAGGAATTTGTATTTGAATATGGTTTATGATAGGGAAGAAAAAACCACATAGTGTCAAAATATAAGTTTCATACTTAAATATTTGATTTATATTTGATAATTTCATGCTTGGTGTGCTCTGTGTGTATGGGATTATTATTCTTACCTTTGTTATTCATAGAAATCCCATTAAAGAGGTAATGTGTACAAAATAATCCCCCGGAAGACTGGTAGCCTTTCATATTATTATTATTATATTCATATGGGTTCTAGTACCAGAGTCAGCTTTACATACACCTCCGTTTTGCTCAGCCTACTTAGCCCCAACCGTTGTTATAACTTCCCATATCGGTCTGATAATCCATTTACAGGTAGACATCAGCTCAGCTACTGAGATTATAGCGTGGTCATTGAGGAACAATTCAAATGGAAATGTGTTTGCAGAGGGTCCTTTCATTTTCCCCACTCTAGAAAACAGAGCATGGATTTTGCAGCTGGTAGTTCATGTTATAAGACATTTATTTCAAGGATAATCTGTCTGGTTCAGCTTGAAGATGTTGCTGCCAATGTATTTTCTGTTCACCCCATACTCTTATCATTCCTACTCAGTCTCTGGTTCTTTTCTCAGTTCTGGATCCCCTTCTCACCACCTTTATCTGTTTTCCTCTCTCTGCCTCCTGTATGCTCTCTCCTGCTCTCCGTCCCCTCCAATTAAGTTCTCACCATCTCTCCATCCATATATTATGCCCCCACCCTTTGAAAATACCCAAAGTCCACATGGTATCACTTCTGATGCTCAGTGTCAAAATAACATCCGCACCAGATCCTTTAGGTGCATTTTAGCTGCCAATTTGAAGCAAGGCACAAGTGCAAGGACCATTTAATGACCTGTGGTCTTAGCCATAAATGAGCCCTAATGTGATTCAGGAGTGAGTTGTGCAGGGGTTGGATAGGCATATGATACTGATATTCCTTAGTCACCCCTTCAATATGACCAGTCAGTGCCTGGTCCTCCAGAAACTCCACCTGCTTTTGCATAAGCCAAACCACCATGGCTACTGCAGCAGTCACTGTGTGCTCTGCCCTTAAGGATACCAACCCTACCAATGGTTTTCTATGGTCATAGTCTCATTGGCCTTCTTTCCAACTGTTACAGGCAGACACACAATAAAGGGATAATCACACAGAGCAGGTCTTTCATGAAGGTGTGTCAAACTCTACAAAAGCTGCTCTAGAGAAGAAATTAATGTTTCCTATGTCCCAGCTACCTTGAAAACCCCTATTCTCAATTACATCAATGTAATTGTAAGAAAAGGGAGAGAGCTGAATAACCTCCCCTCTTAACACACCTGCTGACCAGTAAAACACATTGCAACTCCCTTCCTCTCCCAGCTGGACCCTCACAAAGTTTTGATAAAACCGACCTACACCTCCCAATATATATATATTTTTATATATATATATATATATATATATATATATATATATATATATATATATATATATATATATATATGTTCTTAATCACAAAGGTGATTTATTAACCGACAGCAACTTGAATAAAATACTTCCCGAGTACAACAGCAGTGAGACAATTTGAGAATGTGAATTTGTTGCAGGAATAAGCAGTTTGTAGAGGTTTATACATCAATACCCACAGGAGATGCCGTGATGTGAAGAAACATTTTCACCAGTAATGAGATGCTTGAGTGAAATGAGTCCCTTCCAGTAAGAGCTGCTTAGGGACTAAAATAGCCAAAGTTCTCTCCATCTGTGGTTCCCACACATAGACAGGTATTACATGGGGAGTGCTAACTCCAAGCTACTTTTTCTCGGTGTAAGGGAGTGCTGCTCTTTCTAAGATGGACATTGTATCTCTAAAGTCACCTTAGAGCTTAAAACTTGAACCTGGGGTTGTATTTTCCATGCTACCAGAGGGAGGTGAAGACCAAACAGAGTGTGCCATGGCCAACCTTATATAAACTAGGGACATTCATTAGTCATAACACCCCTGGGTCAATTGGGAAACCTCCTTTCAACAGGCCACAGGTTCAACATGGAGTACCTCAGAAATAAGGGAGAGTAACATTTTGGGTTCCCACCAAGAAGAGATGTAATCCTCCTGTGGATCACCTATGCAAAGAACATTTGCTTGTTGAGTTGTTGTTGAGTTGTAATTGTCTTTGTGTAGTTCTTTTCCTATGAAGACACCAGAGAGATCTTGCAGATGCAAATCTTTATTCATAAGCGTGTTCTTTGTTTACAGTCTTGCTTTGCTGTGTCTGATAGAAAGGAAGGAATTATCACAAATGAACAGTACCAAAAATGTAAATACAACATAGCTTAGATAGCTACAGTATATTTTATTGCTGCCGAGTCATGAGATTTTGACTTGGAAGATGCAGTCGAAGACCCTGTAGTTTGATTAGGATATTAGCGCCCCTCAGATAATATGACAAGTACAGGGGAAGGGAATGCCTTGGGTGAAAGAATACTGCATGTCCTTTCCCATGCTCTTTGACAGAAACAAAAAGATTAAAGGGAAATTGACAGGTTTTGTCAGAAACATGTGCTGTATAAGGTCAGGCAATGTGATAAAACCCATCAGTGCTGCTAAGTTATACAGAAGAAACATAATGAAATGGAATTATTCAGCCGACAAAACAGAAACTGAGTGATACCATTTATTTATCGGCTTTACCTTTCTAATACTGACATTTCATAGACAACTGATGTAACCAGGTGAAGGTTAGCAAGAGCGGAAATATATGATTTCGGCATTGACGCACTGGAGAGTGTATCACATCCGCAGCTCAGTATTAATAAAATGACAGCGAAGGATAATGACATTTACTGTATGTTCTGTAGCACTCCCGTAGGTGGGCCTGAGATGTGTAGAAATAGTGTGATTGCTGCTAGTGTATCCTGGGCACCCTGAGGCTATAACTCCTACTACAACCAAATCCACAAACAAATGTTTCCAGCGCTATACTCTGGCTTATTGTTCAATTATAAATGATCCGACTTGGCATACAAACTAAATATGTGTGTATAAATATATATATATACATCACAGGGGCCACACACCGTTAGACAGGGCCGGGCCAAGGTATTTTGGCACCCTAGGCAAGGGCTTCAATCAGTGCCCCCCCCCACCCAGTCCTACATTACCATTCCCACCTTACCATTCATATTGCCCCCTGTACCTGTGCCAGTAGCCATTATGTTGCCCCCATTTGAACCTGTGCCAATGGCAGCCAACATAAGAAAATGTCCATCATAGTGTTCCTCCTAAGTCTGTAATTATGCCAGCGGCAGCCAAAAAATCCTTCATATTGCCTCTAATTTCTACATGTGCCAGCAGAAGCCAAAAATCCATCATAATGCCCCAAACATGTGTACCTGTTCCAGCACCTATCATATTACCCGCATTTGTACTTGTGCCAGCAGCAGCCAAGCCCTCATATTGCACCCAATCTGCAACCAGTGTTGGACTGGCCCGGCAGGAGAACGGGAAAAAAAACGGTAGGCCCGACACTCATGGGCCCCCACTGCAGATATCGGGATTTGAAAACCAAAAAAATTTTCTGGCGTTGCGCAGCTCCGTCTGCACATGCGCGCAAAGGAACTCTGTTGCGCATGAGCACCGAGGGATGCCGTTGCTGGTGCCGCCGCCCTGAGTCCGTCACAAGAGGAATGTTGCCAGCTCACACCAACCGTTACAGCAGCGCACTTCAGGATTTTTTAAGGATCGCTCACTTTTTTTCCATATCTCATTTTCAAAAGACATCGGCTGAGGTCTGATGTGTTTCGTGTGTGCACACTTCATCAGAGACCTCATGGGCAGGGCAACTCCCTGCAGCTCCCAACAGTGTGTAATGGCCCCTTTAAGCACCGTAACCTCAGGTGGATCCTTTCAGATCAATCAGGCTGAAAGTAACAGCAGTCCAGGTTAATTGCTTCAAACAAATAACTTCTTTATTGGACAATGGCAGATGAGATGGCTCACAGCAGTTAGGCAGTATATTTCTTCAAATACAATCACAGCACACAGTGGAAAACCTCACACTTTCAAAATAATATTCATAGATTCCTTTCAGGGGGTAGAACAACTTGCCTTGATGATTTTCCCTAGCACTAGGGATACCATGGGGTATCTATCTCCTTGCCACTGTCCCTGCTCCTGAGCTCACCCACTCGTGTCCCTGTCTGGAAACTTGATCAGCGCTAACCCCAACTACTCTCCTTGCCAAAAAGCTGCTTGCTAAAATAATCTGCCACTATCTTTTGCTCCTTGAGCGACTATAACATAAACTCCTTCCACTAAGTAAACTTTCCCTAATTTAAGGCCTGATACAGTCAAGACCAACTCCTGTACCCATCTCCCCGCAAAGTGGGATCCAGGAAGAGCCCTGAGCACATGTGCTCTCCCTTTTAAACACTGCCACCTACTGGGTAAGCCTTAAACACAATGGCTGCCAATCACTGTATTGAGAGACCTACCTCACAACATTTGAAAAATGAAAAGAGGGACAAAAAAGTTAGGTGAGCGTAGCGAGGCAAATTCTTTTTACCGCACCCATTTTGTGGTTCTGGGACTGCTCACTAAGCTGTCAAAATTATGACCGTCCTGCAGAAATTGGGACAGTTGGGAGGTTATGGAGGCAGACAAAACACTCGAGAATCAGTTTGCCAAAACATTGAAAATGCTGGGCCTGGGCCTTTGTGGCCTCACCACAAATCTGGGCCTGTATAAGATTCAATCCAATATGGAACCCTGGAAGTAACAGCAATTGTCCACAAAGCTTCAGAGCAGGCTGAACAAAATACTGCCACTCAGCCCATATTTCTACATGTAACATGAAACATATGGACCTTCTATCTAGGGGCATGGATTATCTTAAAGGAATAATAACACCAAAAAGTGAAAGTGTTTAAAGTAATGAAAATATACTATGTACCGTAGTGTTGCACTGCACTGGGTAAAACTGGAGTGTTTGCTTCTATACTATAGTAACTACTATAGTTTATAGAAACAAGCTGCTGTGTAGCCATGGGGGCAGCCATTCAAGCACAGGATACACAGTAGATAACAGATAAGTACTACTATAGTTTATATAAACAAGCTGCTGTGTAGCCATGGGGGCAGCCATTCAAGCACAGGATACACAGTAGATAACAGATAAGTACTACTATAGTTTATATAAACAAGCTGCTGTGTAGCCATGGGGGCAGCCATTCAAGCACAGGAGACACAGTAGATAACAGATAAGTACTACTATAGTTTATATAAACAAGCTGCTGTGTAGCCATGGGGGCAGCCATTCAAGCACAGGATACACAGTAGATAACAGATAAGTACTACTATAGTTTATATAAACAAGCTGCTGTGTAGCCATGGGGGCAGCCATTCAAGCACAGGATACACAGTAGATAACAGATAAGTATTATTATTAACATGTATTTATATAGCGCCAACATATTGCGTAGCACTGATATAGTTTATATAAACAAACTGCTGTGTAGCCATGGGGGCAGCGATTCAAGCACAGGATACACAGTAGATAACAGATAAGTACTACTATAGATTATATAAACAAGATGCAGATAAGCTCTGTAGTGTACAATGGGATTCTTCAGAATGTATCTGTGTATTCTGTGCTTGAATGGCTGCCCCCAGCTCTGGATTTCTCTCCCGGGTGCTCCGAGGCCTCAGGGTCCTAGCACCCGCTATCAGTGTGCACCATTCTCACTCCTCGCGCAAGTGTATGCACACGGATGCGTCAAATCGCTGGGGAACTTTGCGTTCCCCATACATTGTAGGATGCAGCTGGATGGCATGCCGCCCCTAAAATTTCACCTCCCTAGGCCCGGTCCTTTGTAGCCTCATCACAAATTTGGGCCTGGCTGCCGCCATAGCTACACAGCAGCTTCTAGAATAAGACTCTTTGGGTGCAAGTCACATGTGTAGGTGCAACATACATAGGGAAGTAGGACTTCCTCACACCAGGTATAGATTCCTGAGCTCTTGTTCTGTTGTATTACTTTATATGTTCAGAATTAAAGCCGTTCTACCATACATCATGGTAAAGTATCATGTATTTTTCTTGGCAGAGATGGTTGGTTGTGGAAATTAATATTACTGAATCCATTAACGTGTTTAGGTTGTTGGATGAAATAACACAAATCTTTTGTGAAACTGAATTTGGTGCTGGAACCAGTGTAGCAGAAATTGTGTCAACTAAGGGTTTTTTTTGTGTTAGAGGTGGATAAATAAGATATGCCCAGTTTTACAATAAAATATCATTGGAATATTGTTTGGATGTATGTCTAAGGCTCAGCTAAAGAATGATAACCCAGCGATATACATTTGCTAAGCAGTACCATGTAATCTGCTCATTTGCAACTTGGTGATATCCCACATCCACATAACTGCTGTATATTGGGACTCCATAATGCCAACCAGTCATTACATAAATTGTGGATATTCTGATTTTAATGCAACTATGGATAGTTTTAGGCATGTCTTGGTTCGGTCAATGCATTGTCAGCCACCCCTCCTAGCACTGTTGGGTTTGCTCAAGAAATTGGGTTGTATGAGTAAACTCACTAAAGTCAGAATTGTGGTGTCAGTGTGATCATAGCTAAAACACAGAAGGACGGCTGTATGTGTTCTATTCAAGCCCATTATTGGGAAGAACCATTGCAGGCAATGCTCTATTTAAAGGAGAACTCAACCCCCCAATTAAGAAAAGCCCCTACCTACTAAGATAGTGCCCCTCCCTGCTAACCCCCCTCCACATACTTCAATAGGTCTAATATGTCCCTTAAATATTTCTCACCTAACGGAGTATGTGCAGCGGAGCTTGTGGGCCCCATTTTCTGGATCTCGAGTCTTCATCTGTAATAGAGTGTCGTACTGTGAAGTACTGGAGTCAGCACACACTCCTTCAAGTTGTCCGGTGCACGCTCCAATAGTGGCCACGATCCACCAATTATGATCAAATTTCGGAAATGGACAGCACCGTTTAATGAATAAAAAGCCTTTATTGTAACTTGGCTACGACCAAAAACACAGTCACACTGTGTTTTTGGTCGTAGCCAAGTTACAATAAAGGCTTTTTATTCATTAAACGGTGCTGTCCATTTCCGAAATTTGATAGAGTGTCGTACTGGCACATTCTCTATTACAGATTGTACCTACTGCGCATGCGCCAAAATTGCCAGAAATTGCAGAAGAAGACCCGGTTTGCCGAAGAGGACCAGAAAAAATCCAACGAGGACCTGTAAAGATCAGACGAATTGGAAGATGGCGCCCATAAGCTCCACTGCGCTTACTCTGCACTGTTAGGTGAGAAATATTTTAGGGACATTTTCAGACCTATTGAAGTATGCGGGGGAAGCAGGGAGGGGAGCAATCTTGCTTAGTAGGTAGGGGCTCTTAATTGGGGGTTGAATTCTCCTTTACGGGAGCAGCTGCCGATCCCTGTATTAAAAAGAAGTGCAGTAAAGTGATGAATGAAAGCAGTTTGTAAAGTGCAAAAACATTGCCGTCCTTTTTTAGCACTTTGCACATTACCTCCCTTGCTGTAAATCACCCCTTTATTTATAAAGGTACTTAACTTCGCAGCAGCAAGCACCAGTCCACCGGCTCTGATGAAGGAACCCTGCAGTTATCAGAAATGGATTCCCTTGACAGCTTGTGCCATAGCTTCAACTGTTCAAAACTGTTCTTTTCAGTACATTCGTAAAATAAACCCTTACTGACAATAATGCTATGCCCCCAGCTTGTTCAGCAGGTCATATGTATTCTGGGAAGTTCCAATGCCTATAATAAGCTGCCAGCCCTGGTTTTCTGCTTTTTTCATCTTAGATAAAAAACGGAAGTTGGCTAATTCTGTGATGGTATTCAGATGGGAGTCTTCTCGTTCCTCGTCTGTCTGTGTGTGATCCCTGTTTTACTGTGACAGTTGGTATATGGCAGGTGTCAGTAAATCTGAGGAGTGAATGATGAACATGGCAGATACCCTCATCCATTTGCACCGCATCTGTTCCCTACAGCAACTATATTCAGTTTCTTTGTCATTCCCCAAGATCCATGTCCATCATGACTTCATGTATCATCAGCCTGATCAGGAGACCTACTGTGCACAATGATTGCCGCCATTACACTCACATTACTATTTTAATAAGCAAAAAGTTTTAACCTCCCATAGATACTAAGGGCTGAGCAGAAGCATCAGTGAATCATCTTGTGATTGGCGAAGCACTAAATTGTGCCTCATTAATGGGCCCAGTTTTTATCACTCACTGCACATTGTGTTTCAACTGGCTCCCCCACCAGAAATGTTTGCATCAACCAATGGAAATGAAATTGACCAACAATGAGGTTTGAGTCACAGTTGGACACATCTAAATCACGTTGACTACAAGAAATGATTGTACCGATGAAGAGGTCAGTGTGATACGTGATGGGATATTTAGGGGCCGATTCATTAACTTCGAGTGAAGGATTCGAAGGTAAAAAGCTTAGAATTTCGAAGTTTTGGGCTACTTCGACCATCGAATGGGCTACTTCGACCTTCGACTACGACTATCGAAGGATTCGAAGTAAAAATCGTTCGACTATTCGACCATTCGATAGTCGAAGTACTGTCTCTTTAAAAAAAACTTCGACCCCCTAGTTCACCATCTAAAAGCTACCGAAGTCAATGTTAGCCTATGGGGAAGGTTTTTTTGATCGAAGGATATTCCTTCGATCGTTGGATTTAAATCCTTCGAATCGTTCGATTCGAAGGATTTAATCGTTCGATCCAAGGAATAATCCTTCGATCGTACGATCGCAGAATTTGCGCTAAATCCTTCGACGTCGATATTCGAAGTCGAAGGATTTCAATTCCTAGATGAATCGGCCCCTTAGTGTAAGGATGGAACTAGAAAATGATAAATAGGAAGAACACGATTGAGAAGGATATAATAAAATAAATGCATTTTCATGGAACGATGAGGTGATGAACATTCTTGGCCCCCTGCCAACAAAGGACCATGGCAGGAAATAAATGACTACATGCATTCTAGGAATTAAAACCTTGTAAGCGATTGTACTTACCGTATGCAACTACTGGCATTTGATTTCAAGGAACAGACTGTAAGGGGCCCATTTACTTTGCTCAAGTGAAGGAATAGAATAAAAAAAACTTCGAATTTCGAATGTTTTTTTTTTGGCTACTTCGACCTTCGACTAGGACTTTCGACTTCGAATCGAACGATTCCAACTAAAAATCGTTCGAATATTCGACCATTCGATAGTCGAAGTACTGTCTCTTTTAAAAAAAACTTCGACCCCCTACTTTGCCACCTAAAACCTACCGAAGCTCAATGTTAGCCTAGGCTTTCTAAGTTTTTTTTGGTCGTAGTAAAATCATTCGATCGATTGATTAAAATCCTTCGAATCGTTCGTTTTGAAGGATTTAATCGTTTTTTTGTTCGATCATACTATTTGTGGTAAATCCTTCGACTTCGATATTCGTAGTCGAAGGATTTACATTCGGCAGTCAAATATCGAGGGTTAATTAACCCTCGATATTCGACCATATGTAAATCTGCCCCTAAGTCTCAGCTGTTCAGCTGCTCTGAGACAGACATAATGGAGCATACACATACTACTTTTTTGATAGGAATATATATTTATATATACAGGTTTGGGATCTCTTATCCAGAATGCTTGGAACCTAGGGGTTTCAGTAACTTTCAACTCTTATCACTCTTAAGCAGTATAGAAAGTACTATGTATACACAGTATAACTCATGTGCACTGTGACACCTGCAGGCCATTTGTATAAACACCACAACAGGTTTCCAGATAACGGCTCCCACACCTGTATATAGAGTTTTTTTAGAAACTTACAGAATAAGAAGTTCCCAATACCCTAAGACAGTTCAAGCCCCATTTTGAGATCCAACATTTGCTCAAGCTCCTGTTGGCTTACATCCAGGTGGCATAAGGTGCTAATTTACTCATAATTTTATGAATTTCTAGGGCAAAAAAAGTGTTTGCAGCAAACATTGCTATAAATAATTGCTTTAAGTAAGGTTTAGAGGAATAAGAAGGCTACCAAACATGAAGTTCCACCAATTCTCACTAGTGATGGGGGAATTTGTCCAGTTTGATTCGCAGAGAAATTTCGCAAATTTGCAGCAAAATTTTCGATACGGGAGAAAAATTTGTGAAACGTCAAAATTGACGCAGGCAACAATTCTTCCGCTTGATGCACATTAAAATCAATGGGCGTCCATTTAACTGTTGTCGGCGCTGGAGAATTTTCGTAGGTGAATTTTTGTGCAATTTTACAAATGGCCGATGGCCGAAAAATGTGGAAATTCGCACCTGCCGATCACGAATTCTCACCTCAAAGGTGCTTCAGTAGGGACTTTAACTCTGGGCCCCTTGTTGGGGGCAGTCTGTAATTTGGGAACCACTGAATTAAACCTAAAACGTCTCAATTCAGCATATCACAGAGCCAAGAGCAGTGCAGACCCTTTTTATTTTCTAGAAACCACATAATCAAAAATAGATCTATGTGTCTGGTCCCTGATGGGGTTACATACATAGTTACATAGTTAAATTGGGTTGAAAAAAGACAAAGTCCATCAAATTCAACCCCTCAATGAAAACCCAGCCCCATACACACACCCCTCCCTACTCTCACATAAATTCTATATACCCATATCTATACTAACTATAGAGTTTAGTATCACAATAGCCTTTGATATTATGTCTGTCCAAGAAATCATCCAAGTCCCTCTTATAGTCATTAACTGAATCAGCATCACAACATCACCCGGCAGTGCATTCCACAACCTCACTGTCCTGACTGTGAAGAACCCCCTACGTTGCTTCAAATGAAAGTTCTTTTCTTCTAGTCTAAAGGGGAGGCCTCTGGTACGGTGATCCACTTTATGGGTAAAAAGGTCCCCTGCTATTTGTCTATAATGTCCTCTAATGTACTTGTAAAGTCTAATCATGTCCCCTCACAAGTGCCTTTTTTCCAGAGAAAACAACCCCAACCTTGACAGTCTCCCCTCATAATTTAAGTCTTCCGTCCCTCTAATAGATATTATCCTGGTACAGTACATAGAGGCCAAGAGAACACTGAAAAGAACATAAAGCGCACAATAGAAATTCTTATCTAAGATGTAACTAATTGCAACCTCTCTACTTCCAGAAGTTGGAAAGCATTGTCACCTATGCCATTCTACTATTAAAATTCCAGGAAATTCATCTACTCCATGGAGGATTTAGAGGAGGAGGAGAACTGAATAAGAGGATAAATCAAACTGAGGCCAACTGGATATAGCATGGCAGAACTAATCTGCCCCAATTTCTTCTGAATGAAAAATTGAATTTTAAAGCTCTGTATCTAAAAAAGTGTTCTTTGTCCTTTATCTTCTTTACGTGCGTTAATAGATAAGGATAAAGAAACCCCCACATGGTATAGTAATTGTTATGGAAATATACAGGAAGAAATAATAAACCAAAGGAAACGTATATATATTCCTGTGGTCTCTGGGGATTGAGTAGTTTGTATTTTTCTATAAATCAGTTATTGTGTCAATTGTTTTGTATATGCGTTGATTGCATTGATATAGTGTGGAAATATTGATGTATTGTGTTCATAGATGTAAAATAATGATGCTGCGGCTATAAAAGCTTCAAGCAGCAAGGGAAATTGGATCTTATACCTAAATCTTATTATCCTTCTTCCAATATCTTGAATTGAAAAATGTTATCCAGCGATTTGCATGTGGAATGTATAACCTGGAATATAAGGCTGCTGTATATTTATATACTAGAAACTTGCATTCAAGATAAATACTTGACCAAAGAGAGAAACAGTGTCGGACTGGGGTGCTTGGGGCCCACCAGGAAACCTCATCTCAAGGGCCCACACCCCCCACTCTAGTACAAAATAGCGCCCACAATTTTTTTTTGAAATGTAATGAAATCTGGCATGGGTCTAGACGTATTGTCATTTTCCCAGGTGCCCCCATTCATGTCAGTTGTGCACTATAAATTTCAGTCATTCTTTACTGCAAGTTTGAATGAAATCACCCCCACAGCAACCCATCAGCAGAACAATGGGAAGGTAACCAGATAACAGCTCTGTGGTACACATAAGAACTGCACTCAATAGTAAAAGCCAAGTCCCACTGTGACACATTCAGTTACATTGAGTAGGAGAAACAACAGCCTGCCAGAAAGCAGTTCCAACCTAAAGTGCTGGCTCTTTCTGAAAGCACATGACCAGGCAAAATGACCTGAGATGCCCCTACACACCAATATTACAACTAAAAAAAATACACTTGCTGGTTCAGGAATGACATTTTATATGGTAGAGTGAATTATCTGCAGTGTAAACGGTATAATTTGGAAATAAAAACTACACCATAAAAATCATGACACAATCCCTTTAAAATTAATTTTTAGTATGACCCAGAGAGTGATAGTCTAAGACAATTTGCAATTGGTCTTAATTTTTTTTATTTGGGTTTTTTTTTAATTACTTAGCATTTTTTTCAACTCTCCAGTTTGGAAGTTCAGCACTGATCTGGTTGGTAGGGTCTAAATTAACTTAGCAACTAGGCATTGGTTTGAGTCAGAAGATGGCAAATAATTAGGCATACAAATATAAAAAAAGGCAAAATAAATAATAAAATAAGGCAAATAAAAATAAATAAGACCAATTGAAAAGTTGCTAAGACTTGCCCATTCTATAACATAATAAAAGTTAACTCAAAGGTACACTTACCCCTAAGAGGTTAGAAAACTTGAAACTGTATGTCTGCTCATCCCCACCCTAGTGACAGTGACACTTGGGGGCAGATTCATTAAGGGTCGAATTTCGAAGTTAAAAATACTTCGAAATTCGACCCTCGAATTGAAATCCTTCGACTTCGAATATCGAAGTCGAAGGATTTAGCGCTAATCCTGCGATCGATCGATCGAAGGATTTTTCGTTCGATCGAACGATTAAATCCTTCGAATCGAACGATTCGAACGATTTTAATCCAACGATCGAAGGAAAATCCTTCGATCAAAAAAAGGTTAGCAAACCTATGGGGACCTTCCCCATAGGCTAACATTGACTTCGGTAGGTTTTATCTGCCGAAGTAGGGGGTCGAAGTTTTTTTTAAAGGGAAAGTACTTCGACTATCGAATGGTCGAATAGTCGAACGATTTTTACTTCGATTCGTTCGATTTCGTTCGAATTCGAACGAATTTAACCAATTCGATGGTCGAAGTACCCAAAAAATACTTCGAAATTCGAATTTTTTTCATTCGAATCCTTCACTCGAAGTTAGTGAATCTGCCCCAAAGAGTATTTATTTTATTTTTTTTGTTTAGTTAGACCAAAGTCAGTACCTGTTATGATGTTGCAGCAAGGTGTTCACAATTGGAGGCTTCCAAGCAGCCAGTAAAGTCATGTTAGGTAAGATGTGCCACCTGGGAGACCTGAGATGGAGTTGTGCGACTACCATACTCTACTGAAGAACTGTTCTGATGTGCTGCTGAACTGTGAACTGTGCACGGCCACAGACAGTTCCTCAATGCGCTTGATCGCAGTTGAACGCCGCACCGAATAGAATGCGGACCCAGGACATACTACGTTGGCTGCCTCCTGCCTTGCTGCCTGAAACGTAAAATTTACGTGCAGGCGCAGTGGAACCAAAATCACTAGCAGCATAGCAGGGCGGGATCATGTGATCACAGGGTCCTCGGCATCTCGGCTCCAACCAGGTGACAGACAATACTGGCAGGCAGGCAGCTAGATATTGGTGGAAGCAGAGTGACAGATTTGGCAAGCGGGTGGTGGTGTACCCGCTGCTGCCAATCACTTACCGGTGCGATTGGAAGGTCCAAGCACTTTTGGCAAACCACATTAGGGGGGTTATTTATTAAAATCCAACCGTTAAAATTTTGAAAAATTAGAGTTGTTTTCACTAGAAAACTCGAATTTCTAGAGGTAAAAAAACATGACTTTTTTGAGATTTATTAAGGCCAATAAAATTCCAAATCCAAAAACACTCCATCTCCAAGCTGTCAAGGTCCTGTAGAAGTCAAGGCAGAGGTCCGATTTCCAATTTGAAGAAATTACTGTCTGTGCTGGGTTTCATATGAAAATCAGAACAATTCAAATTCACTAATAATTTGAGCTTTTCTCATTTTTCCACAAATTTCCAGAGTTTATTATTTCGGATTTTAGTCAATAACTCTCTAGATGTCAGTTCGTCAAAACGGAAAATTGCTTTTGCCAGTAACCCTTCTCTTTATATGATGTATATATTTAAAAGAAGATGTAGATATTTAAAAGACGATCCACCCAATAGACAGACTTTTAGTGAGTGGGTAGTTTAATATCAATTTCAAAAAGAAACAAATTGGGAGGACTTTTCCAAGCTCAGCTACTGTTTAAAGCTCTTGAACTTCTGCCTGGGCTCTGAATAAACAAGCCCTATCATCTGCACTAGAGTAAGCCTTTGGGTCAGGAACCCACAGAATACCTGCAAGATTTTGAGCAGAGCAAAGACCCAGATACCCTGATAGTTTCAGGTCCACAGGTACCCTGTATGAGTACCCCAGTAGAGTCTTTTCCCCTCACTAGTGACGGACAAATTTCTCCCGTTTCGCCGAAAAATTTACAAATTTCCTGCGAAAATTCGGGAAATTCCAAAGAATTTATAAAACTCGAATTTTGACGCCCAAGTCAATTTGCATCTTGACACTCATGTTCTTTTGACGCCAGCATTAAAGTCAATGGGCGTCTAAATAGTGTTGATGCACAATGGTTTTGCTGCGAGCGACTTTTCCGAAACCCGTCCACATTTTTTTGACTGAGGTGAATTTTCGGAGGAGTTTCGCAAATTTATTCACCGGTGGCGAAACGCAGTATTTTATCGCAAATTCATACCTGGCGAATTTATTCGCCCATCACTACCTCTCACCTCCTCAAAGAAAAAGACATTGTGTGGAGTGATTTCACTTCCAATTTCTCGGTTCCGAGGTTGGGGAAGAAAGATAACACTTGCAGATAGGTTCCTGTCTGGGAAAGTAAATAACATGTTAGTGAGTCCAAATCAGGTCTCAGGTCAGCAGGTCTGGGTTTGCCTAACCAGACACATGCAGGAGTCTAATCTGAGCTCCACCTTCATGCAGAAAATACACTATGAGCATTACAAATTTGAGCTGTAATGCAAAAATAACTTTTTGTTTTTATGTATCACTTTTTTCCATTTACTGACTTTTATTACATTTCCCACTGCATCTACAATATTCCTATCAAATCTATTGGATTCTGGTGTTACATAGTTTAAGAAGAGGAGCATCTTTACGGGAAAAGTCTATAAATAACATATAAGAGGATTATGCTCATTCTCATGACATCATATTCAGCTATGCATAATATTCTCAGTTGCTAAAGTATGCTAATCCAGAACACATACCACATTCAGTTGCTTTCTTTGTCAGATAAGCAACTGCCATAAATTGGTTGTCATTCAACTTTTTTTTTCTTTTTAGTTTTTTTTTCCATCACAGGAATAACGTCTTAAAATTGTATCATATACCGTATGCTTTGGGCATATTCTGGTTCTTTCAGACGTGCATAAAATGTAGCCTAATTCAGTTTGCGAGCAAATGGGAAATGGTTCTTTTATTTCGTGATATTCAGATAGATGACAAGTAGACTCTTAGCCACACATTCAGAATGGATCTTCTGCCTGAAATGTTTGAAATCAGCTCTACTTTGTGTTGCTTTCAACTGCGATTGTTATGCAACTCATACGTGCCTGCATTCCCACCTTTCATGATTTCCACTTTTTTTTAAATAAAAGAAGAAAGAATTAGCCCCTTTTGTCACCGTTTACCATGAACGAGTGGAAAATTGCTGTATTGCATTTCAAAGAGTAAAGCAAATAGGTTTTCTTGGGGAAAAAAAGAAAAAGAAGTGGCTTTTGGAGAATGAACAGCAATCGCTTTAGAACACTGATGTTGCTCTTTGCACATAAACATTAAAAGAAATAAATATCTGCTGCTGAAACTTGCCTGTTAATTGCAGAGCTTTTATCAGCTTAGAATTGTTCAATGGCTGCTCTAAGGGCAAGGCCAGACGCGAGGCTCTAATTCATATATAATTTCAAGAAATATTGGTAAAACATGTCAACCTCTGGACATTAATAGTGATGGGTGAATTCCCGCGATTCGCTGCCGGCAAATAAATTTGCAAAACCGCCGTGAAAATTCGCCAGGGAAAATTCGAATGTGCACCAAATGTGCACCGACATCCAAAAAACGGACGCCGGTGTCAAAAACACATTTTTCGCCAAATTCGCCCATCACTAGAAATTAATAATAATAATTTGCTGTGGGGTCCAGTTATATCTAGTCACATCACTGGTTTGGCCAACGAGCAAGTAAATGAAATTTTTCCATTAGTGTGTGATACAGATATGGGGACCTGTTATCCAGAATGCTCGGGACCTGGGGTTTTCCGGATAAGGGTTCTTTCTGTTAACTCAATTGAGATCAAGGTACTGTTTTATTATTACAGAGAAATAACTGATCTTGGTTCAGAAAAGCTCTGATAGACCATGAGCTTAGTCATATCTCTTTGTCTTTGATTGTAGTTTTAGTTAAACAAAATACAGAAGCCAGTTATGCAGAAAGCTCCAAATTATGGGAATCCCATAGGCCATTCACTGCACCACAATTTGCAGCTTCTTGGCCTTTGGACTGCCCTGGCATCCTAGATTTCTTTTTGCCCTCGTAGGGGGGTCATCCTCTCATAAGGTAGGATTTATGGCAAAGAAATGTAAAGGCATCACATATCTAAATGGAGTAGAACTGTTAGATGTCTTTATATTGCATTGTCCTACGATCCATGTGAGGAGTGTGAAACATAGACAATCTATCTGCCGGCCTGATCTTATAAAAGCATGGACAGTGTGGAGTACAGTAGAGAAGGGTGTTGAGAGGCTGAAGCTTTTGACACCTGGGACAGAATATATTCCTGGACCTTTCTTTTTTTATATATGTACAATATTGTGCAAAGTCATGTAACTTTTGAGACAAAAAAATCCTTGAGGATGGGGTTTCCTTACAAAACACAGAAGACCTCTCTTACTTTGCAGTTGGAATTCTGGATAGACAGTAGGATGAAAACAAAGACATCATTTTGGGGCAAGACCAAACTACAACATTTACAGTGAAAACACTGTGGGAAAAAAGCCCCAGTAAAGTAAAAGTAAAACACTTTAGGCTTGACCTTCAATGGTGGTAGTAGCTCCAGGGTTCCCCTGCTTACTGCACTCAATTGGCAAGAGTAGGCAGGATGGAAGTACTGAAGGCAAACTCAACTATGTGGAAATAGATTGAGTGGCTTTAGACATAATTAACAAACAAATAACAAAATGTTGGGTCCATCTTCTTTAACTCTGATCTGGAGAACATGTATTAGCCTTGAGGTTGTTGGGTTGGATGGCATTGCCCAGTCTCTTCTAACTGGAATTTGATCACTAAGAAACAAGTGAGCTCCAGTGTGTCCATGACATCAAACATTTTAATCAATCACAGAATTATATTTGGAGTTATTGGAAGCAGCAAAACAATAGGAGAAAATTCAAGTGGCAAGAAAAGCTCAAACTCTTTACGTGCTGCATCCGGCATCCAGGGACTTTGCTGTGGAATGGTCTCAATGCATAACCATGATCTGATTTATTACCTTTCAGAGGAGGGTTGCTGGTTTTCCCTAAACAGTACAGATATAATGTTAATACTGTCATGAGATACAAGTTGTATTATCCCATTGCTCTGCACCTAGCTGCCTCCACAGAGTGCTTCATTCTGAAAAGTCCTGAGCATCAAGATTTTTGAACAAAAAATAAATGCAACAGAGCCTGAATATACCTCTAGGGACAATACAGTAAAGTCTCTGGCCGCCAGTTTATACTACATTCCACTGACATAAAATGTAAATTATTTGAGAATTATTATAGTGCCTCCGGTGAAAGAGCACAAATCATTAAGAAATACACATGAAACACAATGTATATTCAAATGCCAAGTGGATCTTGTGATGTACAGGACTTTGCTCCAATGCAAACAAAATGTTAAAAGGCAATCTCACGGACCCTTCCTTCTGTTCATCTCAATATTCCGGACTGTAACTTAAAAGGATTCTGTCTTGATTTTTATGGTGTAGTTTTTATTTCTAAATGACACTGTTTACACTGCAAATAATTCAATCTACAATATAAAATTTCATTCCTGAACCAGCAAGTGTATTTTTTGTTGTTGTAATATTGGTGTGTAGGCGCCATCTCAGGTCATTTTGCCTGGTCATGTGCTTTCAGAAAGAGCCAGCACTTTAGGATGGAATAGGGTTTCTGGAAAAAAAATACCGGCCTTCCTATATTTAATGAAAAAGAACCCTATCTCCAATATACTTTCATTAAAAAATGTATAGCGTTTTTATAAGAAACCTGACTGTATGCAGTGAAATTCTCCCTTCTTTTACTGCTATAGATAGTAATTGTCAGACGGTCCTTAACTGCTCTGCAGGGAAACAATCCTACTTATGAACAGCAGGGGGAGCCCCCACCTTACTTCCCAGCCATGCAGAACTCCAGCAGCTTTGTTTATGACAATCACTAAGCAGCTCAGACCACACTGAGCATGTGCACAGTCTTAGTCTTGCAAAGATGTTTAACAAAGTTACAAGATGGTGACCCACTGTGGCCAACTTTGAAAGCAGAAATCATTTGTTTGATTAGGCTTGTGGTGCAGTAAGTTCATGTTTATACAAAATACAGCATTTCTAGCCTTATTCTATTTTAGACGTTACATGCCCTTTAAAGGGTCTTCTCTCATCGGAAATTAATGTGAGGTAAGTTTTAGTTGCATCAAAGCCAGATTTACTGCCAAATGGATTTATAAAATAATTTTACATTAAATCATCAAAAATATCATAAACAGTTCATAAATAATCAAACAAAACAAAAATCCCATTAACCCACCCACATACACTCCAGCCTGCAGAGTCCATCCCTCTGTCCTTTCTATCAAAGCAAATGAAAGGCCGATTTGCAAAGTTCATATGGCCTTAGTCCCACTACCAACCCAAACCAACATCCCCAGATGTGTGTCCACATAGGGCTAGATAGGAAATGTGCATATTCATTTTTTTATTGCTGTACCAACGCAAATATATGTGCATTTAGGCCTGATGAAGGAGAGAGACATCAGAAAGCTGCCATTTAAGGTAATATTTGACTTCATGCACTAAGCAGGGTTAATGGTTTGGAATGGTTATCTTTTCTATGATTAATTACAGACTAATGTAAATCTTGAAAGGCATAGTGATTTTCTGATATGACAGTAACTAAATTACCCACAAGCAGCGCCGTTTCTGATGAAGGAGCTGCCTGAGGCGCCTCCTGCAATGCTGCCCCCCCCCACTGGATTAGCTGTCGGAGGGACACTAGTGCAATTGCGCTCTCTCTCTCTATCACTAATAAAGCTGAATTTCAAAAACCGGAAATTCGTCTCTTAAAGGTAACAGGAGCGGATTTTTGCCACCCTTGAAAACCTGGTGAAACTGGTGCTGCGGAGCGCCCCTGCCCACAAGCTGAATATCAATTGAGAATGTGATTTTAAGCACATCTTTTTGCAAAGAAAAAATAGGGATCATTTACTAAATTGAAGGCAGGGTGCAAAGTCCAAAAAAATGGGAGCAACCCACCATGTTTTTGCACTTTTTACCTTCCAGTCTAGTTGAACTGCCACAGGTCTCTAAACTATACTAAACTTTGGAGAAGAGAGGCCTGTTGCCAACTCAATGAATACAATGCTACCTATGATTAGCACTGCTGTATTCATGTGGAGTGAGTGGGGAGGCTCATAGTTTTACTCCTCCCAGACTCTTTTTTTATCCAGCACAAGGAGCAAAGTGCAAAGAAGTACTTTCTCTATGAGCAATAAGGGGCTTTAATTCTGTCTGGGGTCATCATAAATGATCCTGTAATTTCTCTAAACATCTGGAAAGGATCTTGGACTGCTAAGGGTTTTTGTGTAATGTTAAAAATACTTTCAACCACATTTGATTATTAGTGCTTTGCATTTGTGTTTCTTTGCACCCAACCATAGACATTGTCTTGGACTTGGTTACATCTAGGGGTTTCATTTGAGCAGTAACAGAAGACTATATGGGGTCTGCCCATGTGACATAGAATATATAAAAGAACCCACGTTTTGTGGTTGAATTCTAGCATGGATTGAGACAAGAAAATTGTGTGCAGTTGATGGTTATAAAACGCCTATGACCCACAGGTTGTCTTGTCTACAGTTTGTGGGCAAAAGTTAAGATGTACCACCCTGCATAGATGGACATGGAATTTAACTTGCCATGCAGATACTGCTTCACCGTTAATTAAGAAAATTTCTGTATTCTTTGCCCAAAAAAACGCCTGCATCTATTGATATCAATAGGGCATTCAGCTAGAAAGCTAAAGTAAGAACAATTAGTAGTTGAAATCAAATGTATGACTGAAGTTTCAGTTACAAATGGTGTTAATTAGCCAAGCGTAATCTTTTATCATGAAAAACACCAGGAGAAAAGATTCCTGGCAGATCACACAAGAGAACTGATAACAACTTTGGCCCTTTCCTTCCTTACATTCAACACAATGAGAAAAATAGCACATGCCCTGCATTAATATATCAGCTGGAAGGCAAAAAGGCTTAAATTAAAGCTGTTCATACACATGTAACAAGGACTCTCTTCAGCAGAATTTATACTTTTATTAAACAACCAGATTCATTGCAGACAGTGGCTACTACAGTGCCCACGGGTTTCCTTGGAATGGACTCTTTGGGCGGCTTGGGCCCCACATGTTCCGGACTACATTGCCAGAAGATCTGGGGAACTTTTTGCTACAGATACTTCACATAAACAATCCAGAATGCTCTGGACCTGGAGCTTTCAGGATATCATATCTTTCTGTAATCTGGATCTTCTTAACCTAAGTCTAGTAGAAAATCATGTAAAAATTAAGGGAGTTATTTATTAAAGTCAAATTTTTTTGGGGGGGACCTTTAAAAGGAAAAAATCGAATTTTTCCAATTTTTATTAAACTCTGATGGTGTTAAAAGTTTGAATAAAAAACATACTCCAAATTAGACCTGCCAAATTCATGAAGAAGTCAATGCCAGATGTCCCGTTGACATCTTGAAAATATCATGATTAAACGTTGGGTTGCATTTAATAATCCGGAGATTTCGTGAAAATAATTTTTTAAAAGGATTTCCATTTTCTCTGTAATAATAAAACAGTAGCTTGTACTTGATCCCAACTAAGATATAATTAATCCTTATTGGAAGCAAAACCCGCCTATTGGGTTTATTTAATGTTTATTATGTATTTATTTTATTTTAATGATTTTCTAGTAGACTTAAAGTATGAAGATGCAGATTACAGAAAGATCTGTTATCTGGAAAACCCCAGGTCCCGAGCATTCTGGATAACAGGTCCCATACCTGTTTATAGATATTTGGTTATATAAATAGCCCACCAAGTAGTAGCAGGTACACTCTTTTAAACAGGACTTGTTGCCCTAAGAAATAATTCAAAATCTTTTTCTATCCGGTTGGTTAAGTAAAATAAATTTTACTTTCACAATATAAATAATTTAAATCTTGTTTGTGGGAATCCAGAATCACAGCAAGCAGGCAGGCCCATTTTGTGAAAACTGTTATTAGACAAACTTTGTATCACCGAGAATATTGTGTATGCGCCAGACTAGGGGACCTGAAGAGCTCAGTTTTTTAAAAAATACATTTATTATACTGTAGTTGTAGGAGGGTAAAGGTTTTGCTAATCTTTAGGTCCTTAAGTCCCCAAGGATTGTGTTAGCAAGCTAAACTGGGTCCTTCTTTACAGATGGGGGGGTAGTTCCCCACAGGTTACACAAAGGCATGACCACATGTGTCCTGCCTCTTTCTGGTGCACCCACTGGCTGGAGGAAGTGGGGTGTTGCTGTTAGGGCCTGAGGTGGAGGTAGACCTCAGTATAGGAGAAGCAAGTGTCAGGTCTGAAATTGTTAGAGGTTGCTCTACGAGTGACAGCTAGGATAAGGAAAGTTATTGAGCAACTAAGTCTCCAGCGAGGAGATTAGTGAGGGTTAGTACCCTGCTGCCATGTCTGTAGGGCCCTATAGGGTTAATTGGCCCTATAGAGTGTTAATCTTTTCATTCTTTCTTTGGGTTATTGGGTAAGAGACCCTGTAGCAGAATAACCTTTAGCGTTATTGGTTGAGAGGTGTAATGACACTCCCCTGCTACACTGTTATATAGTGTGTGTAGGGAGTGGCCACTTCCTCTTTGGCCTGTGGATGGTGATCCAGCTGGGTGTGCTCAGGGGAGCCTGGGTACAACTAGGCCCAGAAAGGCCCATGTGTTTTGGAGAAGAAGTCGGGGACCAGGAAAACCCCTGAATGAGGAATAGTTACACTAGGGCAGACTTGTCATAGTCTCTCTAGGAGAGAAAGGCAGAGAGGATAGAGAGAAAGAGCAGCTGAAGCTCCAACAAGGATTTGCAGTAAGGGAGTAGCTTCCCAGAGGCTCTGTGTGTTGCCTCCAGTCAGGGACCTCAGTGAGGAGGGACTGTAGGGTAGAAGCTGCTTTCCTGACAACTTCCAGGAGGGAATGTGTGTGAATTCTGCAAATGCCTAATGGAGATCTTTCCTCTGTGAGAAATGCCTAATGCCTGCAGCTCTGTGTGAGTAAATGTTACTATTGCCTCAGCTCCTGCGTGACTACTAAACCTGATGTCACTTGCCTCGTGCATAGTTAATAAACCGTTACTGTTTTACTGCAAGAACCTCCTGGCGCCCCCATCTTTTGTATGTTTTGTGTGCACAGCAGCCTGGGGGATGTAGTTGCACTACACCATAGAGGGAACACTTCCACATGGTGAAGGCCCTGACCCTGTTGTGTAAGTTGCATGTAGCCAATGCTCTACCCTGCTAGTGGGTATTTGGTCGCATACCGCCAAATAGGTGCTACATGTCTATAGAACATCTGCTGCCATTATAGGGACCCAAGCACTTAGGTTCAGAATTAGGTTCAGAATTAGGTAGTTCCTGGATTAATTAACCTCTGCGAGCTTCGCCTAGTGATGGAGAGTTGGTGACCAAGAGGCAGACTATATTACTCTTGAGCTACTTGGTAAAGGAATATCATGAGAGTTGTGAGTATTCTGTATGAAATTGACCTGCTGCCACTTGATGTACCTTTTGCTGTAAAACCTGAGCACACTCTATGAAAGTGAGGGGATTGAATATGTTCAATACATTTTTTCCACTGTTTTTAAGAACCACGGGCGCCCAAAGTTATTGAGAAAGAGTGAATTTTGTGTGCTTATACCAGAGTGGTATCCCTTCCTCCATCCCATAAGTGAGGGCCCATCTGAAGATAAGAGTCTAGTCATAGTAGTGCCTACCGGGAGTTAGACCCCTTTCCAGGGTCCCTACCCCAAGGATATACAGTAACTAGAGATATTTGCGGTCACTCCCACCCATACACCTGTTACATAGGCAGTAGCGTAACTAGACCCCCAAGGGCCCCGGTGCAGAAATTTACAACTGGGCCCCCCTAAAGGGATTATTGACAGAGGAGTTCACACTTAGTATGATGTAGAGAGTGATATTCTGAGACAATTTGCAATTGGTTCCAGTTTGCAATTTCAGCAGTCTGGTTGCTAGGGTCTAAATTCCCCTAGCAACCATGCACTGATTTGAATAAGAGACTGAAATATGAATAGAAGGGGGTCTAAATACACAAATGAGTCATTAAAAAAGTAGCAACAATAAGGGGCAGATGAATCAAGGGTCGAATTTCAAGGGGTTAAATCCCTCGAAATTCGACTGGGGAATAGAATCGAATAGGGAATTCGGGCAAATTTACGCGCTGTCGAATAGTCGAATGGCGAATATTCGCCCGGCGAATAGTTGCACGACCGAATATTCGATCAAAGGATTTTCATTCGATCGAATGATCGATTGAATGCCTTTTTATTCGATCAAAAACTTAGACTTTCCCATAGGCTTTTAAAGCAATTCGGTAGGTTTAATCTGGCGAAGTAGGCAGTCGAATGATTTTTAAAAGAGACAGTACTTCGACTATGGAATGGGCGAATGGTCGCAGCGTTTTTTCGCTCAATCTATTCTAATCATTCTACTCAGGCGAATTTATGCCAATTCAATAGTCGAGGAGCACAAAAAACGACTCGAAATTCGAGTTTTTTTCCCTCTATTCATTCACCCGAGCTTGGTGAATGTGCCCCTTAATGTGTAGCTTTACAGAGCATTTGTTTTTAAATGGGGTCAATAACCTCAATTTAAAAGCTGTAAAGAATCAGAAGAGGAAGGAAAAAAATTCAAAAACTATAAAAAATAAATTATGAAGACCAACTGAAAAGTTGCTTAGAATTTGCCATTATATAACATACTAAAAGTTAATGTAAAAGTTACATGTAAAAATAAAAATAAAATTGGTTTCACTGTATTTTAGGGATATAAGGGATAACGTACCCTACTGTAAATTATAAGGATATTAGAAGTCACTGAGGGGTTGTTCTGTGACCATATAAAGGCACAAGGCTGCAGACTGAGTTATACAGGGAACTCTGAGTATCACTCGTGTATTATAAGGGATAATGTACCCCCTACTGTAAATGATAAGGATATTAGAAGTCACTGAGGAGTTCTGTGACCATATAAAGGCACAAGGCTGCAGGCTGAGTTATACAGGGAACTCTGAGTATCACTCATGTATTATAAGGGATAATGTACCCCCTACTGTAAATGATACGGATATTAGAAGTCACTGAGGGGTTGTTCTGTGACCATATAAAGGCACAAGGCCGCAGTGTGAGTACCACTCGTTATCATAAATAATACTATTCATGCACTAAACAATTAGGTAATAGAAACAGCAATGTAGCAAAAACATACAGCTAGTTGTAATTAGGCTACTTAACCCATTTATTCACAGGCAATTGTAGTGACCATTAGATCCTTGTTTTGGGTATATACAGTTCAAGCTGTTGAAAACTTACATTTACAAACCTTGAAACATTGGTCTCTTGGTTAGTGCAGTGCAAATAAATTCATGAATTACAATTGTATGCTGATGTTACATTGCGTGCCAAGTTCTCTGTGTGGATCTAAATGATATTGTATGTGAGCTCAGAAAAATAATAAAAACAATGATAAAATCCGTGAAGCTGAGGTACCTGAATTTATTGCAGTGGGAAAGCAGGCATTTCAGACCAGACGATGACAAGCCTGCCTTGAAAAGAAGGTTTATGGCTGCCCATACTGCTCTCCTGACCTGTCTGGCCGTCCCTGCTTCAGCAACTTGTTGTAATTCTAACTATTCTTCCTTCATATTGCCTGCACCTTGCTTCCCTCTGGTATGCTGTAAGATAACGCGCCCGCCTTCCTCTGCTGTTGTTTTGAACGTCCCGGTCAGCTGAGAAGCACAGCCAACAGGCAAGCCGTGATCTTACAGTTGCAGCATGAAGAGCTGTGTTCCCGCAAAGCAATGGGGACAAAGAATAGTTTGCATACCAAGTCTTTAACCTGCTTTTATACATGCTGGTCTGACACATATGACTGGGATGCTGGTGTTCTAGAGCTGTGGGCCCCTAGGAAGTACAATCGGCACAAATGCACATGAATGCGCCACCAGTGGCGTCACACACAGCGCGCCACCGATGCACAAGTATTTTCTTTTGATTCCTTTGCTGGGACACGGTAGGCCCCATAAAGGGGGCGGTCCCGGGTACAGCTGCACCCTTTGCACCCCTGGTAGTTCTGCCACTGTACATAGGTATGAATGTTTTAATTAAAAAATAATTTGGGTTTCATGATTAATTTGCCCTTGAGTACTGAAGGTCTTACCTAACAACAGCATTAGTTTATGTTTTTTTTTTGGTTACAATAAGTTTCCTCAACTCAACCCACTTCCCACCAATAGCTTTGGTCACTGCCAGTCATTCTGGCAAATGCTCCCGATTACAGAACATTCTCCAACATGACAGCAGAGTTGACAGACAACAAATGAAATTTGTTACGGGTTGTACACACGAGGCAGATTGTCTCTATAATTATATAGCATTTGTATTCAATTATCACTTTCAACCTAGAAGCTTTAGTAGGAACTTTAAAGCAAGAAGATTGGAAACAGAAAACATTAGAATAACAGCAAATGATTAAACCGAGAGAATCAATTTTCCCTTTGTTGTATAGGACAATACCTGTCTACGATAAAAGTGACAACATTTATTACAATTCTCTTATATCCATAAGGCATGGATTCGCAGCGAAATTCTGCACTTCGCCAGCTGCAAATTGTTTTGCAAAAATCTGGGGTGAAAAATTTTGCAGAGTCTCCATAAAAACACACACATTGATTTGGACAAAAAAGTCGCCAAGACAAAAAAGTCGCCAAGACAAAAAAGTCACAAAGACAAAAGTCGCCATAAGAAAAAACACCCATTGACTATTGATGGGTGAATGCATTCTTGAAACTGCCTGTGAAAATTCTCTGGAGAAAAATCCACCACGTCGGAAAATTTGGGTGCACATCAGAATAGTCGCGCGCATAAACATTGTCACACGTCAACATTATTATTCGGATGCCCATTGACTTTAATGCATTTGGCCAAAATAGGCATGTGTATAACAATTGTTGCGGTTGTCGAATTGAAATAATTTTGACACCCATTAACTTCAATGCTTTCGCAATTTTTTGACTATTCATGAATTTTGCTGGAAATTCGCAAATTTTTTGGGGGAAGCGAAACGCGACAAATTCCCCCATCACTACCATTGATTTTAATGCATTTGGAGTGAAAAAAAAGTTGTCATAAAAAATTGTCATGCGTAAAAAAAAATATGGACACCTATTAACTCGTGTTTCATGAATTTTTTCGCCATTTCACAAATTCTTTTACAGTTTTGCTAATTTTCAGCAAAGCAAAATGGGACAGATTTGCTTATCACTAGTGCCCATGTAATAACATTCTGTGATGTTCTTTGAAGATCATGTGATCACTTGGACTTTAGGCCACTAAGAAATATTCCTAAATGATGTAGGACATCAAGATATAGGGAATTGACCTCCTATCTTGCAATTTTCAGTGCTAATGCTCCAGGGTTCAATTCAGACTAAACCTGCCTTTTGCTTTTGCTTGTATATTTATAAAGGTTTTATGTAAGGATCCATTATCCAGAAATCCATTCTCCAGAAAGCTCCAAATTACAGGAAGGTCATCTCCTACAGACTCAATTAATTAGTTCAAAAATATAAAACATAATGACATAATTTCCTTTTTCTCTGTAATCATAAAATGTCTGTTCCTGACCCTGCCTGTCCCTGACCTTGTCTAGTTTGCTGCCTGTCCTGACCCTTGCTTGTGTATTGACTACTCTCTCGGATCCATCTTTGTACTGCGATACTGGTGTGTTTGACTTAGTCTGTAAGTACTCTCTCGTCTCTTGAATCTGTACTGGTTCTCCTAACTGGTATTGACCTGGCCTGTCCATCGATCACGCTCCTTGTTCTCAATTCCAGTTACAACGTCCGGTTCCCTTGCCTGCCCAGAACTCTCTCCCTGGTCCTCTCATGTTAAGACCTGGTGGCACCTGGGTAGTGGAGGGCTCCTCCCGAAGCCAAAGGTGGTTGTTATAGGTGGAAGAGTGAGCGGGACCTTGGTGCTAGTTCGGGATTTTGCACTCCATTTGAACAGCAACAGAGTGCTCCTGGCATATGTAATCCACTTTTTATATGATTAACATAAAGGCCCTCAACTAATGGTGCTGGGTAACCGAGTGTATTTAATGCTGACCACCAAAGGCAGGACAGCTATAAAACATCTTTTTCCACCTTCTTCTTATAAATTTCATTTAGACATGTGCACACTGATAATGGAGATTTGCCAACATAGAAAGTTTGGCTGCACTGTATGATGCAAGGGAGTCTTGTCTAGGGCAGAGATTACTTTGATGCTAGTAAATGTGGGGAAAGAATTTGATACAGATTCCAGGCCATCGTGAAAATGAAGTGTGACAAGTTGATTGTTCTTGAGCTGCAGAATAGAACATTTTGGGTCTAACCACCCTTTCTTGGTGCACATTGAAACTTACATACCCTATCACATAAATATGCAAACACTGGGTTGTCTAAGTGACATCACCTATTATTGTGACATCACTAGTATGTGTTAAATAAAAATGAGAATATTGTCAAATCAGTTAAATATGTAGTGATGCTAAAGATTAATTTAAAAAACAATGGAAACAATCCTTTACTATAGGAGAACATTCTTATTTTGTCTTCATAATTATCAATGTTAATTAATCCTTGAGTAAAGACACTAATTGTCTACTCTTCATAATTATCAATGTTAATTAATCTTTGAGTAAAGACACTAGGATTCTAGAGTCAGAGCATTTAACGCCGACAATGTACAGATCACATGGTTCAAGCAAGAACAAGTCTTGGATAAAAAATGAAGCATATCTGTAGAGCTGTGATTGAGCAGGGAACATGCTATAACACATTCTGGCTAGAATAATGGCCAACCTGTTTCATTGACTTCCTCTGAAGACCCATCATGCCACAAGCAGTTTGCCAGTAAATTGCACATCATTTCTTTCCATTTCTTGCTTCAGAGAAAAATAGAACGCTCCCTAGTTCAAACACGCTTCATATATACAGTAGATGTCTCTGTGAAAAGACCTCTGTCTGTGTGATTGCTCTTCTTATATTTAAACTGTGCCCATCATTTCGAAGCAGTCAGCTATAGTAGATTCCTCAGAAATTCTTTCAGCAATAATGATGCTAAAAGGTTAACAGAAACATGTGCCTTCAGAAAAGAGGTACAGCGTAGAAGAGAGACCCTCTAGATCGCACTAGCCCATAATTAATACTTAGACATACTATAAGGGGTCATATTTACAGGAGCATATTTAAGGATGAAAGTGAAAATTTGGAGTCATTTCACCAACCAAAAATGAAGATTCCCCTTAACATCGCTAATTTACTAAAAGGAGAATACTACAAATTTTGGAGAATTAACTTTGCAGTAGTGACAATTCACTTTGCGTTGGTGTAAATTCTGAACGCTTCTTCAGCTGAAATTTCTCCAGTGAACATTTTCTAATTAATTATAATATTAATAACATAATAATATAATATTATTATGAGCACAATAACAACAATTCTCCAGGTTCAGGCTGGAGAACTACCATTTTAAAGATAAAGAAGCCACTTAAATCTTTTATCTACATACCCCCTTCAAGCTAATTCGCCATAATTCCTTTGTCATTGTGAAAATTCTCTAGAGAACTTTCTCAAAAGAATTCTCCCGCTACAATTGCATGGGGAAAACTAGTGAATTTTCACAGAGAATTTGTGTCCATTATTGTCCCAGGAGAAACTGAACACATAGATTATGCATGTTTCTCTAGCACTAAGGAGTCCATCTGTTTTAGAGGTTCCACCAGGACTAGGATATGAATCATTAGAACAGGGTTGTCTGCACCATTAGTGCAACCAGGGCCAAAACAAATTCCACCCATTCTTTCTTAAAGAAGGTCAAAACACGTTCATAATTAGGTTAAATCATGCCTTGCATGAAGCTGTTGTATGTGTAGAGACTCTGAGGTTTAGGTATGGTTTATGAATGGAGTCCCATTGAATGGAGTCCCAAACCCAGAATTAACTCCAAGATCCCAGTCGCGGCTCACTCTTCTGCCAATAACAACCGCCTTTGGCTTCAGGAGGAGCCCACCGCTACTCGGGTGCCACCAGGTCTTAAATTGAGAGGACCAGGGAGAGAGTTCTGGGCAGGTAAGGGAACAAACGTAACTGGAATGAAGAACAAGGTGTAGTCTAGAACAGACTAGATCTAAACCAAATAGGAGAAGCAGTACAGATTGAGAAGACAAGAGGGTAGTCAAGGTCACAGGCAAGGTGAGTCATCCACACCAAAATCGCAGCACAAAACAAGATCCGATAGAGAATTCAAAAAACAAGCAACACAAGATCAAGGACAGGCAGGTTCAAAACAGATCAGGAATACTCAGAAACACACACAGGAACTAAAGAATTGCCCCCACATGTAATAAAATGCACTAAGTTTGCCCAGGAGCAGTAACCAGTAGCAACCAATAAGATGTTTGCTTTTAAACATGTGACCAGGAAATTCTACCTGCTGATTGGTTGCTATAGGTTACAGCCCCAGGGCAAACTTAGTGCCTTTAATTACATAACCCCATTAGACCTTTACATTGGGCAAAGAGTCCTTTAAATATTCAAACTTCACGGCAAGCGATGACGTCACAATCAGCACCTCAGAATAAAGCCAAAGAAACCCGAGTGGCATGAACCCGGAAGAAACTGAGGCGAAGCGCCTGAATCAACCAGGCACCACGGATGGACCAGATCAAGCTGATCAGATAGGGACACAAGTGGGTGAGCTCAGGAGCAGGGAAAGTGCCAAGGAGAAAGATACCCAGTGGGATCCCTAGTGCTGGGGAACATCACTACCCCCTGAGAGGCATCTACTGAAAATGTGAAGGTTTTCCATTGTGTGCTGTGATTGTATTTGAAGAAAAATACCGTCTGACTGCTGTAGGCCATCTCATCTGCCATTGTCCAATAAAGAAGTTATTTGTTTGAAGCAATAAACCTGGACTGCTTTTACTTTTAGCCTGATTGATCTGTGCAGCAGGAGACACCCAGGATCCACCCGAGGTTAAGATGCTTAAAGGGGCCACTACACACTACTGGGAGTTGCCCAACGCTTAAGGGTGCCCAGGTACAAGTTGGCCAGTGGCACAACACATGCAGCCTAGTCGTGTTCACACACACTACAATTTGCACGGCTATAGCACACCCACAAGTGGGCTACATATGCTTCTTCATATACATCAGCGATTTAAAAAATGCAGTTTCATCCCCCCACAGCTATAAGCCACCAATTCCATTTGTTTGGGGTTATTTAGCTTTAAGATTATCCCTTTGTATATAACTTTACATTTTAAATAATTAGGTGTCTTACCTTGACGTGGTATGGTGTCTTACCAATTTTATGATCATAACTTTGTATCTAAAAACCCCTGTCTTTATACACACATGCACTTGCATATATATTGAATTATTTGTGAGACAGGGGACCAGGGAATGTGCATTGATTAATAGGATAAATCAGTTGCACTTCCATTGTATTTAAAGGAGAAGGAAAGGTTAAAAGTAAGTAAGCCTTATCAGAAAGGTCCATCTAAATATACCAGTAAACCCCCAAAGTAATGCTGCTCTGAGTCCTCTGTCAAAAGAAACACAGCATTTCTTTCCTTCTATTGTGTACTCATGGGCTTCTGTATCAGACTTCCTGCCTTCAGCTTAAACATCATTGCCCTGGGCAAGAGCATGCTCAGTTTGCTCCTCTTCCCCGCCCCCTCCCTTTTCTACTGTAATCTGAGCCCAGAGCAGGGAGAGACTCAGGCAGGAAGTGATGTCACAACAAGCTAATATGGCAGCTGCTATCCTAAACAAACAGAGAGTTTCTAGAGTATGGTAAAACATTCTACAGAATAAATATAGTATTCTAGCTTGCACTATTGCAGATAATCTATTGGCAATAAAATCCCTCCGTAGCTTTCCTTCTCCTTTAAACGTATTATATTTTTTACCTTGGTAGCCTGGAGTGCTTCCACTTTCCCTCCTCTTATAAATAGGTAGAAATTCCTCTGTGTTCCAGCAGATCTAGAGATTAAGTTAATTTAACATTCACTCAAAGATTCATGAATAAGTGCCAAAAATAGGAACATCACTATACAACTTAATTTTCTGTTCTGCACCGACTCAATTAGAGGATGCCCCTTTGGGCCCCTTCATTAGTCTGCCACCAGCTGATTTATTACAGTGTAGTAACTAGGTAAAGAAGTGGATTATGGGATAATTACAGAGATTAAGAATTCGCTAAAGGCAATTTGCACATGTGGGGTTATTGCAATGTGTAAATTAAAAATACATGTTATTTGAAATCTATGTGTAATAAAAGACACTCACCCTGGTGGTCCACTGGTGCTGGCGGGGATGCCCGCCACGCTGCTCCTCTTTGGCCGCCATATTGGGTACTTAGGGCATCTCGTTTCTTATATTGACACGGATGCGCTGGCATGATGACGCCTGCACGCAATGGCGCAAAAATCAAACACTATTTTAGGCGCAATTGAGCTGTTGATCATTACCCGTTATAGGATTTGTTCCTGGAGCTCCTGATCATTGTGCTAATCTGTTTATCTGTTTTGATTCCTGTTGTGACCCTTGCCTATTGATTATTCTGACTTCTGAATTCTGACCCTTGCCTGATTACCGACTTCGATTCTGCTTAACCCCTCTGATTGACTTCCTGGTTTGACCCTTGCCTGCTTGACGTTTATTCTCTGCCTGCCCCGGCCCGGCCTGATCTGACTACTCTATTGCCTAATGCCTTGTACCACGACCTTCTGCTCAAAGACTTTGCTTACAGTTGTGCCCCTCTGCTTGTCTAGAACCCCTGGCCTTGCACCTCTCGTTTTAAGACCTGGCAGCATCTGAGTAGCTGAGGGCTCCTCCTGAGGCCAAAGGCGGCTGCTACAGGCGGAAGCACGAGCCGAGACCAGGGTGCTTGGCATCGGTTCTAGATTTAGGGTGCCAACCGTTACACTATGCCATGGTATATGGCACATGAGCAGAATCTGTGAACAAAGAAAAGTGATGGTAGATATGATGTTGTTGGGGTCGAACGGAGTCATTCTGTAGCTGGGCAGATAACAAACCAATTATTGGATAACACAACTCATAGAAGAATAGAATGCTTGAAGGATGGCTTTACTGTTATAAAGCTTTGATGGTAGAGTAAGCTCCATGCATAAGATACAGTATAACATTTCCAGGGTATTCCTTGCTTGATTGGTCTAAAAAGTGCTGCTAATCTTCACTGTGACCATTTTTCATATAATTGAAGGGGTAGAACATTTCAAGAATCTTTAAAAACTGGTAATAATAAAAAAAATATGTGGAACTCATTTTAACAAAACGAATGGAAGCAAAACGTATCCCTTTTCAAATTTTAGTTTTTTCGAAGTTGGATCTGGCCCAGAAATCTACATAAAACTTAAGCGAGTTGCTGTTGCAATCGCAATATATTTTCTCCATTGCTACCCTATTATGGAAAAATATCTCATCGGAAAATCTCGATCAAGTCAATTGACAATTGAAAAAAATCAATTGTGGCCAAATCACGGTTTTGTTAAATAAAACAACTCCCATTGACTGAAATCTGTAAAAAAATTTCTTGATTGATAAATCTTGAATATAGAGTTTGGAAAACTAGAATTAAAAAATATTTGAAATTGTAGAGGTTTTGTATTGTGATTTTCTTGATTTGCAGAAAGAACACTCCCGAATTTCAAAAAATCTGCCCCTAGTAAAAATACATGGACAATACAGAATAGCATCAAACATATGCAACATATGCAATTTCTGCAACTTTTTTCTCATTTACAGTAAATATGTGCAGCAAAACCGATTAAAAACAGTAAAAAGTGTGTCCTGCAGGAGGAGGACACACTTGTTAGTAGGATTTAGCTTAAAGCAGAGACACCACTTAATGTCATTTTCCGATGATGGGACTGTGATGTTGTGAAATGTGGCAGGAGGTCAAGTATATAATACTTTCCCTTCTGCAGTACTATTCATTCAGACTGACAGCAGGACACTGCAAAACGCATTTGGTCCATGGAGAGATGAAGGCCCTTCAAGTTGGTTGCATATGCAGTTATTGCGATATCCCAGAGGAACAGCAGTAAGACCTTTCATTCAGTGTATAGAATAATCAATCATCAACATGAAGACTATGATCTTACAAATATTGGGGAAATGACCTGGCATCACCTGGATAGACTGTACTAATTGGCATTACATAGATACACCGAAATCTCCAAACCTGTCCAATTGCAGAAAAAAGCGATGTCCATGGTAGGATAATAAGCAAAGATCGTTTGCTGAACACACTTGACCAGATTGTTGTACAAAACCTTGTAGCTGATGACAACCGGACAATAGTTTATGGCGATGCTGCGCCTGTGTAGGACATATACTGTATATGCGCTAGTTATTTGAGAGTGTCCTCCAACTTCAGAGGTGGTTCTCCATCCATATGTATGGCACATATCATCTTTTCAGAGGTCTCTTCTCTAAAGACTTGTGCATTTTAAACTTGCAGCATATTTTGCCCTTGACCAGGAGAGAGTTCATTCATCCATTATTCCTATCATTCATTCTACTCATTATCTTGGCAGTGCTCACCCATTTATCCATGGACTATCTATCAAAGAGCACCCATCACTGATGAGCTATTGTGTTTTTAAAAATGGACTTCCTGGAAAGCATCTCCAATTTTTGCTCTGTTTTGATTTCTTAATTGACTGATTAATGGAGTAGACTGTTTAAGATATCATTATTATTGATTATGCGTTGTGACTTTAAGGTGATTGTAAGGATATTTATATATTTTATGCTATGTGTTGGGTGTCCTATAGTAATAGTCCATAGGCCTCAATTTCGAAGCTGATCAAAGTACGGCAAGTGCAAAAAAAAAAAGGCCACAATCAGCCATTTTTTTACACTTTGCATGCTTCTTAGTCTACAAATGGTTGTATATTACTAATTGGACTACATAGTGTAGTGTTATCTGCAAACACTGGTACATTACTTTCTTTAGTTTATAAAGCAGTCGTTTGTGGGGTACTGCATTAAACATTTTAGCAAAATGCAAATAGATCATGCAATTGCACTCTCTGCGCTAGCAATGGGACCACCCTGGATCCCCTCCAGTGCCGAAAATGTGAGCGGGAGGAAGATTAAGGGGGTTGGCAGCAGGAAAGCCGCTTCAGACAGTGGTGGGTTCAGGTTCACCCTTGGAGCAAAGTCTTAATGGTGACCCCTTATCTAGAGTGCACATACTACATTTTAATAATTGAGGATATTGAAACAGAAAGTTGTAAGATAATAGAGGGAATGGTAGAATAAAAAACAGCTGATTAATACAAAAATCGGGGGCTTCAGCTGTACCGGAGTGCCTTGAGACCCCTTTTCTGTAGCTTCTGCGCTGCATGTTCACCACCACATGAGTATACTGGTACATCAACAAGACTAAAAATAACATCAATAAGAAGTATGTTGATTAATAGTAAACATGAACTTCCATATGGCTGAGAGTCAATAGCAAATTCCTCTCTACAACGAGCGCATGTTTGCATGCAGATTGCACGTATGCAAATTTTTGCCAGTGAAAGATACCTCTTTGCAAAAAAAAAACTAAAATATCTGGGTCATTTCTACACAAATTAAGCCAGTTGCTGTAATTTGCATAGTAATACATAAATAAATAAAAAAAGACAATGGAACAATTTCCATAAGGTTACTTTCTCTATTTAAGGTGACCAATTGCCAAAAGGCAGGATGTATCCAAATTTTATTTAATAATGTCTCAAAATGTATTGCTTTTGGTCGACTCCACCTTGTTATTTCTGCAAGAAGGAAAGTCATCTTTTTTAACTGCTATATTGGGGAAGGTAAGAAAGATAAAAAAGGGAATTGAGAGGAAACGTGGGAAGGGTGAGCTATGCCAGTGGCACAGAGGTGTGTATTGGATGACTGACGGGAGAATTTGGGGGGAAATGTATCATTTTTTATGGTTCCTTACATATAGCCTTCTGAGCTGATAGTCGCAGGTCCTCTTTAGTAGGGATGTAGCGAACCGCCGATAATGTGTTCGCGAACGCCGTTCGCGAACACCGGCAAAAAATGCGAACAGTTCGCGAACAGTTCGCGAACTTCGAACATCCGAAAATCGTTCGATTCGAACGATCGAAGGATTTTAATCGTTCGAAAATCGTTCGATTTTAGCGACCGAATGGTCGAATGGTCGAACGATTTTGACGCGAACGCCTATTGGCGAACGTCGCGCGACGTTCGCGAACTTGCGGCGGACGCGAACAGCCGATGTTCGCGCGAACAAGTTCGCCGCAGAACAGTCCGCGACATCCCTACTCTTTAGATTGCAAATGCCAACAAATCCCTTTCCCTAACATTCTACAGCCATTTAGGTTTTATTTCTACATTGTATTATGGTATATTCTATGCAGCTCAGACAAAGCAAAGAATCAGAAAAACTTCATACAATGGCCTTCTTCTGATTCTTCAATGACTTCTAAAATGTTTTATCCATTGTTTCAAAGAAAAATGACTTTGATTCATAACCTTAAATATGAACTAAGCTTGGGAGTGTTTGGCTTGAAAGACAGATAAATGAGACTGAATACTTGTCTTCTTATTTCTTGCAGGTAATGCCTTCGTAGTGAGCCTGGCTTTTGCAGACCTAGTGGTGGCCTTGTATCCTTATCCTTTAGTTCTGGTGGCTATTTTCAAAAATGGATGGGCAATGGGGGAAATGCACTGCAAAGTGAGTGGTTTCATGATGGGCCTGAGCGTGATTGGTTCTATATTCAACATCACCGGGATCGCTATAAACCGTTATTGCTACATCTGCCATAGCTTTGTCTATGAAAAGCTGTTCAGCCTGTGGAATACAATACTTTATGTCTGTTTAATTTGGACCCTCACCGTAGTTGCAACTGTCCCAAACTTTTTTGTCGGCTCATTAGAGTACGATCCCCGGATCTACTCATGTACTTTTGTTCAAACTGTAAGCTCGTCCTACACGATTACTGTAGTCGTCATTCATTTCATTTTACCAATCACTGTGGTGACTTTTTGTTACCTCCGGATATGGATTTTGGTGATTCAGGTGAGGAGGAAAGTCAAGTCTGAATTCAAGCCAAGGATGAAACAAAGCGATTTCCGTAATTTTCTTACCATGTTCGTAGTATTTGTTATTTTTGCCTTTTGTTGGGCTCCTCTAAACTTCATCGGCTTAGCAGTGTCCATCAACCCTACAGAAGTAGCACCCAAAATTCCAGAATGGCTCTTCGTTGTTAGCTATTTCATGGCCTATTTTAACAGTTGCCTTAATGCCATCATATATGGACTACTTAATCAGAATTTTAGAAAAGAGTATAAACGGATCCTGATGTCATTGTGGACGCCGCGGCTTTTCTTTCAAGACATCTCGAAAGGTGGAACTGAATGTCCAAAGAGCAAGCCTTCTCCTGCTTTAAACAACAATGACCAAGTGAAAACTGACACAGTTTGAAGGTTAAGTAATAAAACAAATCATGTTGTAAGACTGAATCATCAACATGAGAACTTGGACACAGATGGAACCTCGGACACAGATGGAGCAGGGTTTAACAATGCATCTGGAATACGCAATGTACACAACGTGCCATTAATTGCAGTGGGAACAACATATGCCAGATGCTTCAATTAACCCCGCTTTATCTATTATACAGCAATGCATGTGCTTCTTTTCACCAGCATTGGGAAAACTTCTGTCTGCACTGATAGATTCTGCTATTAGGGTTAGGGTTAAGCCTAAATAGGCCGTCCCTAACCCTAAAATCCATGGTTGGGTAGAAATAAAGCCACCTTCAGTAATCATGGGGCCCCATACCATTAGGTTAGAAGGACCCATAGGGGGTTCCAATTATTAGTCCACTAGTCACTTGGGCCCCCTGGGTGGTGGTCCCTGCCAACAAGTAAAATGGCACCGCAATAAAAAAAAAAAAAACAAAGCGCATTTTGGACAATTCCTGACCTACATTGGTCACTGGCCAATTATGCCAAACCCTTCCCATGACTGACCCAAGTGACCAGCAAATCATGATTTTCCAGCACAACCCCCCTACTTTGCATGGCAAAGTGCATCCTCTATACTGATTAGTGAGTAAATCAGCAACAGTTTGATTGATAGTCTGGTTTGTTTTGGTTCTACAAGGTGTACATTCCAGATGGTTGAATTTATATGACATGTTGAATTAGAAATGATTGTAAGGGCATGTCTTGTCCCCAATAATGTTATCTAGGAAGTTAATGAACGCTTATAAAACTGTTAATCAAAAGTCTAACATAACTCAACCCCAAATCAAGTCATTAAGGTGGACCGGTCTTAGTGGCTGGCCGTAAAGGATCACCATTGAGTGAATTGGGAGACAAATGAGTGGCCAAGCTGTGAATTAAATTGTCTCCATGGATTTTTCAGTTGTTTTGTGTTATACTGATTAAAGGTTTCAACCAATGACCATTAATTAAGCCTATTGGTAGAGGGAAGGTACACGTGTAAATTAAAATGATTTTCCAAACTTCACTGAAGTACATAGTAAATCAATTCTGTATTATTGGCCTCAGAATAACAGCCGCTATTAGTGACATCACTTATTATTAGGAATGCACCGAATCCACTTTTTTGTATTGGCCCAAACCACCGAATCCTTTTTGAAAAATTCGGCCAAATACCGGACCGAATCCTAATTTGCATACGCAAATTAGGGGTGGGAAGGGGAAAATATGTTTTACTTCCTTGTTTTGTGACAAAAAGTAATGCGATTTCCCTCCCCGCCCCTAATTTGCATATGCAAATTAGGATTTGGATTCTGTTCTGCCAGGCAGAAGGATTCGGCCAAATCCAAATCCTGCTAAAAAAGGCAGAATCCTGGCCGAATCCCGAACTGAAACCTAGATTCGGTGCATCCCTACTTATTATTACAACATGCCCTTTGCTACATCAGCGCGTATTTATCCATCCCGACCTTCTAAACCAACTGTCTAAGCAGAAGGGTCTGACAGCATTTAAATAACAAACACAAAAACAGTCCCGTTATTAGATGTTCTTTAAAAATATTTATATTCCAGATATTGTAAATAAACACCAACAGGTGCTTATTCTGAAATATTTCAGAGGAAATCTCAATAAATGTGATATCACTTTATATATGTTTATAACAAAATGAATGTATCATAGCTGCTTATTTTTTCATTCTACTTATTTTTTTAATATGAAATGTACAGTTTTAAATACAAAGTATTTATGAATTTCAAAGCCTTTATTCTTAAGAGAGATGTTTAAATGTAATTCATGTATGGCAAATACTGTATATGCTTGTTTAAATGTATCCATACAGTTAAGGTTTAAAGAGTATGTATATATATATATATATATATATATATATATATATATATATATATATATATATATATATATATATATATATATATATATATATATATAATACACAAAAGCCATGAATATCCTGTAAATTATATCCTTATAAACGGTGAGTTCTGATGTCATCAATCAGTTATAAACGGTGAGTTCTGATGTCATTTCTGTCACATGACTCACTGAAATTCGTGTATTATAATAAATAAAGTACCCCCAGTTGCAAAATATGAGGATATTAGAAGTTACCTCGGAGTTCCATGACCTTTATAAAAACACTCGGCCTTCGGCCTCATGTTTTTATATGGTCATGAAACTCCTCGGTAACTTATAATATCCTTATATTTTACAAAAGGGGGTACTTTATTCACTATATATATATATATATATATATATATATATATATATATATATATATATATATATATATATATATATATATATATATACAGAAGATTTCTATTTATTGGACTTTATATTTATGGCAATACTTGGGAGTTACAATCACAATGACGCTAGACTCGAAACACTTTCTTCTGCATTATTGCAATCGTTTACTTTTATGACACAGTGTTAAGAGGTTTCCGTGTTAAACATTGTGTGTTACAGGGAAAAAAAGCAGCATTTTTGTTGTTTCAAGAATAGGGAAGAAAATATTGTGATTTTGTCACCTTGATTTTTTAATATACGTTAATTAGCCCTGACAATCCTTCTCATCCTTGCACTGTTGGAAAGGTAGGCCAGCCAGCAGTTCATGTCAATGGGTCTGTACCTGGATTAGGGGCGGATCCACAAGGTAGAACAAAGGTAGATCCAACATACATGGGTCAACCTCAGCCAGTTATGCAATCAACCAATTTTAATAGCATAGTTGAGTTATATAGGAAGGTAGAAAAGGTGAACAAATTAGCTATACAAGTGGACCAGCCAGTAAACCAGAATGTGGAAATGTAATAAAAGGTTCAATGTTTGCCCCAGGTCTTGTAACTCCTATCAGCCAATCAGAAGGTAGCATTTATTGGCCAGCTGGTTGAAAACAAACAGCTCAATGGTTGCTGTGGGTTACTAGACCTGGGCACATTTTGTTATGATAGCCCATTAGATATACAGGTACAGGGATAGGATCTGTTATCCAGAAACCCATTATCCAGGAAGCTCCAAATTACGGGAAGGCCATCTTTCATAGATTTATTTATTTATTGTTGAGTAATCATTGAAGACATTCCACTACTCATCTGACCAAGTCTTCAATGATTACTCAGTTTCTCTAGATCTACTTTTACTAGATAAGTTAAGTAACAGACAAGGAGCCAGGGACAAAGCCATCCATAAGAAGTTCCAACTTTTGTTGATGGCAAACTTCTACTCTCTGTATTACCTTGTGATGAAGAATTTCAGGCCCGGCTGGACAAATCTGTCTAAAGTAAACAGAACCTCACCTTCTGAAACAAGTACTACAAGTGTACTCAAGAGACTGATCTAGTTGTATCCCACTGTAAGATATGTGGGGGTAACTGGTTTAAGGTAGACCAATGTTGCAGCTTATCTGCTCTTGTATGGTGCCCTCCCTGACCAATATCTGGCGAAATAACAGGCAGATGTTGATCAGGCAGGTTTAATTTTCCCGTCCCATTGAGGACCACATTGGCTTGCTCATGTGGTCCTCATCCCTTCAACACCCTTTCAATGTAATCCAATAATTTGGCCCTAGTTCCATACGATCCGATTAGCCTAATATCGCCCACCTTTGGTGGGTACTGCATATTAGGGGAAAGATCGCCAAACAAGTGGCTCTTATAGTGTTTGTCCTCATCAATACCCTTGACAGAAGTGCAAGAGACCAAATACAGCCCCCTAAAATAAATCCCATGCAGACATGTTGGAGACAAAAGCTGTTGATACTGCCCATGTGTGGAGTCAAAACAACAGCCTGCAGGATTGATATTTGGTTGGGCAGTGACCAGATATTTGTGGGCAGATTTTAAATTTCCATTAGGCAACAATCAGATCTGTTTGTTTTCCAGTTGGGTCTCCATAGGGCCCTGCAATCTTTTAATTGGGCAAAGATCTGCTTTTTTTTTTTCAATAAATTATTGATCCAAATGGCCTGCTGTGTGAGTATATTATGTAACTGTGAAGTGCTGGTTAGACCCCAAGATGCACCAAGATGTAGGATTGGAGATGATGGAGCCAAAGGCAAAGATGAAGTATGTCTAAAATGTTACTGGTTACTATGTCAAGAACTGCAATTTGTTTTAGAAAATGCCTTAAATAGTAGAAGATTGCAATAAGGCACATCAATCTCACATCAATGCATCCACAAGAGAGGGGCAGCCTGGGGCCACTATTTATTAGGGATGAGGATTTACATAAACCAGGGGATTTATATTGTGGTCTTCCAGCTGTTAATAAACTAGAGCTGCCAATGTCCTGCTAGAGCAGAAGGCCACTGAGGGAATGGTGGATGTTCTAGCTGGGGGGCAGCAGGGTGGACATCCTTGATGTATGTACAGTACATAATATATCTAATATTTATGACTTAATATGTAATTTATATTTTATGTTTTCCCAGAGGAGCCCCTGTGCAGTCCAGGGAAATGAACCCTTGGCTTACTTTAACATCAGCCCTGAGAACTCATTAAATACCAAATCTTAATTAAAAATAAAATGTTTTCTGTGCCATAGCACTCCTCTTGATTGCCAAACAGAATCAGAGGAATAAGAAGAGAAATGATTTCTGTTACATTTGTTTCACTTCCAATGTGTGTCTGTTAATAGCACTGGTCAACCTGAGCCAATGACAGCTCTAACTGTGAAAGCCTATTTATACTGACTGCCAATGAACCTTCCCACCGGGAGCACAGCAAGGAGCAACGGAGAAAAGCCAAACAGTGGCGGATTGCTTTTATATTTTTAAATGATAGAATATTAATAAATTCTGGTTAACTCTAAAATGCAAAACTGCAGTTGTTTAATTTTTTTGTGTTGTTGTCTTTTTAAGGTAAATATGCACTGGGAAACAAACAGAAATGTTTCTGGAAGGAATTCTGTGACCATATAAAGGCACAAGGCTGCAGGCTGAGTTATACAGGGAACTCTGAGTATCACTCATGTATTATAAGGGATATTGTACCCCCTACTGTAAATGATAAGGATATTAGAAGTCACTGAGGGGTTGTTCTGTGACCATATAAAGGCACAAGGCTGCAGGCTGAGTTATACAGGGAACTCTGAGTATCACTCATGTATTATAAGGGATAATGCACCCCCTACTGTAAATGATAAGGATATTAGAAGTCACCGAGGGGTTGTTCTGTGACCATATAAAGGCACAAGGCTGCAGGCTGAGTTATACAGGGAACTCTGAGTATCACTCATGTATTATAAGGGATATTGTACCCCCTACTGTAAATGATAATGATATTAGAAGTCACTGGGGGTTGTTCTATGACCATATAAAGACACAAGTCTGCAGGCTGAGTTATACAGGGAACTCTGAGTATCACTCGTGTATTATAAGGGATAATGTACCCCTACTGTAAATGATAAGGATATTAGAAGTCACTGAGGGGTTCTGTGACCATATAAAGGCACAAGGCTGCAGGCTGAGTTTAACAGGGAACTCTGAGTATCACTCATGTATTATAAAGGATAATGCACCCCCTACTGTAAATGATAAGGATATTAGAAGTCACTGAGGGGTTGTTCTGTGACCATATAAAGGCACAAGGCTGCAGGCTGAGTTATACAGGGAACTCTGAGTATCACTCATGTATTATAAGGGATAATGTACCCCCTACTGTAAATGATAAGGATATTAGAAGTCACTGAGGGGTTCTGTGACCATATAAAGGCACAAGGCTACAGGCTGAGTTATACAGGGAACTCTGAGTTTCATTTATGTATTATAAGGGATAATGTACCCCCTACCGTAAATGATAAGGATATTAGAAGTCACTGAGGGGTTCTGTGACCATATAAAGGCACAAGGCTACAGGCTGAGTTATACAGGGAACTCTGAGTTTCATTTATGTATTATAAGGGATAATGTACCCCCTACCGTAAATGATAAGGATATTAGAAGTCACTGAGGGGTTCTGTGACCATATAAAGGCACAAGGCTGCAGGCTGAGTTATACAGGGAACTCTGCGTTTCACTTATGTATTATAAGGGACAATGTACCCCCTACTGTAAATGATAAGGATTTTAGAAGTCACTGAGGGGTTCTGTAACTATATAAATGCACAAGGCTACAGGCTGAGTTATACAGGGATCTCTGAGTATCACTCGTGTATTATAAGGGATAATGCACCCCCTACTGTAAATGATAAGGATATTAGAAGTCACTGAGGGGTTCTGTAACTATATAAATGCACAAGGCTACAGGCTGAGTTATACAGGGATCTCTGAGTATCACTCGTGTATTATAAGGGATAATGTACCCCCTACTGTAAATGATAAGGATATTAGAAGTCATTGAGGGGTTCTGTGGCCATATAAAGGCACAAGGCTGCAGGCTGAGTTATACAGGGAACTCTGAGTATCACTCATGTATTATAAGGAATAATGTACCCCCTACTGTAAATGGTAAGGATGTGGAATGCACTGCCGGGTAATGTTGTGATGCTGATTCAGTTAATGACTATAAAAGGGACTTGGATGATTTCTTGGACAGACATAATATCAAAGGCTATTGTGGTACTAAACTCTATAGTTGGTGTATGATTATATATAGTTTACGTGAGTGTATGGAGGGGTTTGTGTGTGTGTGTAGGTGTATTAATTTATTATAATACACAAGTTCCAATGAGTCATGTGACAGAAATGACATCACTAAGCACCTTTTATAAGGATACAATTTACAGGATATTTATGGTTCTGGTGTATTATAATGGGTTTCTGGATAACAGATCCCATACCTGCACATGGAATAATGTATCTTCTATTGTAACATATAAAATCATCAGAAGTCACCAAAGAGTTCTGTGACCACTTAAAGGCACTTTTTATCGAAGTCATGGAGCTTTGAGCTAAGAGAAATAAGTCATGTGACGTAACTGGTAACTCTAACCACTAATTATAACTGAGGACATCGCTAGTACCATTTATAACAATATAATACAAAAGAGCCATGAATGTCCTGCAAATGCTCTCCTTATAAACAGCGCACAGTGATGTCATCAGTTATAATTGGCGCTTAGTGATGTAATTTGTCAAACGACTCACTGAAACTTGTGCATTATAATAAAGTACTCTCTGTTGAAAAATATGAGAATAGTAGAAGTCACCTCAGAACTCCTCTGTGATTTATGATATCCTTATATATTTCAGTAGGGGGTGCTTTATTCACTATATTTTTATTGGAAATGGATGACTCTCTTGTATTACAAATGTACAGTATAAATTATTTGATGTCATAGAAATCCGAACATCTTTCATCTACTGACTTTTATGTGTTGACTTCCTCCCTCCTCTATATACTAAATAGGATTTTGAATGAAAGCAATGAAGCAATAAATACATATGTTTTAGTGGTGATTGTCAATGCTCAAGGCTTAGTGGGTCTGATCAGTTCTGGGGGGCACTGAATTCATTTTTAGGGATGTCGCGGACTGTTCGCCGGCGAACTTGTTCGCGCGAACATCGGCTGTTCGCGCTCGCCGAATGTTCGCGAACGTCGCGCGACGTTCGCCATTTTGGGTTCGCCTTACCTGGCGCTTTTTTTTGACCTCTCACCCCAGACCAGCAGATACATGGCAGCCAATCAGGAAGCTCTCCCTCCTGGACCACCCCCACACCCCCTGGACCACTCCCCTTCCATATATAAACTGAAGCCCTGCAGCGTTTTTTCATTCTGCCTGTGTGTGCTTGGAAGAGCTAGTGTAGGGAGAGAGCTGTTTAGTGATTTGAGGGACAGTTGATAGTAACTTTGCTGGCTAGTAATCTACTTGATACTGCTCTGTATTGGAGGGATAGAAGTCTGCAGGGATTTGAGGGACATTTTAGGGTAGCTTTGCTGGCTAGTAATCTACCTTCTACTGCAGTGCTCTGTATGTAGCTGCTGTGGGCACTGATCTCTTCTGATCTCATCTGCTGACTGCTGTAATAACCCAATAGTCCTTGTAAGGACTGCTTTTATTTTCTTTTTTGTTTTTTTACTTTGCTAGTTGCTACTATAAGCCCAGTGCTATTAGTCTAGCAGTGTTGGGGAGTGGGACTGGTGTGCTACTGTGCTGCTCCTAGTAGTTCAGCAGCACCAACCCGAGAAAAATATTTTTTTTAATATACATATATTTTTTTTTTCTTTTACTTATCTTACTGTTCTTTAACGTGTACAGTGCTGTTTGCTGTTCTTCATAGTAGTGCACCAATAGTAGTGCACTTGCAGGCATTATTTGCTCAGTGTGTTCTTCATTTTCAAACAACAACCATCTAGCTGTGTGAGCTTGTTCACATTCTGTCTAAATATCAATAATAATACCGTCTCTAGAAACACCACCCGAGTGACGTTTTTCAGGCAGCAATAATATATTCCGTATCCACTGCTGTAGTAGTGTATACGTTGACCTTGTAGGCCTTGTTTGCCCAGTGTGTTCTTCTTCTTCATTTTCAAACCACTGCCACTTAGCTGTGTGAGCTTTTTCACATTCTGTCTAAATATCAATAATAATACCGTCTCTAGAAACACCACCCGAGTGACGTTTTTCAGGCAGCAATAATATATTCCGTATCCACTGCTGTAGTAGTGTATACGTTAACCTTGTAGGCATTATTTGCTCAGTGTGTTCTTCATTTTCAAACAACAACCATCTAGCTGTGTGAGCTTGTTCACATTCTGTCTAAATATCAATAATAATACCGTCTCTAGAAACACCACCCGAGTGACGTTTTTCAGGCAGCAATAATATATTCCGTATCCACTGCTGTAGTAGTGTATACGTTAACCTTGTAGGCATTATTTGCTCAGTGTGTTCTTCATTTTCAAACAACAACCATCTAGCTGTGTGAGCTTGTTCACATTCTGTCTAAATATCAATAATAATACCGTCTCTAGAAACACCACCCGAGTGACGTTTTTCAGGCAGCAATAATATATTCCGTATCCACTGCTGTAGTAGTGTATACGTTAACCTTGTAGGCATTATTTGCTCAGTGTGTTCTTCATTTTCAAACAACAACCATATAGCTGTGTGAGCTTGTTCACATTCTGTCTAAATATCAATAATAATACCGTCTCTAGAAACACCACCCGAGTGACGTTTTTCAGGCAGCAATAATATATTCCGTATCCACTGCTGTAGTAGTGTATACGTTAACCTTGTAGGCATTATTTGCTCAGTGTGTTCTTCATTTTCAAACAACAACCATCTAGCTGTGTGAGCTTGTTCACATTCTGTCTAAATATCAATAATAATACCGTCTCTAGAAACACCACCCGAGTGACGTTTTTCAGGCAGCAATCATATATATCGTATCCACTGCTGTAGTAGTGTATACGTTAACCTTGTAGGCATTATTTGCTCAGTGTGTTCTTCATTTTCAAACAACAACCATCTAGCTGTGTGAGCTTGTTCACATTCTGTCTAAATATCAATAATAATACCGTCTCTAGCAACACCATCCGAGTGACGTTTTTCAGGCAGCAATAATATATTCCGTATCCACCGCTGTAGTAGTGTATACGTTGACCTTGTAGGCCTTGTTTGCCCAGTGTGTTCTTCTTCTTCATTTTCAAACAACTCCCATCTAGCTGTGTGAGCTTGTTCACATTCTGTCTAAATATCAATAATAATACCGTCTCTAGAAACACCACCTGAGTTGTTGTTGTTGTTGTTTTAAAAATAATGCCAGGCAAAGGCAGGCCGCCACGCAGAGGCACAAGGGGCCGTGCTGCTATGCTATCCTGTGGCCCTAGGAAATTGCCCAGTTTTAAAAAAGCAATGGCCCTGAACTCCCAAAATGCTGAAGAGGTAGTTGACTGGCTTACACAGCACACCCCATCCTCTACCGTTTCTAACTTTACCACAACATCCTCATCCTCCACTGCTATGGGCACCCCACGTAACACTTCCTCCACCACCGGCGCCCCTTCTTCACTGGAGTCAGAGGAGTTATTTTCACATGAGTTTCTTGAACTGAGTGATGCGCAACCATTATTGGCAGAAGAAGATGAAGGAGATGAGGACGTTACACCAGATTTAATTCTGGCAGAGAACACAACAGAGATGGACATAATGAGTGATGACGAGGAGGTCCCCGCTGCTGCTTCCTTCTGTGAGCTGTTAGAAGAAATTGATGCATCTGAGGAGAATGAGGATGAGGAGATTGATGTTTTATGGGTGCCCAGTAGAAGAGAGGAAGAGGAGGATAGTTCAGATGGAGAGACGGAGAGTCAGAGAGGCAGGAGGAGAATAAGACTTAGAAGAAGCAGGGAGGACAGCTCGCAGGGAACAGTAGGGCAACAACATGTATCGGCACCTGTGGTCAGCCGGCCAACGCACCCGCCATTGCCGCCAACGCCGCCGACTTCTACTGTTACCGCCAGATTGCCAGCCTCAAAAAGGTCAGCAGTGTGGGATTTTTTTAATGTGTGTGCCTCTGACAAAAGCGTTGTCATTTGCAATGAGTGCAGTCAGAAACTGAGTCTTGGGAAGCCCAACAGCCACATAGGTACAACTTCTATGCGAAGGCACATGAACGGCAAGCACAAAGCACTTTGGGAGCAACACCTCAAAGGCAACAGGCAAACTAAAAGCCACCCTCCTTCTGGTCCAGCATCTTACTGCTCTACCTCTGCTGTCCTTCACCCGTCTGAACCACCCTCCACTCCACCTTCCACCTTGACCACCAGTTCCCATTCCCAGTCATCTGCCCCCAGCCAAGTTTCTGTGAGGGCCATGTTTGAGCGTAAGAAGCCAATGTCTGCTAGTCACCCCCTTGCCCGGCGTCTGACAGCTGGCTTGTCCGCACTCTTAGCCCGCCAGCTTTTACCATACCAGCTGGTGGACTCTGAGGCCTTTCGCAAATTTGTAGCAATTGGGACACCGCAGTGGAAGGTACCCAGCCGCAATTTTTTTTCAAAAAAGGGAATACCACACCTGTACCACCATGTGCAGAGCCAAGTCACCGCATCTCTGTCACTTAGTGTTGGGCCAAAGGTCCATATGACTACTGACGCATGGTCCTCCAAGCATGGTCAGGGCAGGTATGTCACCTACACTGCCCACTGGGTGAACTTGGTAATGGCTGGGAAGCAGGGAATGTGTAGCTCAACAACGACAGTGGAGTTGGTGTCACCGCCACGGATTGCACGCGGTTCTGCCACCACCTCTACTCCTCCTTCGTTCTCTACCTCGTCTTCTTCCTCTTCTTCGTCCTCTGCTGCTGGGTCCTCCTCCTCCACACCTGTGCACCCCCAGCTCCCCCTAGGCTATTCGACGTGCCAGGTATGCCGTTGTCATGCTGTCTTGGGGATGACGTGCCTGGAAAGCAAAAACCATACCGGATCTGTACTCCTGTCATCTCTGCAGTCACAGGCCGATCGGTGGCTGACCCCACACCAACTGAAGATCGGAAAAGTGGTGTGTGACAATGGAAGCAATCTGTTGGCAGCACTGAGACTGGGCAATTTAACACATGTGCCCTGCATGGCACATGTTCTGAATTTAATAGTACAACGTTTTGTCTCAAAGTACCCAGGATTCCAGGACGTTCTCAGGCAGTCCAGGAAGGTGTCGGCCCATTTCAGACGGTCCTACACAGCCATGGCACGCCTTGCTGACATTCAGCAGCGGTACAAAATGCCAGTCAGGCGTTTGATTTGCGACAGCCAGACTCGCTGGAATTCAACGCTCCTCATGTTGGAACGTCTGCTGCAACAACAAAGAGCCGTCAACGAATACCTGTTTGAACTGGGTGGTAGGACTGGATCTGCAGAGCTGGGGATTTTTTTACCCCGTTACTGGGTGCTTATGCGCGATGCCTGCAGGCTCATGCGCCCTTTTGAAGAGGTTACAAATATGGTCAGTCGCACCGAAGGCACCATCAGCGACCTAATACCCTTCGCTTTCTTCCTGGAGCGTGCCGTGCGACGAGTGACAGATGAGGCTGTAGACCAGCGTGACGAGGAGCAGGAAGCGCACGATTTCTGGTCGGAATCACCAGAACGAACCCAGGCACCTGCTGCAACGCAGGGAGAGGTGTCAGAAGTGGAGTCAGAGGAGGAAGGTGGCTTTGTGGAGGAGGAGGACCAACAGGAGCAGGCTTCCCAGGGGGCTAGTGGTGACCTTTTGGGGACCCCTGGTCTTGTACGTGGCTGGGGGGAGGAGACCGTGGATGATGCAGTCCTTGATAACGAGGAAGCGGAGATGGATACCTCTGCATCCAACCTTGTGAGAATGGGGTCTTTCATGCTGTCATGCCTGTTGAAGGACCCCCGTATCAAGAGGCTTAAGGAGAAGGACCTGTACTGGGTCGCGACTCTACTAGACCCTCGGTACAAGCATAAAGTGGCAGAAATGTTACCAACATACCACAAGTCTGAAAGGATGCTGCATTTAGAAACCAGCCTGCAAAACATGTTGTACAATGCTTTTAAGGGTGATGTCACTTCAGGAACTCATCAACATTCCAGGGGCAGAGGTGCCAGTAATCCTGCCACGAGCGCACCTGCAAGGACAAAGCACTTTGGCCACTCTGTAACGTCAGACATGCAAATGTTTTTCAGTCCAAGGCAGCGGCAGAACCGTTCGGGATCCACCCTCAAAGAACGCCTCGACCGGCAGGTAGCGGACTACCTGGCATTAACTGCAGATATCGACACTCTGAGGAGCGATGAACCCCTGGACTACTGGGTGCGCAGGCTTGATCTGTGGCCAGAGCTGTCACAATTTGCCATGAACCTCTTGTCTTGCCCCGCCTCAAGTGTCCTCTCAGAAAGGACCTTCAGTGCAGCAGGAGGGATTGTAACTGAGAAGAGAACTCGCCTAGGTCACAAAAGTGTGGATTACCTGACCTTTATTAAAATGAATGAGGGGTGGATCTCGGAAGGTTACTGCACGCCGGAAGACTTGTGCTGAGTTTCTGATTCTGACTCCCCATGCAGCTGTCCTTCTCTGCACGCCTCATGACTCCACAGCTGTCCTTTAGCGTCCTCCTCCCTCCACCACCGTTACAAACTAGGGTGCAAACCCTACTGGTTTAATTTGAATCCAGGTAAATCCTGAGTTTTTCTGGCCTCTGTGCTTCAGTGGCTGTGACAAAAAAATTGAATATTTTCAGCATTTATATGGCATATTTTTTATGGCCTCTGTGCTTCAGTGGCTGTGACAAAAAAATGAATATTTTCAGCATTTATATGGCATATTTTTTCTGGCCTCTGTGCTTCAGTGGCTGCGACCAAAAAAAACAGAATATTTTCAGCATTTATATGGCATATTTTTTATGGCCTCTGTGCTTCAGTGGCTGTGACAAAAAAATGAATATTTTCAGCATTTATATGGCATATTTTTTATGGCCTCTGTGCTTCAGTGGCTGCGACCAAAAAAAACAGAATATTTTCTGCATTTATATGGCATATTTTTTCTGGCCTCTGTGCTTCAGTGGCTGTGACAAAAAAATGAATATTTTCAGCATTTATATGGCATATTTTTTCTGGCCTCTGTGCTTCAGTGGCTGTGACAAAAAAATGAATATTTTCAGCATTTATATGGCATATTTTTTCTGGCCTCTGTGCTTCAGTGGCTGCGACCAAAAAAAACAGAATATTTTCAGCATTTATATGGCATATTTTTTATGGCCTCTGTGCTTCAGTGGCTGTGACAAAAAATGAATATTTTCAGCATTTATATGGCATATTTTTTCTGGCCTCTGTGCTTCAGTGGCTGTGACAAAAAAATGAATATTTTCAGCATTTATATGGCATATTTTTTCTGGCCTCTGTGCTTCAGTGGCTGCGACCAAAAAAAACAGAATATTTTCAGCATTTATTTGGCATATTTTTTATGGCCTCTGTGCTTCAGTGGCTGTGACAAAAAAATGAATATTTTCAGCATTTATATGGCATATTTTTTCTGGCCTCTGTGCTTCAGTGGCTGCGACCAAAAAAAACAGAATATTTTCAGCATTTATATGGCATATTTTTTATGGCCTCTGTGCTTCAGTGGCTGTGACAAAAAATGAATATTTGCAGCATTTATATGGCATATTTTTTCTGGCCTCTGTGCTTCAGTGGCTGTGACAAAAAAATGAATATTTTCAGCATTTATATGGCATATTTTTTCTGGCCTCTGTGCTTCAGTGGCTGCGACCAAAAAAAACAGAATATTTTCAGCATTTATATGGCATATTTTTCTGGCCTCTGTGCTTCAGTGGCTGTGACAAAAAATGAATATTTTCAGCATTTATATGGCATATTTTTTCTGGCCTCTGTGCTTCAGTGGCTGCGACCAAAAAAAACAGAATATTTTCAGCATTTATATGGCATATTTTTTATGGCCTCTGTGCTTCAGTGGCTGTGACAAAAAAATGAATATTTTCAGCATTTATATGGCATATTTTTTATGGCCTCTGTGCTTCAGTGGCTGCGACCAAAAAAAACAGAATATTTTCTGCATTTATATGGCATATTTTTTCTGGCCTCTGTGCTTCAGTGGCTGTGACAAAAAAATGAATATTTTCAGCATTTATATGGCATATTTTTTCTGGCCTCTGTGCTTCAGTGGCTGCGACCAAAAAAAACAGAATATTTTCTGCATTTATATGGCATATTTTTTCTGGCCTCTGTGCTTCAGTGGCTGTGACAAAAAAATGAATATTTTCAGCATTTATATGGCATATTTTTTCTGGCCTCTGTGCTTCAGTGGCTGTGACAAAAAAATGAATATTTTCAGCATTTATATGGCATATTTTTTCTGGCCTCTGTGCTTCAGTGGCTGCGACCAAAAAAATTGAATATTTTCAGCATTTATATGGCATATTTTTTCTGGCCTCTGTGCTTCAGTGTCTGCGACAAAAAAAATTTATATTGTTAGCATGTATATGGCATATTTTTCCTGGCCTCTGTGCTGCAGTGGCTGGGACCAAAAAAAATTAATATTGTTTGCATTTATATGGCATATTTTTTCTGGCCTCTGTGCTGCAGTGGCTGCAACAAAAAAAAATTAATATTGTTTGCATTTATATGGCATATTTTTTCTGGCCTCTGTGCTGCAGTGGCTGCGACAAAAAAAAATTAATATTTTCAGCATTTATATGGCATATTGTTTCTGGACTTCTGGTTCAGTGGCTGCGACAAAAAAAAACATAATTTTTCAGGAAAGTACACATGCCTAATTTTTCAGGGTTCTGCAACAGTGGCAAAATCGCATCTTTTATGGTCACCGCAGGTGATCAATAAAGTAGACCAAAACTGGGCCCACACTGCAGAATCAGTGTTTTTTGGTTCACTTCACTGTACATTGAATTACCTCTGCCTGACAGTGCACGTGCGCACAAGCACGGTGACTGCTAAACACACCACTACAGAAATATTGCCACCAACAGGACGAACATCCTGGAGGTGACAAGCAACTAGTAATTAAAAACTATTATTTGCTGGGGGCGTGGCTAGCGCGTGTATGTGACCGCACGCGTTCCTTAACAGCTCCTGATCCGGTGCCGTTCTAAGCTGGACAACAAGCAATCCCAGGGCGCTCAGAAGCGCAAAAAGCAGCCAGGGAATACCGCAGGCATGTCTAGGCGCAGAGCCAAGCAAGCTCCGCTACAACTGACGGCGTTCTATGGGACTCAGCCGAAAGCTTCGCTCCGTGAAGACAGCCAAGATGGCGTCCGCTCCTCGTCTGGCGCATCTTCGCCAGCGCACGCTGATACTGGTTCAGCGCAACATACAGCTAAGTATGTGGAGGGAGTGCAAGGCATTACAGAGGCCAACCTAAAAGCCATGCTGTCACAACTGAGGGGCGATATTTGCACTGACACTACACGGGCTGTACAGGATTTAAAGGCTGAGTTACAGGCCATAGCTGAGCGCACAGACCACCTGGAGTCCAAGATGGCCGACTTGGTGGAAGTACATAATAATATGGCGGACATGGTAAATAATCATGACCTGGAAATTGAGCGCCTGCAAAATAAAATAGCTGACATGGAAGATCGTTCCAGAAGGAACAATGTCAGGCTCAGGGGCATACCAGAGGAGATATTGCAGCCTCAGCTCTCCCAGTACGCGCAAGACCTTATTCTACATGCTCTTCCTGAGACGCCTGCGGATCAGCTTATTATTGACCGCATACACAGAATTCCTAAGCCCAAAAGTGCGCCGGCCTCAGCGCCTAGAGATGTGATTCTTCGGATACATTTTTATCACGTCAAAGATGACCTGATGCGCTTCACCAGGCAACATACTACTATCCCACAGCCGTATGATAAAATACAGGTTTTCGCAGACCTGTCGGCGGCGACCATGGCGAAAAGGCGTGAGCTTGCACCCATCACTCAAGTGCTTCGCCAAAAGGAGATACCCTACAAATGGGGGTTCCCCACCAAGCTGATTGTACAGTGGCAAAATACTACTAAAATCATCATGTCGGCAGCGGAAGGGAAGGCGGCATTAACCCAGTGGAATATTCCGGTGGCATTACAGCAGGACTCCCGCCACATCCAAGGCAACTTGCATGTAGAAGGCGACTGGAACAAAGTCAAGACCTGATTTGTAAGTCCCACATTGTTCTTTAACCCTTGCCCTGGGTCTCGTTTATTTGATGCCCTTTTAGGCACTGGAGCAGGACTGTGATCTTGCCATCAGATCCGACTCACCCCCCGAGTTCTTTCTCTCGTATTGCTGGACTGTAGGCCGGAAGGCATGATTGCAAACCGAGATTGGTCCACTATGGTGGCCGAATTGTATATATGTTATATTTTTGTTTTCTCTTTCTCTTTCATTCTAACCTTCCCTACCCCCTCTCCCCCCCCGGAGACTGGCTCGTTATATGCACTACTGTGGGCATTAATTGCTAGAGGTTCAGCCAAATGTACGCACTGTAGCAGATCAAGTTGTGTAAAATGGGGCTAAAGTGTATTAGTATTAATGCGAAGGGTCTCAATACCCCCAGGAAGCGCTTACTAGCTTTGGCAGAGTGTAGAAAACAGAATGCGGATCTTATCTGGATCCAAGAGACGCACTTTCGGGCAAAAGATCAATGCTCCATAGATAATAAGCATTATAAAATGATTGCTGCAGCGACCTCCTCTACGAAAAAACGAGGAGTAGCAATTCTGGCCAGACGTGCCTTATCTGTTTCTAGTGTACAACATTTGGCTGATCCTCATGGCAGATGTTTGATTGTGATTTGCTGTATTCATCAGCAACAGTACACACTGGTGAATGTATACTCCCCCAATACGGACCAAAATGTTTTTTTAAATCAAGTTTTATCACAGGTCAGCCTCTTAGAGCAGGGCACGGTCATTATAGGTGGGGATTTTAATAATGTGCTTGATCCAGACATGGACAGAACCCCGCGAGCAGCCTTATTACCCCCGCACTACCGTAATATTGTTACCAAAAAATCCATGAGCTTTACTAAACTAATTGCGAAACACAACCTTTATGATATCTGGAGAGTCCATAATCCTACGGTGAAAGATTTTACCTACTACTCCCCTCACCATAACTCTTCTACTAGAATAGATTTATTTTTGACGCACCCGACTACGCTACAGCACACCTCCGACAGTTCCATCCATACTACCACATGGACAGATCACTCAGTCCTTGCATTCACATTGCAGGAAAAATTTCAGTTCGAGACGAGACCGCCCTGGAGATTGAATGACACACTCCTTTCGGATAAGACGATAGCTGACCAAATCGGTACTACTATTGCGGATTTTTTCACTCTGAATGACAATTCCGAGACTACAGACGTCAATCTTTGGTGTACTCACAAAGCGGTACTGAGAGGCCGCTTGATTAGCATTGCCGCTCACAAAATCAAACAATCTAGATTGAAACAAAATCAGCTTTTACGGCAAATACATGACTTAGAACAACAGCAGCGCATTAGGCCCACTTCTGAGGTAAAGGCCCGATTAACCCAACTTAAGGAAGAGGTCAATCTATATATTTTAAGTAAGTGCCAAAATCAGCTAATTAGACTAAAGAGCCTGCATTATGTAATGGGTAATAGAGCTACTTCCATGCTTAAGAATCGCTTGGTACAGCAAACGTTATACCATAGAATAGAGAAAATCCAGACAACATCTCGTGAAGTTCGAATTAACCCCAAAGACATAGCAGATGCATTTGCTGATTTCTATACTGCTCTATATAACCTGAGGGACGACCCAACTATACCTATCCCCACAGAAGCGGACATCCGCGCATTCCTTGAGCGTATGCACTTGCCGGCTGTCTCGAGCTTGGCACTGTCCGCGTTAGACAGGCGCATAGAATCCGAAGAAGTTCGGAAAGTGATTGTCAGTATGCCTCAATCTAAGGCACCCGGCCCAGACGGATTCACAAACAAATATTATAAATCCTACTCTGCGCTCTTGACTCCATATCTCACTAGAGCCTTTAATGATGCAGTCAGCACCGGGAAATTTCCGCAGGAAATGCTAAAGTCGTATATTTCTGCCATCCCTAAGCCAGGGAAGGATGATACCAAATGCCCCAATTACCGCCCAATCTCATTACTGAACGGCGACTTAAAAATATATGCATCTGTCCTTGCAAACAGAATTCAAGCAGTCCTGCCTCAGCTGATTAGCACCGACCAGACAGGGTTTGTTAAAGGACGTCAGCTACATGACAATACCAGGCGACTTATTACTATAATACATCAATTACGTAGACTCAACAAGCCATCTCTCATACTAGCTCTGGACGCCGAAAAGGCATTTGACAGAGTGAATTGGCTGTATCTCAAACTGGTTTTCGAAAAATTTAATTTCCCTCCATTTCTGATATCTGCTATTATGGCCCTCTACTCCAGCCCGACGGCGCAGGTTAATATTCATGGTTTTCTGTCAAATCCCTTCTCCTTATCTAATGGTACCAGGCAAGGGTGCCCCCTTTCACCACTGATATACATCCTGAGCATTGAACCTTTGGCCCAGTTAATAAAGAGCTCACAGCGGATTAGAGGGTTGTCACTGGGGCCCCAGGAACACAAAATTCTACTGTTTGCTGATGATATAGCCTTAACGATCACTAACCCCGTCATTGCTTTACAGGAACTGTTTGACTTGATTGGAAAATTTGGTGACTTATCCCACTACAAATTGAACATTGCTAAAACTCAAGCTTTACCGATATGTATGCCTATTGTTGTGGTGGACTTGTTGAGACGCAAATATAGCCTTGATTGGCAGGACACGGCCATTACTTACCTGGGGACAAAAATTACAGCGGATCCCACTCAACTGTACCAGCAGAACTTTGCCCCATTGCTCACAGATACTCAAACCACCCTCCAAACGTGGAAGACCACGTATGTGTCGTGGCTTGGCAGAATTAATGCAGTGAAGATGCTTATTCTACCGCGCATTCTGTATAAGTTTAGGGCACTGCCAATACCCCTTTGCACTCCCTTTTTCCACCAACTCCAGCGGATCTTAAACTTGTTCATCTGGAATTATAAAAGGCCGCGGCTTTCACAAAAAGTGATGCAAGCATCAAAACGGAAAGCTGGCCTGGCCTGCCCTAATGTCCTCACGTACTACAGAGCCATTATTTTAGATCAACTGGCCGATTGGCACTTACCCTCAGGGACGAAACAATGGGTTGACATGGAGAATTGGATATATAAACAGGAATTTGGACATACTGGGCTATCCCACATTTGGACTATGGGAAGACATCACCGCTCAGCAATGGAACATTTGCCGTTGTCGATCACAGCAACTCTTCTCGCTTGGTATGTTGCTAGACCCAATCGTAACTTAACTATCCCACTGTGCAGCCTTGTGCCACTTCACATCTTGGCGGAGTCGGTTCAAGACTTAAATCTCGGACATTGGCTAGACATGGGCATCACGAAAGTGGGTGACCTTTACGACTGTGATGGTTTCCTAACATTCTCTAAGCTCCAAAAGGCTTATGGTCTCTTAGATGTACAATTGTACACATACCTACGTATACGACACTATTTCCAGGCGCATCAATGGTTGGGGAAGCACCGGCCCACCCGGTTTGAGTCTAAATGTTGGACGCCTATATATAAAAATAAAGGCACCTCTATTATATACGATTTATTGCTACAGCATCGTGTGGATGAGGCCCCTGCCGCTCTTGTACAGTGGCAATCGGATTTACAAATACCGTTATCGGTGGACACTTGGAATCGGCTTTTTCGGCAAACCTCTAAGTTTTCGAAAGCACTTAACCACCATGAACTAACATTTAAGATTATGTATAGATGGTATATGACCCCGGATAAGATACAGAGAGCTTTTCCTAATTCATCCAACTTATGCTGGAGATGCCATAGTGCTGTGGGGACAATGTTACATGTTTGGTGGGCCTGCCCACTGGCGCAAAACTACTGGTCCGCCATCCGGGACTATATCCGTCAGCATACGGGCATACTCACCCCGTTTCAACCTGCTCTGTTCTTATTGGGCCTGGGAATTCCCAAGGTGGACCGAAGGGCCAAGAAATGGCTTATCCAAGCACTCCTAGCTAGCAGGAGCCTTTTAGCACGATATTGGAAACAATCTGCCCTGCCTTCCATCCACGAAATATCTAAGGAGGTTGAACGCATCCAATTATACGAGCGAGTATTCTGTTTTTGCCAACAAAAGTCGTTCTGAAATGGATCCAAGGAGATCTGAAACTATCCCCTATGGGTTTTGCTCTACGCTGTGATAATATTGTGGCCATGAGACTCTGTAGGAATATCTTTATGATGTATATGAGGTTCCCAACTGCATTTTTCTTGTATGACTTACTGTGCTTCTGTGTGGCGGCCAGATCTCCTTCCCTCCCTCCCCCCCCCTTTCTTCTCCTTCTCCTTCTCTCTGAAAAATTGGTTGTATGACTGATCAAAAATTGTTAATAAAAAAAAAAAAAAAAAAAAAAAAAAAAAAAAAAAACTATTATTTGCTCACTTAACGGTATCATTCATTAAAGCTCTTTGCGTCTTTTTGCGTTGCAGTAAGCACCGCGTTTCGTCTTTGCGTGTGAACAGGCTGTAACCTTTACACGACTTGATTGGCATGTAGACGCCGGACGTTTTAAAGCATTTTATTACACAGGTTTAGAAATGTAGTGTGATTTCTGCCCTTTACAGCACAAAACGCAGCGCTGTGTCAACAATGGATTTTTTAGAAACATTTTTGCCCTTGATCCCCCTCTGGCATGCCACTGTCCAGGTCGTTGCACCCTTTAAACAACTTTAAAATCATTTTTCTGGCCAGAAATGTCTTTTCTAGCTTTTAAAATTCGCTTTCCCATTGAAGTCTATGGGGTTCGCGACGTTCGCGAACCGTTCGCATTTTTGACGCAAGTTCGCGAATATGTTCGCGAACTTTTTTTCCGACGTTCGCTACATCCCTATTCATTTTCTATAAACACACCCAAAAAAGGGAAATTGTCGGGGGAAACCCAGCGATCAGCAGGAGAATAATTCCCAATGGCTCCAATTGTCGTTTGTGAGAGAATAATTGGTGCTGAATGAGAGGCGAGGACAATGTCAAAATCAAATGTCAGAAAACAATTATTTGGGACAACAATAATTTCCCATTAGGGAATCTGTATAGATTATTAAAGCACATAGTTATCAAGCTGTCAGTTATCTGTCCAATGGGGAAACACTATCTCAGACTCTTCAGCATCCCCAGCAAAGTGATGCTCCAGCTCTTCATCCACGTTGATAACTCCAGCTTTCAGGGTGGCTCATAAGAGAAAAATTCATTGGAGAGGGATGATATTCAGTAATACCATAGCTGTGCGCTGCTGTCCGTCCTCCAATTCATTCAGCCAGGTGAGTTCTTTCCTCCTGGTCATTCTCCTAAATGTAGTGTCCAGCCTGTTAGAGAACCAGAGAATCATCCAGTGGAACTAAATCCATGTTCAATTACCATCAATGATGCAGCACAGGAAAAAAGCAAACAAATTAAATATAGTGTAGTATTTCTAGAGGCCTATTTATCAACAGTCTCATTTTAGTGGTTTTAGAGGTATTTGAAACCATGACTAAACTCTCCTTCGCCAAGACTAAACTTGACTTTTTCTAAAACAATGAATGTCATGAAATTTATTGAAAGATCTGATAACACGAACGGGAAAAGTCATGGAGCATCACTTTGCAGGGATGCTGAAGAGTCTGAGATAGTGTTTCCTCCATTTGTTGTACAGGTATAGGATCCATTATCCGGAAACACAATATCCATAGACTCCATTTTATCCAAATAATCCAAATTTTAAAAAATGATTTCCTTTTACTCTGTAATAATAAACCAGTTGCTTGTACTTGATACCAACTAAGATATAATTAATCCTTATTGGAAGCAAAACCAGCCTATTGGGTTTATTTAATGTTTACATGAATTTCTAGTAGACTTAAGGCATGAAGGCCCAAATTACGGAAAGATCCGTTATCTGGAAAACCCCAGGTCCCGAGCATTCTGGATAACAGGTCCCATACCTGTACAACTTTTTTGTATTGTCGCACAAAAGCCAGTGTCAAAACCACCCGAAAACCTCTAAAACCATGCATCAAAGAAAGATCTTCCAGTTGTGAAACGGACATCTGCCATTGGCTTCTATATGATTTCAACAAGTTTTAGCTGGAGTATTTTCAGATTGGAGATTTTCGCATTATTGAAGCATAATGAATCCCAGAAAAGTGGCACCTTTCCGCACAAATTTTTGGTATCAAAAAACCTGAAAAATAAAATCACAACCTAATAAATCGGCCCCTTTTTGTAGTAATTAAATAGATTTTTTGAGTTGCAGGAAAAATCTCAAATTTAATGAAATAGGCCATTCATTTTGTAAATGTTCATACAGAGTAATCTTGCTTTAGACTTATCACGTCCAGATGCTGTATATTGGAGATCGCCAACTTTCAATTCAAATGTAAAAAATAAAGGTGAAGAGCAACACAAGCATGCAAAAAGTTCCTGGGGTGGGGATGGGTTCTGATTGGCTATTTGCTAGCCCCTATGGGGACTGGCAGACTATAGTTGGCTCGGTTTGGCAGTACACCTGTTTTTTATGCAACCAAGCCTGGAATTCAAAAATAAGCATCTGGTTTGAGGCCACTGGGAGCAACATCCAAGGGGTTGGTGAGTAACATATTACTCATGTTACTCAACCAGTGGTTGAACTTGATGGACACAGTAGCAGAACTACTGGGGGTGTGGGGGAGCAATCGCACCAGGGTCCGCACCCCCGGGCCATGGGTGCTCTAGTTACATTACTGGATGGACAATTGCTTAAGCATGTATTGTCTAGAATGGGTGGTAGTGATGAACAATGTGGTCTGGTAAAAATATGGGTTGAAAGATTTTCTAAAAATAAGGGGCCTTTATACATATACAGTATTCATAAAATAAAACCAGCTGAAATTTTAGAGCTTTATTATTGATATTTTAAGAACCCCCAGTGAGGTTACAGTGGGGACTTATGGCTGTGTTTCTGTAAGCTAGTGTTTGCCTATTTGCCATCATTAAGTGCCTGACGTCATTGTCAGCAGCATAAAATAATAATGCTAATGAAAAACACAATTTCTTCTTTAAAAAAATCAATAGTTATACATCACAGTCTTCATGCCAAGCTCTTCTTCCTTGGGTCCCTTTACAAGAATTGTCATATTAAGTGAATCATGTTATTAAGGACCTAAGTAGCTCACGAGGTCCTTGTTACAATAGACCCTTAATCTTTCCAAGTGAAGTTACGTCTTTGACATTTTCATAAAGTAATTGCAGCCTTATTCCAATCACATCATTTCTACGTATGCAAATGACAAGGATCTTTAACGATTATTTTAACCCTAATCACAAACTGTTGAATCACTTCACATGAATGATGTGGCCCTGAGGTCCACTGATACAGGCTCTTTGCATATTGATCAGAAAAAAGGCATATTAACACAGATAATTTTGAATGTTTAGAGTAATTTAAGAATCTGGACAATGGACTTGTGGCTCACTAAGGTGCCGCCATCAGAAATCAGGGGGCCCCGTATGGCAAAATTTTCTGGGCCGAGATCCTGCCCCCAAGCCCCACCCCCAAAAAAAATTTGTGGTCAGGGCTACCCTACAAGATAAAAACAATTCATTAGTGGTCAGGGCCCCTTATAAGTTAAAAAAAATCATTGGTGTTCAGGGCCCCCTCTATAAGTTAAAAAAAATAATTTGTGGTCAGGACCCCCCTATAAGTTAAAAAAAATTCATTAGTGATCAGGGCCCCCCTATAAGTTAAAAAAAATCATTGGTGGTTAGGGCCCCCCTATAAGTTAAAAAAAATCTTTAGTGGTCAGGGCCCCCCTTTAAGTTTAAAAATTCATTAGTGATCAGGGCCCCCCTATAAGTTAAAAAAAATCATTGGTGGTCAGGGCCCCCCTATATGTTAAAAAAAATCTTTAGTGGTCAGGGCCCCCCTTTAAGTTTAAAAAATCATTGGTGGTCAGGGCCCCCCCTATACGTTAAAAAAAATTAATTAGTAGTCAGGGACCCCCAATAAATGTAAAAAAAAAAAACAGTGATGACAGAGCCCCCATAAAAGCTTTACTAAAACATTGGTGGTCAGGGGCCCAATAGAATATAATAAAAAAATCAATGGTGGCCAGGGGTTCAATAAACAAAAAGGAGATACTATGGCAGCTTATAAATCCAAATGTACAGAGAAGAAATGTTCTGTGCACAATAACTATGCAGAACATTGCAGTACTGTATTTCCCCATGTAAGATAACCCCCCCTCTCAGTGCTCGCAGTAGGGTGGGCGGAGCTATAGTGCTTAGTAGTCCCAGTAGATCTACACAAGGATTGGATAGGCTTATCCAATCACCATGCGGCTCTAGGGAAACTACCAATAGTTTATAAGCTGGGGAGGGGAAAGAAGTGTAGAAGAAGATCCGCCCTCCCCACACGATTCTGCAGCTTCCTGACAGCAGTGGAGGCCTGACTAAAGTGTGAGTACAGCGGCCGGGCCCCTGCAAAGTGGGTGGGTTTTGGTCAGAAAATCCTGGGTAGCCAGTCCTCCCACCCTTCCTAGTGCTGCAGGCAAATTTTTATTCCCTTTCCTGCTAAATAGGCGCCGGAGTAATGTCACTTCTGGTCTATGGTGAGGTCTCTTCCTGAGACAGGAGGTAAGTTTAACTGCAGTGGCGGAACTACCATGGGTGCATTGGCACCAGGGCCCGTGGCCCTGCTCCCCTGATAGGGCCCACAAGCCAGCAGAGGGATAAAGTTGTGTCCAGATTGCCGGGTTCTCAAAGGCGCGCTTCTCAGGCGGCGCGCTGTGCGTGAAGTCACGGGCAGTGCCGATTCTGGGGCTGCTGCCGCCCTCCGCGCTTAAAAATTTGCGTCAGAGCGGGTCTAAGGGGGCAGTATCGCTAGCGCAGTAAGCGTAATAGCTCTCTGCACTAGCGGAGCCAAATTTCCAGGTTAAAACCTGGAAGTTCGGCTCTTAAAGTTACAAGAGGTGGCTTTTTGCCCGTGACTCAAAAATCACGGGGCCCAGGACAACTGTCCCCCTAGTCCCCAGTGATGGCGGCCCTGGGCTCACATGACGCACTCACTTGGAACCCAAAGATGCTTTCATTTATTGTTTTGGTGACTCAACCTGACCAGTAGATCCAGGTCCGGATTTGTGGAAAGGGCACCTAGGTCCGGGCCTACGGCGGCAGGATTTTAGGGGGGGCGGTGTGCTGCCCAACCACACCCACATTGGTTCAAAAACACTGAGGATGCGCTGGAGATACAATATTTTTTTAAATTTCCTGTGCACCAATTCCCATTGCTCTAGTCCGCATGATGAAAGGGGAGGGGACAGAGGGCGACGAATGGCAGTGGGCCTAGGGGCGCCCGATATGTAAATCCGGCCCTGAGTAGATCATTCCATATAGGTCCAGCTTTTAAGCATCTGTGAGAGTCTGCTAAAGTCTGCTAAAGGGCAGAAGGTAAGAAGTACAAACAATGTGCCAAGTTAAGCATTAAGGAAAGGGTTTCAAAGCCCTGGGCATCTCACCTTGCACCAGATGCACGTCGGATCATGCTTTTACTGCACCGGGTAGGCACAAACTACAGGTGTATACTAATAATGGGGACAATATTGCTCCCATTAACGAGCCAGTGTTTGCAGAACCCATTTAGAACCCTGCAGTTTTATTTTTTAAATGGTAAACCATTGAACCACTTCACATGAATGAAGTGGCTCAGAGGTCCATCGATACAGATTCTTTGTCTAATGATCCTAAAGAAAAGGGATATTAACACAGATCAGTTTCCAGTTCAGAATAATTAGAATAATTTTTAAGAACCTGGATGGGCGGGTGTGGGAAGTGGGCAGGAGGATAGGGATCAGGATAAAGATTTTTTTGCAGGGGGGCCTGATGCACTCTAGTTACACCACAGAGGATGAAGTTCTAGGTGTTGTATGGCCACAAGTACCAGGAAAACTTGAATATCGTAAGGCAGGAAATGAATAGTCTGTGCTTACTAACATAGACATGAGTTGCAGCTAGTGATGGGTGCCTGGTGCGAATTTGCAACGAATTTCTGCAATTCGCTGCCGGCGAATAAATTTGCAACAAGTTTTTCTGACGTCGGCGACAATGAAATGGATGCCCATTGACTTTAATGTGTGCCAAATGTCGCTGGCGTCTAAATTGTTTTGCAGGAATTTTGTGAATTTCGTGGCGAAACGGGACAAATTCGCACATCAATAGTTGCAACCTGTAAGGGAAAATTACCTGCCGCACTGACGCCATGGACAAGATGGGAGGAGTTCCACGTTTCACGTTCTGACGCCAGTGTGTCAAAACGCATGACATCATCACGCTCGTTTGCCACAAAAATCTGCCTATAAAAGACGCCAAAGCCTTGCAGACCATGCCCAATTATAGGTTTAACTAATTATGTTCCTGGGTGTGATTTATTTCTGCTGATCTTAACTAAGAACCTTGCTGCCTGAACTGACCTTTTGCCTGGACTTGATTACTCTTCTTCTTCAACCCTTTGGATACTGTGAACTGTGTTGGACTTGCTGCTTCCTCCCAGGTTTGCAAATCCTAGCGAAGCCTTGGGGCCCTGACACAGCCATTCCACCCTCGACAAACAGCAATGGGAGCAGATAAACCACAAACATACATCAGCTTTCTTATTAAAAAATATCCCTTAGGAACACTTATTCGGACACTAAACAATGATAACGTGCAATGATTATGCTGATTTCTTCCAGCTAATTAAAATGGTGAGTCTGCAGTTTCTAGAGGATGTTTGAGTCAAATATCAGAGCAGGTGGAAGGTTCTGGTGGTGGGTCCCAATCATGCTGGGCCCTGGACTAATTGCCCATTTATTAAAATGTCTATATATCAGCTAGCGTTCATTGTCACAACACAGAATATTATACATATACGTCATACACGTATATATATTTAGCCATTATATAAGTAAAGGACTCCTCTGATACTACCCTCAGCCTTATAATCAGTGATGAGTGAATCTGTCCTATTTAGCTTCGCCAAAAAATTTGAGAAACTGCTAAAAAAATCTGTGAAACAGCAACACATTCAAGTCAATAGGCGTCAAACATTTTTTTTTTACGCCCATGACATTTATCTTTCACTCCAAATGCATTAACGTCAATGGGTGTTTTTCTTGAGCCGATTTTTTTGTCTTGGTGACTTTTTTTATCTCTGCAAATTTTTTGTCCAAATGCGTTAAAGTTTATGGGTGTTTTTTTCTTATGGTGACTTTTTTCTCTCTGCGACAATTTGTCGTGGTGACTTTTTTGTTGTGGCAAAATCTTTAGTAGTGGATCTTTGCTGCAGTTTCAGAAAAATAAAGTATGGGATTTTGCCCGCAAATCCCAGCCTGGCGAAAAAAATTGCTCATCACGACTTATACTTTAAACAGGTGGTTCATCTTTAAGTTATCTTTAAGTATGACCAATTCTAAGAAACTTTTAAACTGACCTTCATTATTTATTTATTTTTTGGATTATCTGCTTCTTCTTCTGACTCTCCAGCTTTCAAATGGGGGTAGATGACCCCATGTAAAACACAAATGCTCTGTAATGTTTGAAAATGTATTATTTTTGCTACTTTTTATTACTCATCTTTCTATTCAGGCCTCTCCTATTCATATCCCAGTCTCTTATTCAAACCAATACATGGTTGCTAGGGTAATTAGAATGCTAGCAACCAGATTGCTAAAATTATAAACTAGAGAGCTGCTGAATAAAAAACGAAATAACTCAAAAACCACAAATAATAAAAAAAGGAAAACCAATTGCAAATTGTATCAGAATATCACTCTCTACATCAGGGGCCCCAAACCTTTACCCATGAGCCACATTCAAAAATAAAAAGAGTTGGTGAGCAACACGGGCATGCAAAAAGTTCCCGGCTACTGGTTAGGGATCACTGCTCTACAAATCAAAGGTGAACAACCCCTTAAAGATTGGTTGATTGCTTGGTGGGATTTGCCCAAGCTGTTTACCGGTGTAAGAGTTTGGTATCTTTAAATCTAGGCAAAATGGGGCAAGTTTCCACCTTAACACAATGACAATAACTCAGAGCCGGGCCAGGTCGACCAGGCACCCTGGACAACTTGGCCCATCTCTGCGCGGGATGGACCTGCGTGAATTACTGTTTGCGTGCACATGCGCGAATTACCACTCGGCGCTCATGTGAAAGTCGGTGAATTGCTGTGCACGTGTGCAGAAGCGCGGTTAGACCAGGCAGCAGTGATGTGCGCAGTGTCGGACTGGGACACCAGGGACCCACCCAAAAACCTTACACCAGGGGCCCCACTCTCAGTACTATTATTCTTCCTCTCCTCACTCAACATCTATTTTTCTAGTCTCTTTTCTTTACATACTATAATCTATTATTCCATCTATTTAGCCTCTTTGTTCTCATAGAAATAGGGAATGGCCATGGAATAGGCCAAATGTTTAGCTGCATGAGGGTCACTGACACCTGGGCCCACCGGGAGTTTTCCTGGTATCCCGGTGGGCCAGTCCGACACTGGATGGGCAGCCGGCCCAATGCGCGCTCCTTTCTAGGTCACAGGAGGGTGCGGGTTGAGCGCTTCTTACTGCTCTCCCTGTGACCTTCCAAATGCCGGCTTATGACTTCCGGGTTGAGTTTTTATAGACGTGCACCTCTCACCCTGCCCCTTTTGTGACTTCAATGGAATGGCAGGTCGGGGCGGGTCTATAAAAGAGACCCGGAAGTCGGGCTCGGGAGGCATGGGTGATGGGAGGGCGGGCAGGTGTGGGTCGGGAAAAGCCAGTACAGTTGGGGACAGAGGGGACCGGACATGGGGTAGACGACAGAGAGTTACGTGACTGGCACCCCCAGCTTTGCACCCTAGACACGTTTCTACTCTGTCTACCCCTAGTTCCGGCCCTGCAAAAACTGCATGAATGTCTGTATATGACCACTGTATATGAATGTCCAAGTCCATCAAGCTAATCCTTACTCTACAAATGTATCCAAAGGAATACCCAGAACTCCATCCAACAATTCAATTTCAGTCATTTTTTTCTTTCTACTGATGGAACATCAAATTTCAGTTTGGTTTCCTAGAAAGTCCAAAGTCTTGGGGTTTAGTGGTGCCAAGTGAGTAGAGCTCAATGCACATTCAAATACTATCCGTAATGATTACAGTAATACTCTTGAGCTTTAAGCTTTTTTCTTAATTAAATCCATCCGCACTCGGCCGTGTCAGTAATCAAAGGCCCAATAAAAGAAAAAGCCTGAAAGCAAACATGCCAGAATTACGTAAATATTATTTCAATTGAATTGTTCCCTGCCGCTGTTTGTTTCAAAGTGACAAGCTTCCCACTCATGGATAATTGTTTGGGATTTACCAGTTGCCTTGATAACGTCTGTGTAATAATATTACATTCGTTGGCATAAAGAGGCGAAGGCTAATTATTGTGTTTCTTCATTATGATGAACGCCAGCCAGAACTTCCATCCCGTAATGAAACTGCATTTCAAAGTAGAGAAATTACAAATAAGCAAATGCTAATACAAGTATGGGATCTGTTATCTGGAAACCCGCTATCTCCCATTTAATCCAAACAATCCAGAATTTAAAAATGAGTTCCTTTTACTCTGTAATAATAAAACAGTAGCTTGTACTTGATCCAATCAAATGAATAATTAATTAAAGGGGTGTTTCACCTTTGAGTTCATTTTTAGTATGCTATAGAATGGCTTATTCTTTTACATTAGTTTTATAGTTTTTAAATTATTTGCATTCTTGTTTCAGCCTATAAATGGGGGGTCACTGACCCCATCTAAAATCAAATACTCTATAAAGCTACACAATAACAATACATTTATTGTTATTGCTACTTTTTATTTCTCATCTTTCTATTCAGGCTTCTCCTATCCCTATTCCAGTCTCTTGTTCAAATCAATCCATGGTTGCTAGGGGAATCTGGACACTTGCAACCAGATTATTGTAATTGTAAACAGGAGAGCTGCTGAATAAAAAGCTAAATAACTCAAAAAACACAAATAATAAAAATTGAAAATTAATTGCAAATTGTTTCAGAATATACCTCTCTACGTCATACTAAGGGGGGTCGAAGTGAATTCGAGGGAATTTTCAAAGTAAAAAAATTCGAAATTCGAAGTAATTTTTTGGATACTTTGAACATCGAATAGGATACTACAATACGACTTCGAATTTACTTCGACTTCGAAGTAAAAATCATTCGAATATTCGATCATTTGATAATTGAAGTACTGTCTCTTTAAAAAAAAACATCGACTTCAATACTTCGCCAAGTTAAACCTGCTGGAGTGCTATGTTAGCCTATGGGGACCTTCTACAACCATTTTCGAAGTCTTTACACATCGAATAAAAATCGCTCGATAGATCGATGAAATCCTTCAAATTGTTCGATTCGAAGGATTTAATCATTCGATCGAGCGATTTTTATTCGACCATAGGATTGCCAAATTTGCTGAAAAAAACGTCGAATTTGATATTCAGATTCAACGTTTTTTAATTCGATGGTCGAATTTCTACATTTTTTTGTACTTCGAAATTCGACCCTTGATAAATCTGCCCCTTGAAGTTCATTTAAAGGTGAACAATCCCTTTAACTGATTCATTTATAATTAATCCTTGTTGGAAGTAAAACCAGCCTATTGGGTTTATTTAATATTTACATGATTTTCTCTTAGACTTAAGGGAAGATCGAAATTACGGAAAGATCCATGATCCAGAAAACACCAGGTCTCAAGCATTCTGGATAATAGGTCCCATACCTGTAAAAACGTTTCATTTGTATGATTTAATTTAGATGACCATACTTACATTCTACAAAAAAATTTAAATATTAAATAAACCCAAAAGGCACGGTTTGCCTAAAATAAGGTAACAATTTAGGTGTTATTTATTAAAGTTCGGTTTTTGTGGTCGGACTTTTAAAGGGAAAAAACACAATTTTTCGTAGAAACAAAACCTCAGAATAAAAAAGTACTCCAACTCAGACCTGCCGAGATCATGTAGAAGTTAATGGCAGACATCCCGTCGACATTTTATAGATATCCTTATCTGCACTGAGTTTTGTTCAATAATCCAAAGATTTTGTGGTTTCGGGCATCAAGTCTGAAAAAGTCTTAGGTTTGGGCGACCAATCCGAAAAAAGTATGATTCTATTTTTATTGAGTCTTTTCCCGCAAAAGAAATTTTCTTGTATTGATAAATAGGGGAGGGGGGAGTCGGTTTGGATTTGTTTGTAGTGGTTTTCAGAAAATAGTGAGAACATTTCGGCAAGAACACATGAGGCAAAACTGTCTGCCTGATTTCCCAAATAAGGGACTGGACTCCCCTTGATTGATGAGGCGATCAGCCAATCACTGATTGCCATTCCCCTGATGTCACGGCTCCAGCCCAGTGATGTAGCTAGCCCCGCCGCTGACATCACCCATTGATGTCATTGGCTGTTGTGCTGGGCAAGGAAAGGTGACAACTCTAGCTTTGTTCTCTACATTTTATTTAGGCTCCTGCTTATGGCCTAGATAGGCATATACACCGTATATAAAGGCTAATCATAATATAGGTATGGGACCTGCTATCCAGAATGCTCAGAACCTGGGGCTTTCTGGATAATGGATCTTTCCATAATTTGGATCTTCATACCTTAAGTCTACTAGAAAATCATGTAAACATTAAATAAACCCAATAGGCTGGTTTTTCCCTCCAATAAGGATTAATTATATCTCAGTTGGGATCAAGTACAAGCTACTGTTTTATTATTACAGAGAAAAAGGAAATCATGTTTAATCATTTGGATTATTTGATTATAATGGAGTTTATGGGAGATGACCTTTCCATTATTCGGAGCTTTCTGGATAATAGGTTTCTGGATAAAGGATCCCATACCTGTAGTAATAATGCCTAGCAGCAGCAGTTACCTTAGCTGTATTTTCCCTTTAAATCTAACCCAGCCTCTACCAACATTTGTTCTTTTTCAGGTTCCTTAACTTTACAAGTAGTTAGAAAATAAACAATACTGCTAATAATGAATTGTTTGTCTATTTTTTAAATACAGATTATAAATATATAAGTATAGGGATCAGTGTTTATACTGCTGTTATTATTGCTCAGGGGGTTTTGCCTTTTTTCCTTCTGCAAATAAATAATAGCACAGACACAGTGGACCCAGACAATAAAATATTAAGTAATGATAAAGTGCATAATTATTTTCATTTTAAATCTTGTATTTCGCTACCATGGAAAAGTGCACTTACATGCAGAGTTTTTGTGTGGCAGAAAGAGTTTTTAATGCTGTACAATAAGAGGGATTTTGATTAAAATACATTAAAGCTTTAAGTGTTGATGGGATAAAATGCTTAAGATTACACTTATTGTGTGTTAGTAGAAGGTATGTAAACATTTATTTCCTTTTGCTGTGAGAAACAAGTTGTTACAAATAACAAGTTCCAAGAGTTATTCTGCTCTGCCTCTTCCCATGTTACAGGGGCCACACACACAACCTACACACACACACACACCCAATGTTACAGGGGCCACACACACACCTACACACACACTTCCCACGTTACAGGGGCCACACACGCACCTACACACACACACTCCCCATGTTACAGGGGCCACACACACACCTACACACACACACTTCCAATGTTACAGGGGCCACACACACACCTACACACACACACTCCCCATGTTACAGGGGCCACACACACACCTACACACACACTTCCCACGTTAAAGGGGCCACATGCAAACACACCTTCAAACACACACACTTCCCACATTACAGTGGCCACACACACACACTCCTACACACACACACACTTCCGACGTTACAGGGGCCACACACACATATTGTCCGCTAAGAAGATCTGCATTGTATCTGATATGACTACAGTAACTGTAAGGCAGTAGCAACTGCAGTCTCACCTTTGCTACACAGTCATTTTAGCATTTATATGAAATAATGAAAATTATTAGTGGAAAAGAGATACAGTATTGACAAACATCCACTGTGTAACGTTATTCATGCAGTTGTTTCCCAGTCACTGGGCAATACTAATCACAGTTCACTGTAATGATGTACAATTGAGTACAACTATATGTGCTAAGCAACTGTTGGTTCCTGCTCCCATTTTTATGCAACTGTCCATTCCTGCTCACTGTTCAGTGTGACTTATGGTTCCTCATTACTATTCTGTTCACCAGTTGGTTCCTACTTGCTGTAGTGTACAACATCTGCTCTCTGTGTAGTGTACAACTGTGTCCTTTTTACTGTACTGTACAACTGATTCTTGCTTACTGTGCAACTAGTCGCTGCTTATTGTACTGTACTACAACTGATACTGATGAAGTGGTTCCTTCTTACTGTACAACTATTGGTTCCTGTTTACTGTACTGTATAACAACTGGTTCCTACCTAGTGTTCTGTGCAATACGTGGTTCTTACTTACTGTACAACATTTGATTCCTGCTTATTGTACTGTACAACAACGTATACCTATTTAGTGTACAAGTGGTTCTTGATTACGTTACTGTGCAACTGGCACCTGCTTACTGTTCTCTATTAGTATGGGCAAATCTGTGCCGTCACTTCGCCGAAAAATTAGCGAATATCCTGCTAAATTCGCGAAACGGCGAAAAAATCTCGAAACGGCGCCAGCGTCCATTTTTTTGGACACGGCATCTTTTTTTGTGACACCGATGAATTTTTACCAGCGAATTTTCGTGGCCATTTTGCAAATTTATTTGCCGCGAATTCGCGCCTGCCGAATAAATTCGCCCATCACTATTCTCTATAACAATTGATTCCTCCTCCTGTACCATAATTGGTTCTTTCTTACAATAAAACAACTGGTTTCTGCCTACAATTCTGTAAAATACTTGGTTCTTACTTATTATACAATAATTGATTCCTGCTTACTGTATTTTACAACTGGTTCCCGCTTAGTGAACTATACAACTACTGGATCCTGTTTACTGTACTGTACAATTGGTTCTTACTATATTCCAATATTCCAATACTTGGTTCTTACTTACTGTACAACATTTGATTCCTGTTTACTGTACTGTACAACAACTTATACCAAGGGGTTCTTGATTACAATAATGTGCAACTGGCTCCTGCTTAGTTTACTATACAACTACCGCATTCTGTCTGCAGTACTGTACAACTGGTTCTTGCTTACTTTTAGTGATGGGCAAATTTATTCGCCTGGCGTGAATTTTTTGGCGAATTTGCGCGAGTTGCCACCGGCGAATAATTTTGCAAAACGGCCGCAAAAATTAAAAACAATTCCGTCAAAAACGAGATGCCGGCGCCGTTTCACAAATTTTTCACCATTTTGCAAATTTCGCAAATTTGTCGGCGAAACTGCGCAAATTCACCCATCACTACTTACTTTATTCCAATATTACAATACTTGGGTCTTACTTACTGTACAACAATTGATTTCTGCTAATTATATTGCACAATACTAGATTCTCACTGTACAACAGATGTTTCCTACACTGTACAACAATTGGTTTCCGTCTACTATTCTGTACAATACTTGTTTGTTTCATACTGTACAACAATTGGTCCCTGCTTAATGGACTATACAACAACTGGATTTTATTTACTGTACATCGATTGGTTCATGCTTACTTTTAGTAATGGGCGAATTTATTTATATATGCGCGATTCGCCGCCGGTGATTAATTTTGCAAAACGGCCGCGAGAATAAAAAAACGAGACGCCGGTGTCATTTTGCGAATTTTTCGCCTTTTTGCAAAATTTCGCAAATTTGTCTGCGAATCGAAACGGCGCAAATTGGTTTCCGTCTACTATTCTGTACAATACTTGGTTGTTTCATACTGTACAACAATTGGTCCCTGCTTAATGGACTATACAACAACTGGATTTTGGTTCTCACTTACTGTACTGTACAAATGTTCTTAGGTAGCAATGACCTCAGGACAGTGTTGAGTGTCCCAGCTCACAGACATATCCCCAGCTCAGTGATATTATCTATTCCAGCACACCATCACCAAAGAACTCACTAAAATACTGCCCAGAGAAACAACATGCAACGGAATCTCCTCTTAATGAAATGACTACTTACTGTACATAACCTGCTAATTTTGGGGAATCGTATCAGGTCAGTCCCAACCTACAGGTGCCAAAAGGTCCTTTCACTATAAAAGCATAGTTCAATGCCCGTAGTATGATTTGTTTTAGGGGCCAATTCATTAACTTCGAGTGAAGGATTCGAAGAAAAAAAACTTTGAATTTCAGTGTAAAAATATTTCGAATTTCAAAGTGTTTTTTGGGCTACTTTGACCATCGAATGGGCTACTTCGACCTTCGACTATGACTTTGAATCGAAGGATTCGAACTAAAAAACGTTGACTATTCGACCATTTGATAGTCGAAGTACTGTCTCTTTAAGAAAAAACTTTGACCCCCCTAGTTCGCCACCTAAAAGCTACCAAAGTCAATGTTAGCCTATGGGGAAGGTCCCCATAGGCTTGGCTATCTTTTTTTGGTCGAAGGATAATCCTTCGATCCTTGGATTAAAATCCTTCGAATCATTCGATTCAAAGGATTTAATCATTCGAACGAACGATTATTCCTTTGATCGTTCAACCGCAGTTTTTGTGCAAAATCCTTCGACTTCGATATTCGAAGTCGAAGGATTTTCATTCCCAGTCGAATATCGAGGGTTAATTAACCCTTGATATTCGACCCTTGATGCATCTGCCCCGTATTGTTGTAAAATGTGAATTAAAGTACAGGTGTGTGATCCGTTATCCAGAAAGCTCTGAATTACAGAAAAGTCTTTTCTCATAGACTCTCTTTTATTAAAATAATCCAATTTTTTTAATGATTTCCTTTTTCTTTTTCTTTTCCAGTATCTTGTACTTAATCCCAACTCAGATATATTTAATCCTTATTGGAGGCAAAACCAGCCTATTGGGTTTATTTAGGGGCAGATTTATCAAAGGTCGAGTTGAATTTTCGAATGAAAAAAATTCTAATTTCGAACTTCGACTAGGGAATAGTCCAAAATGTGATTTGAATTTGGAAAAAATGTGAAAATTTGAATATCGAGATTTATCATGTACTGTCTCTTTAAAACTTCAACCATTTATCATCTAAAACCTGCCGAATTGCTGTTATAGCCTATGGGGGACCTCCTAGAACCTATCTGCAGTCAATTGAATGTGCTGTTACTTAGAAACACCCTTTTCACCCAAAATAAACTTACATTTTTTTTAATACCCTTCGAATTTCGAAGTTTTTTTTAATTCGACAAATTAATTTTAATCCGACCCTAGATAAATCTGCCAATAATAGGTAGTAAAAAAATAAAAATAAATAAGCTTTTTATGTAACAAAAAAGTTTACATAAAAAAAGAAGCTTTCTCTGTATTTCTTAAAAAAATAAATAAATAAAACTTTTATATGCTGCTTTTCCAATGTCTAATTCATTCCTAAACGAATCCTTTCATATTTGTCAGTAAATGTTTACACCGGTACCTCTGTGTTTGACTCATGATATGATTGGTTTGTTACATCGACGCTATGTATGTTTTCCAAGAAACGTGTTTATTCACGCATGGACCTGACTAATTCACCCAAAGAAAATTTAAATTGCAGAATTTATGGATGAATAAAAAAAAGAAACAAGTCACTTCAAAGTAAATTCATATCTTATGTTTGATGAAATGTAAAACTACTTTTCTTAGTCATTTTTTTTTTTCTTTCAGTGCTATCTGAAAATGTTGATTTTCCCCATTCGTAAGGTATTTTTTAAAATAAATGAAATACATTTGTTCGTTTTAAAGGTAAGCAAATTAAAATTTAATGAAATGCATCCGATAACATTTCATGTGTCAATGTATAACTGCTTACATTTCTGTTTTTAATAAGCAAATTGAAAATTACTCCAACATCAAAGATATCAAGTGGCTGGTAGAATATTAATTGGTAATATGTAAATATGTTAATAAACCCCAAAGACTATATTGATTTTCACTAGGTAGGAATTTAAATTTCTTATTTCCTGGTGTGAATGTATTGTCCGTTAGAGTTCAATGCCAGTATTACTGGAGGGAAATTAACGGCATTTTAGAGCTTACGTTCCCAAACTAGTAATTATTATTCAAATCCAACCCCAATATCTCCAAAAAAATCTTAAAGGGATACTGTTATAGGAAAAAAAAATTCAAAACGCATCAGTTAACTGTGCTGCTCCAGCTGAAGTCTGCACTGAAATACGTTTTTCCAAAGAGCAAACAGATTTTTTTATATTATCATTTTGAAATCTGACATGGGGCTAGACATATTGTCAGTTTCCCAGCTATCCCCAGTCATGTGACTTGTGCTCTGATAAACTTCAATTACTCTTTTCTGCTGTACTGCAAGTTGGACTGATATCACCCCCCCCCCCCCCCCCCCAGCAGCCTAACAACAGAACAATGGGAAGGTAACCAGATAACAGATCCCTAACACAAGATAACAGCTGCCTGGTAGATCTAAGAACAGCACTCAATAGTTAAATCCAGGTCCCACTGAGACACATTCAGTTGCATTGAGTAGGAGAAACAACAGCCTGTCAGAAAGCAGTTCCATCCTAAAGTGCTGGCTCTTTCTGAAAGCACATGACCAGGCAAAATAACCTGAGATGCACCGACACACCAATATTACAACTGGTTCAGGAATTACATTTTATATTGTAGAGTGAACAGAGTAATTTAAAAAATTAAAAATACATCATAAAAATCATGACATAATCCCTTTAACCACAGATGACTCGTTACACTGAGTTTACACAGCCCCTATACATGGAACAGCCGCAAAAGACAAATTACTGAATTCTGATTTATTGGTTATTCAAGTCACAAGTATGGAAAGGAGGGAAGGCTGCGAAGTGTCACTACTTGTCAGGATTGAATACAGGAGGGTAAGTGGCAGTTTGGAGCCTAAATGCTGAGTTACACAAGTAACACACAAATGGGGCTAGATGAGAAGCAGAAGTCATGTTAATGAAAAAACTATTTGTTAATGATAAACAGGAAGATGCCAAGATTCAGATCAAATGTAAGAATACTCAAATCCATATAGCAGGTCAGTGGTCAGAGGCAGGTGGCTAACAAGGAGACTCCAAGAAAGCATGCAGGGTCAGGCTGTAAGGCTTTGATGATCAAGCAAGGAGCAATGGTCAGGGACAGGTCTCGCAAATAAAAATAAATATTAAAATAAAATAGAAATAATAATAATAAAAAAGCTAGATTGATCCCTGATCACATTGGCTATAGCTAAGGGTAGCTTGTGCATTAATCCACATATCTACATATTCTTAAGGGCCCCACTAGAGGTCTGAGTATGCTCTAGAAAATATGGCTTCTTGGTTGTGTATTCTTAACATTTGTTGGACATACAGACATACAGTATGGTCCTCACTCTACCACGTAGAGTGATAATGTTGGATAAAATCTGTATTTCCAAACCCATTACATCACTATTGCTTCTTGCAGGAGAGCACCTTGATATGTACTTTAGACTCCAGATCAGGAGAACTTACAGCAAAGTTTATCTGTCTGGAATGATAATATGGTCTGTTGATATCTCCCACTGGTGACTGTGGGGTGGGGGATCTCCGATGAGCCACATATTTCTTCATGTTCCCATGAGATCTAAGAAAGAGATCTGCACAATCGATTCACAGGTATGTGATTTATTATATGGAAAGCTTGAGACCAGGATTTTCTTTTCTTTTCAAATTCTTTTTATTAAGTTTCAATAAGTTTCAATAAAACATTGAATCATGTATGTATACAATCATGAAGTCTTTCACATTAAAAGAAGAACAGTTCAGAATATTAACATGAAAATTTTATCATGTGAACAAAAAAAAAAAAAAAAAAAAAAAAAAACAAGCTAACATAACAAAAGAAAACAAATTGACCTGCAATTTACCAAAATTCAGTATGTAGTCAGGTAACATAGATGAATTTGCTTAAATTTTAGATAATAAATAAATAAATAATAATAATAATGGCACATTCATATACATATAAATATAAAAGAATATTAATTCTACCCAATTCATTCATTCCCAACATCTTGTCCCATCAGCTTAAGAATAAATTCTCTTTTAGCATTATCTAAAGATGAGATATATATGGACCATCTGTATTTTACTTTATTCCTCTGAGATAAGGATTTTCAAATAAGATTTCTTTTGATAATGAGGAGCATCATGCTCAAGTGTTTAGACTTAGGGTAGTTGAGAACTGCTTGGAAACCACATTCTTGTCTTAAACACTACGAAATCAACAAAAAAAAACACTGCATACAAAAATATCTAAAGAACCACTTGGGGCACATTTACCTATGGTCGAATATCGAGGGTTAATTAACCTTCCAATATCGAAGTCGAAGGATTTACCGCTATTCCTACGATTGAAGATCGAAGGAATAATTGTTCGATCGAACGATTCGAAGGATTTTAATCCATCGATCGAAGGATATTCCTTCGATCAGAAAATTGTTAAGAAACCTTTGGGGACCTTCCCATTAAGCTAACATTGGCCTCGGTAGGTTTTAGGTGGCGAACTATGGGGTTGAGAATTTTTTAAACAGACAGTACTTCAACTATTGAATGGTCGAATAGATGACCGATTTTTAGGCCGAATTTTGAAGTCGAAGGTTGTAGTCGAAGGTCGAAGTAGCCCATTCGATGGTCGAAGTAGCCAAAAAAAACATTCGAAATTCGAACTATATTTCCTCTATTCCTTCACTCGAGCTAAGTAAATGGGCCCCTTGTGTTGATTATTGTACGAATTAAGCAATGTAATTCCTCCAATGCACAGCCCATATGAGTAATATAAACCACAAAATGCCTATTGAACTATGGGTTATTGTTAGTGAGATACCTTTCCACAACTTTGTTAATAAGGTGGTAATCATTATATCAGGCCTCAGCACAGGACTGGCACATTATGGTCTTTAGAGTAGGGGGTCCTTGGACTGATTCTCTTTGACATTATTGCAGGGAGGAAAAATGTAAAAAATGCATACCAACTTCCATTTTGGCTGTATTTATCGCAAACAGGTGCATAACATATGCATTTTCACTAGAAATTGTTACTTAAATGAGGATTCAACCCTAAAGTTAAAGAACCCCTACCCCCCTACCCTACATAGATCCCCTCCTCCCTCCCCAGCCTAAGTGTTACCCCAGGCAAATGCCTCTAACATTTTACTTACCCCTTGGTGCAGATTCAGGCATCTGAGTTCACAGGCGCCATCTTTAGCCGTTTAGGTAATCTTCAGAATGAGACCGGCGATTCTGCAATTTTCAACGCATATACAGTTGTCGCAAATCTGAAAATTACTCCAACTGCACATGCGCCGCCATGCCGGTCTCATTGCAAATATTTCCAAAGAGAAGAAGATGGTGCCCGTGAACTTGAATCTGCACCGAGGGGTAAGTAAAACGTTAGGGCCCGGGATAACACTTAGGCTGGGGGGAGGAGGGAGGGGGGTCTATGTAGGGTAGAGGGGGTAGGGGTTTGTTAACTTTAGGGTTGAATTCTCTTTTAACAGAGAACCAGTGTACATTCCCAGGAACTACAGCACACGTGTTCGCAAGAAACACACTTGTTGAAACACACATTTGTTTTCTTTTTTTCTCATTTTCGCCTTTATGAAAGTCTCTTTTTCAGCTCAGTTGGTCTCTTGGTGACTCATAATAATCAATGACTCATATGACTTTTCTTTAGCAGCGAGGCAACAATAAGCCCCTCTAGAGAAAGAATGTAAGAGGTGGTTAAGGAAAGTGCAAAAAAAAACCAACAAGATAACCAGTATCCAAGAACATGTCAAAAATACTAACTATTATGCAAACTGGCTTCATAAAATAGGAAAACTAGATTGTAATGTTGGCAGATGTGTCTACAGATAAATAGGATTATGTAACCCTGCAGATTTGCTTGAACGGTGAGAATTTGTGAATGAATTTCTTGCCAGATTCTCAACACAATAATGCCACGTATGCATGGCCTTATCTGGTATCTCAGAGAAGACTGGACTCCCTTCCATCTTCTGCAAGTGTATGAGATAAACCTGGACGTACTAATGTGTTTTGATATGGAATACATTTCCCTATTGGGATCTCTTTATCACACACATGCACCTTCTATGAATATTCAAGCTGCCTTCTTTTGGGTGGGGGCATTCTTATAAAAAATATGCATTGATTTGCAAAAGAATTCATCTGCTTCTAATAAACACAGAAAAAAAATCATATAAATATATCATAGATATATCATATATATATTACATTTTTTAGCTGCAAATTAATTATATCAAGATACAGTATACAGTAAATGGTAAGTCTCTATACATTAAATACCATATGTAGATAGAGAAAGCGAGAGGTTTAATTAAAGTGGTCCCTTGCAAAGCAGTGGGTGGAGGAGCCTGGACTTGGACCTATAAGAGTCTTGACTTCATTTTCATAATTTGTAACCTAGTAATTTCCAAACGGAGCGTTAACCAAAAACTCTGAAGGCATCCGTATAAAATGGATGCTAAATCTGTAGTAGTCCATTAAGTTCAGCCTTTCACCAAAGTAATCCCAAGATCCCTATTGAATAATCCATTGGAAGGCAAAAATAAAAACATCAGGGTTCAAAACTCCAAAATCGTAATCAAAGTTCCATGATCAGGTTAATTCTTCTTATTTGCTAAAAAAAAATCATTTTTCTGCTAGCAAAAACTAGTAAAAACATTTCTGGGAGAAAATACAGGAAATTGACAGTTCTCACACTAAAAAAATTTCTGTAATCTAAGATACAACCTCTAGTGATGATGTTCTCAAACCATGGGGTTGTCCTTATATGGGGTTTGGGAGCCTTTACAAATGGTGAACAGACTAGAGGCCAGTTAGGAAAGATGTAGGAACAATGCCTTCTTTCCTCCCTTGCCTGATGCTTTTACATTACCTTTTGTACCCCCATGTTCCTGTATGAGGGGGCTGCCATACTTGTGCAGCAGGAGCCCATTAGCATTAGAAACTCTAACTGACAGGCTGAGATGGGACAGTCAGGTTGGCAAAACAGTCAGGTTTAGGAAATTCAATTAATAATTACTTACAAACAATGTGATCTATATGTAACTTTTGGGGGCCCATTTACTTCGCTCGAGTGAAGGAATAGAATAAAAAAAACTTCAAATTTCGATTGATTTTTTTAATTGGCTCCTTCAACTACGACTTCGAATCAAACTATTCGAACTAAAAATCGTTCGAATATTCGACCATTCGATAGTCGAAGTACTGTCTCTTTAAAAAAAACTTCGACCCCCTAGTTCGCCACCTAAAACCTACTAAAGTTAATGTTAGCCTATGGGGAAGGTCCCCATAGGCTTTGCAATCTTTTTTTTGGTAGAAGAAAAGTTCGATCGTGCCTTTAAACAAAACAGGGATTGTTTGTCCATATATTGCAATATATTTAAGCTGGCCAACTACATCAATGTCATCCCATATCTGGCCAGTCCTATGATATCATTATCATCTGATTCATTAAGAATTCTATTGCTTCATTATACAAAGGGACTAAGTTTTACCTGCAACTTACTTGCTGCTTTCAAAGTAAAACTCCCAAACTTGGCTGCCCTTTTATTAGACACCAGTGGGATCACCTGACTATAGCTGGGAAGGGTGGGAGCTACAACATGGAGCCGGTCACTGCTCCTGTATAAACTATAACAAACAAGGGAAAGTTGTGCTCACCACTATTTTTTAAAACCATTAGGTGGGGGTGCAATGAGGCTGTGACCACAAAATACATATAGACAATTACAAGAGTCCTCTGCACTCAACCCATTATCAATAAATTTAGGACGGGGATGTAACCACATCACCCTTTATTCTCTTTTTTTTTTTTTTTTTTTTTTTATTATTTTCTCCCCCTTAATTTCTTCCCCTTTTTTTGTTTTGTATCCCCGTTAGAAAACTGAAAATAAAGAAATTTTAAAAAAATTTTAGGACGGGGATGACATTGACGTAGTTGGCCAGCTTAAATATATTGCAATATATGGACAAACAATACCTGTTTTGTTTAAAGGTTAAGTATTAGTAGCTTAAGGCACAAAATGTCTCAAAGGAGAAAGAATAGCATTTTATAATTGGGGGTGCCAAAAGTTAGGCACCCCCAAGTGACTACTTTTACTTACCTGAAACCCCGGGCCAGCGCTCATATCAGCAGAAAACCACACCGGGCCAGGGTTCTTACAGCGACCAACATGAAGTGATCCTCTTCCTGCTTCTTCGGTTCTTCTTGCAGTTGCGCATGCGCAGTCGAGCGGAACGACCGGTTTTAATGAAAAAGCCGGCTATTTTGTTATACTGTGCATGCGTCTGCCCCGGGAAATTTGAAAACGATGAAGAAGGAAGAGGATCTCTCTGTGGTGCTCGCTAGAAAAACCCTGGTCGGTGCGTTTTTCTGCTGAGCGGCCTGGGGTGTCAGGTAAGTAGAAATAGTCACTTGGGGGTGCCTAACTTTTGGCACCCCAATTGTAAAATGTTATTCCTTCTCCTTTAATATATTGATAATGGGTTGAGTGCAGAGGACCTCTTGTATTTGTCTATATAGGAAATATGGTAGGAAATATAGTACATAAACATCCATAAAGTCCTGTCCATGTCTGAGATCACAGGGACTCCAGAGCACAAGAGATTGTGGCTGCCAGAGTTTAAGCCAGAAGAGCCCAATCGGGTTTTCCCAGTACCCTGACAGGCCAATCCAACACTGTACATAAAAACACGATGAATGCAAGCAACTGATTTTGACATATACACCAGGGTTGTCCAACCTGCAGCTCTCAAGCTGTTTTACTATCTGATTTAGGTTTTCCTTTCCCCATCTGATGGTGCTTAGCTTCCAAAAGTGTCAGGGGCCCAATCCAAATGAACGATGAGGTTATAATTTGTTTATTATTAGTATTATTATTATTATCCTGAACAATTTGGGGCCCAATCCAAATGAATGATGAGTTTATAATTTGTTGTTTGTTATTATTATTATTATTATTTTTAGTATTATTATTATCATGATCATTATGATTATTATTATTATTATCCTGAACAACTGCATCAGGGGCTGAGAACTATTAGTACTATTAGAACTATTAGAGGACAAGGTATTGGTAGAACAAATTGGAATGTAGCTTAGCAGACAGCAGATTAGTGGTTTAAGGGGTTTTTGAAACCTTAACTAAACACACTTTTGTCATTGAATTTATTCAAATAAAAAAGTACAAGCAAAATAATAAATACAAATACCTTGAAAACCGCTAAAAATTTAGGTTTTTTTGGACAATTTGTAGCTAAAATCTTGATCCCAACTAAGATATAATTAATTCTTATTGGAAGCAAAACCAGCCTATTGAGTTTATTTAATGCTTAATTGATTTTCTAATAGATTTAAGGTACGAAGATCCAAATTACAGAAAGATCAATTATCTGGAAAACCCCAGGTCCTGAGCATTCTGGATTATGGGTCCCATACCTGTAGAAGGAACTGTTTTATTATTACAGAAAATTTTTAAAATTTAGAGTTATTTTTTTAGAGAGCCTTCTCGTAATTCAGAGCTTTCTGGATAATGGATCTCATGCATGTATAGGTTTAATGAAATATATTTGAGTTGTGGGGTCAGAACGGTGGTGAATATTTGCCTCCTATCATTAACCCAACATTATGGCAGGGGGGCCAGCGTTGTGGGAAAGAGAAAGTTTCTCTTTAATTATGAAGTCAAGTAACAGTGCAGTCCGGTCAGGGTCAGTCCTCCACTACTGAACCAGTGTGGGACTGGGATACCAGGGGCCCACCAGAAAACCTTAGACCGTGGGCCACTTTCCAAACTATTATTCCTCCTCTCCTCTCTCTTTTATATCTACTTACTATATTCAATTATTTCATTATTAAGCCTCTTTTTTCCCCATAAAGAAATAGGGAATGACCATGAAATAGGTTAAATGTTTAGAAGCAAGAGGCCCACTGACACCTGGGCCCACCGGGAGTTTTCCTGGTTTCCCAGTGGGCCAGTCCGACACTGTACTGAACTATATGACTGTAATTAGTGTCTAGCTAGCGTGCCTTTGTTTCATGGGGAAATCAGTTGGATAATTAAGATGCAGCCTATCCGCAACATTCAATTAGTGTTCAATGTCTGTAACGTTTCCGTCTTAAATACAAATGATTTGTCTTTATTAATGCGGGAAGCTGCCAAACATTGAATGGAATGACTGCGTAATACAGAGACTCTGGTAGGAAGCTGTAACATCCCAATAGAACAACAACTGCAATATAATACAGTGAGTTGAGGTCCTGTGCCTTTTATTGTTCCTATATCTGTGATGTCATAAATAATGGGTTGTAGCAATGAGATTTACAGGTCATCCCAGCCATACTGCTGCAATGTGATTATTCATGTATTAAAAGAAATAATGTTCGCTTTGCTGACCTTTTAAAATTTCATGGCCTTAAAATTCCATGATTTAAGGCTGTTAAAATGCCCTGTTAATGATATAGGAAACAAAGTACCTCCTATTGTAAAATATAAGGAAATTAATAGTCACTATGGACCTAAGGTGACTTCTAATATCTAAACTTAACAACGGGGAGGTACATTATTTATAATAATATCAATGAATAAAATTATTACAAATCTAAGGACTAAGAAATCAGAGGTGCAAAGATTTGTGGCTGACAAGCGCTGGCTGCAAAAGAGTGGGGGCAAGGAGCATTGCAGACTAAAAACATGGCTCTTTGCTAATTGTTGCCAACCCATAGCAACCAATCAGCCAATAGCATTTACTGATCTGTTGCTTGAAATCAAACATATGACAGTGAAACATCAATGTCATTGAAATGGTCATTAGTTTTTCCATTGTGCTAAAAAATGTAGATCAATTGTTACTTCCCTGTTGCTAAGTGCTAAGAAGACTGAATAATGTACAAGTTAGGGAACAGGTAGGGGGAACACCTACATCCTCTTCCACCCCATATGAATATAGAGCTGCTGAATGCAGATAGCACTGTATTCATGGTGGAGGCTGCTATAAATTAAAGCACAAAGACCATGGAAGGCAGGGTTCAAAGTGCATGACATGTCTCATTGGGCCCATTTGTTGCATCCTGCCTTCTGTGTCAAAAACAACCTCTCAGTGCTCTCCCTGGTGTCAGTGGCACTGCACATGCTCAGTGTGCTCTGGGAATCTGTAGGTGCTCACTGGTCACTTTCCTATTGCTTTTGAGCTCTGAGCATACCTAGTTCTGTTACCAGTCAAGCGTTGGAGTGATTTCTGTCGGATGTCTGCACTAGTCCTCATGATCACAAGCAGCATTTTGAGTATTTTGTTTTATTACTTTATACTTCAGGTTGCTTTAAGGTCATTTCCTATTGGTTTTCATAGCAGGATGCTCCATTTCAGCCTGAATGTTGGAAGAGGCAAATGACAGCTGAGAACATGCACAGAGGGGATACAGATAAGCTTCACACTCTGAGGTCTGGATAAATCTTTTAAGCACATGTATGTAATCCAGTTTCCCTCAGGTTTGCAGGGCTTCTTTATAATGAATGTTTGCTTTCCCTTAATTTGTTAAGGAAAGCATACTGTGCTCATACTTTGTGTTTGTTCACAGGTTCTGCAGATACATCGATACATATGATTATGCAGTTATAATAGGAATACAGAATCATTGTTGGGATTTGGGTGATTATTTTCAAAGACATATTTTGCACAACTCTAGTTATAGCAGCACAGTAACCTATACAATAGCATTAGCAATGCTAAACGTGTGTACAATGTGTACAATGTGACACAATTTTGACATGTTGCCTCACAGCCTGCCTAGAAAATCATTTTGAGCTGGGCCAGCTGACGTTGTGTTTTGTCTGTTTAGAATTACATGTTGGCTCTAGTCCCTGCACATGTTTAAAGCTTTAGAATGTTTACAACTTACAAGTTAAGTTGCCCTACTCTTGTATATTCAAAGCTACAGAATATACCTGTACAATGGTAGGATGACCTGTAACCAATAATAGCATTAGGAAACATCAACTTGTAACCAATCAAATCATTAGAATATACAAGACGAGAGCAACCTGTAACCATTCAAATCATTAGAATACATAAAGCTAAAGCAACCTGCAACCAATTAAAGCATTAGAATATTCAAACATAGGACAAGTAACAAATTAAAGCATTAGTATATACAAGAATAGAGCAACCTCTAACCAATAAAATCATTACAATACACAAGGCAGTAGCAACCAGTATCCCATCAAATCAAAACACTAGAGCAAACTGTGGATAACCTGAAACCAATCAAAGCATTACAACCCATAACCAAGACTAGAGCAACCTGGAACCAATCACGCATTAGCACATACAAGACTAGAGCAACCTGGAACCAATAAATCATTAGCACATACAAGACGAGAGCAGCCTGGAACCAATAAAGCATTAGCACATACAAGACTAGAGCAACCTGGAACCAATAAAGCATTAGCACGTACAAGACTAGAGCAGCCTAGAACCAATAAAGCATTAGCACATACACGACTAGAGCAACCTGGAACCACTAAAGCATTAGCACATACAAAACAAGAGCAACCTGGAACCAATAAAGCACTAGCACATACAATATTAGAGCAACCTCAAACCAATAAAGCATTAGCACATACAAGACTAGAGCAACCTGGAACCAATAAAGCATTAGCACGTACAAGACTAGAGCAGCCTAGAACCAATAAAGCATTAGCACATACAAGACTAGAGCAACCTGGAGCCAATAAAGCATTAGCATATACAAAACTAGAGCAACCTGTATCAATCAAACTACAGGATTTAGGATGTTGACAAGACTGGAGGAACCTGTATCCACCAAAGCACTTTTACAGCGGTAGAGTACCGTAACCAGTAACCAACTGAAGCATTAGAATGATCTCAATTTCAGTACTGGAATAGGTAAGACTAAAAAACAAAGTGCATCCAACATTAAAGCTAATCCATAAAACACTTTTATGCCTGACATCTCCACCAGCCCCAATGCTATGAAGGAACAGCCCTGCCTTGATAGTGAATGGTTAAACAAAAATGTGTATATGCCTTGTGCACTATTGCAAGTAGCATGGTTGAAAGACAGCAGATGTGGCAAATGAATAGAATTTGTTGCCGACCATTTGTATGTGCACGTGACGGTTGCTAACAAGGAGCTGACATATGTAACATTTCACTTTGGGTCGTATGGGAAGGCTGAAGTAAAGCGATTAATCAGATTAAACCTGCTTTGGCACGGTGGACCAAATGTGACGCTGGTTTGATACCCATGTAAAACTATGAATATATTTAGCTGAAACAAATAAGAATGGCTACAACTTGTTCTGAGCCTTGAAGGAAATAATTGAAAGAAATCAGAGGTACGGCACAGGTTGCTTGCTGCAGGGGTCCATTTAAATTAAAGACACAGGGGACCTCATTATCCATCACAAAATCTGGGCTTTTAATTGTATTCTGGGTTTTATAGATTTCTTCTTTTGTCCTTGTTTGGTATTTTTTATAATTAATTTCAGAGGAACGCGGCTTTGTAGGCAATGTTTACTTGTTGCTCCCACCTTTGACATTATCAAGGCTCTTTAATGTCAAGTAGGCCACCTAATGACATGGGTGCTTTGCAATGCGTTATCAATAGATCGCCTTAGAAATCTGCCAAAATGATGGATGGCGGTTTGTCTCTTTGTGAAGGACAAGACGATCAATCATAGTCAGAACGTTGCACCATGAGTTTTTTCTCTCTTGATCGTTCCTAAACACTGGGCATGGAATAATTTAGCAGAATGTTGCAGATTCATGAGGGGGAAAGAAGGGAAAGCACAGTGAGAAAATCACATTGTTCTTTACTGTTAAAGGAGAACACTACCTTTACCAATTTTTTAAAGGGGCCCTTCCTCCTTCTAAACCAAATGTAATGATAAACCAACAGCTGCCCCTTTACCTCAGCTGAGAACACAAAACAGGTTGAGTAGCAAAACAGGTTGGTAGCTGCCATATCTGGCTAAGTCAAATCCAGTGTGTAGGCTCCCTATACTGATCACCAACCAGGGCATTCACACTGGAAACCAGGATTCGATTGGCTTCCAGTGCATATGCTCCTTTCTAGGGGCAGATTTATCAAGGGTTGAATAGTAAATTTGAATTCAATCATGAAAACAGTGCTAATTCGAATATTTGGCTCCTAAAACCTGCCGAGTTCATGTACAAGTCAACGACAGAGGTCCGTTGAGCCATTTGGAGATGTTAGCCTTCCTGACATTCAAGTTTTTTCCAGGAGAAAAACTTGATTCATATGAATCGAATACGAATCAAGTGCAATTTGAATTTTCAGGTCGGAACCATTCAACTGAATATTATTTTCTTAAATAATCTCCCAGTCGAATTGTGAGTATATTGGAATCTAAAAAATTCACCTGAATTCAAATCCAACCTTTGATAAATTTTTGGGAGCACACCAGATATGACACAGTCAGACATGGTGGCCGCCAATAGGCATCTGAACCAGGGGTGCAAGGATGCCATGGTCCATGAGACTTTTCATGCATCTCCCTCTGATGTAAATAAAAATATGCAGGGAAATAATGTCTCCTGGTTTTATAGAGATACAAACAGGTTATATTTATATTTGTTAGCCTGAGTTAAATGGAAGAGCTGTATTCTAGGACTATCTGTTAACCATAAAAATAAAAATGGATTCTTAATCTCTGGGATGAGCCCTCGCAGGTTTAGTGGGGGAAGGCCGTTGTACAACTTCAACCCTCGGGTTGATTGTCAGTTGGGCTGCTAATTCTTCTAATCTTCATGTTGGAGCTTCAGGCTGCTCACTATAACTGGATCCTATCTCTCACTCCTAGAGTGAATAATTATTTAGTGAACCTCAAACTATCTACATCCATTGGGCCTACCTCCACCCAGGCTCTAACTTTCATCCAACACAGGTGGAATCCAAAGAGAGGCTGAGCACATGTTGGCTTCCTCTTTTATAAACTAGAACAATGACACCTCCTGGCCAGTTAATGAATTCCCAGGAAAATGCTTTAGTAAGGAAACAGCTTGATCAACCAACTGTAAATTAGGACCACACTTAGCTGGCCAAAACTTTAGCGGGTCATCTGAATAAAGAGTAACTAAATCTCCATCCCCTACATATTTATCCTTTATTCTATATTCTGCATTGATACAAGTAGCCATCCATTCTCCAGTACTTTTAACTACATTTCAGTAGATGAATAGTGCCAACCTTAGACTATGTCCCTTTACCTGGGACCAAGAGCTGTAGAAAGATCAAAAGCTTAACACAGTGGGACATTCTCCCTGTGCTGAGGGTGAAATAAAACACAAACATTTGGGGCTAGAATTAACTCAAAAAGAGCAAAAAAGAAAAAACAATGAAACAACAGGGAATAGGGACAAAAGAAATACAGTAAATGAATGAGTACAGCAGAATGGCCAGTGTCGGACTGGGACACCAAGGGCCCACCTAAAAACCTTTGACTAGGGGCCCACCAATTAATCTTAGACCAGGGGCCCACTCTCAGTACTATTATTCTTCCTCTCCTCACTCAACCTCTATTCTCTTAGTCTCTTTCTTTTACATACTATAATCTATTATTCCATCTATTTAGCCTCTTTGTTCTCATAGCATTTGGGAATAGCCATGAAATATGCCAAATGTCTAGCAGCATGAGGGCCCACTCACACCTTGGCCCACCGGGACTTTTCCTGGTATCCCGGTGGGCCAGTCCAACACTGAGAATGGCTAATAGTATGAATCCCATAAGAACCTGAGTAATACCCACTAAGTCACTGGGCCACCCCCCCCCCAGTGATCCAATTAGCGAGCCTTTGTGGAGACACATTCCCTACAAACTGTCATGTTCTTGCCTCTTCCACATGAAGTCCTTTGTAATGACACTTGGGTCAACAGAACACTATTGATTAAGGCAGGAAGGTGTGGAAGGGAGAAGAACCGTGGACTGGAAAGCTTGGCAATGGAGAGCAGGAGATCCTTCCAATTAATGCTTGGCTTATTGATGAAATGGTCACACATACAAACTCTTTAAAGATATCACGAATTGATAAAAACATCTTGCAGTTAGCAGACAAGAGTTGTCATTTATATCTGGTACTACAGTTGCATTCCAGCAAATTTCTCCAAAGTCAGTTGCACATTAAACCCCATTCATTAAAGGTACTTGTGTCAAAATGCTCTCCTTGAACCTCCATATAGTTGCGCTTAGCACCGCGCAGTCCTTCCTGCCTCCTGATGCAAACAGAGCATAGTTGCACCTTTTGACCACCTCCAGGCAAGACAATAGCTCCAGGCCTCCCTTAACATTGTGTGTCAATAGGCACAGTGCACTTTCATTTAAAAAATCGGGCACGTGTCACTCTTTTTCGAACACTGGAAATGACATTGTCAGTGTCCCTGGTTTAACTATTTTCCCCTAGAAGTCAATCAGACTTATCTTGCCCTATATATGCCCAGCCCTCGTCACATTCTTGCTTGAGCATTAGCTACTCTTGGAGCATTGTGGCCTAGTCTATAGCTCATGCTCCTGTGCTCTCACCTCTCATGCTCCTAGTTTTATCCCTGTCTGGTTCAGCTTCTCCGTCCTGCTCCAGTCCTTCTCCTTGTTCCACTCCATTATGACCTGGTTCTATGCCCGCTCCATCCTATTCTGTTCCAGACTCTTTTCCGCTCCATCTCTTGCCATCCTGTCACTGATCTTCACCAGCTCCATCCTGTTCTCCTTCCAGTACCTTGGTCACCCCTCTTCTGCACCTATTGGTGCTATTGGAGGTTCTTGCCTGAATGACTCACTCCTTCCCCACCTTCTGCCCTTTAGTGCCCCCTAACTTTCCCTTACAGACATCATCCAAACTTGAAAAACCTTTTCAGACGCAACTCCCCCTCGCAACCACAATAAAGCTGGAATTCTGGGAAATGCTGCATTTTGGGGGAAAAACATGATGTCCTCTCAAAGTTGTGTTTATCACAAGGAGAAACTAACTAACTCAGCCCATATTTTAACCTCATTAACAAAGTTCTGTGGGTCCTTAAAGCAAGTCATGTTACATAGTTACATAGTTACATAGTTACATAGTTAAATTGGGTTGAAAAAAGACAAAGTCCATCAAGTTCAACCCCTCCAAATGAAAACCCAGCATCCATACACACACCCCTCCCTACTTTTAATTAAAATTCTATATACCCATACCTATACTAACTATAGAGTTTAGTATCACAATAGCCTTTAATATTATATTATGTATTATGTGATCCTTTTCTTGACAATGTTACTATTTCTGATATTTTCATTACTCTGCTATATCCTTCAGTAAGTTCAGTTAGCTTGCAGCCAAAACAGATCATTCTGTTTTTAATGAGATTCTCACAGTTAGAAACCTGCGCTTTCCTATGCAGAGCTAATAAACATCATAAATGATGCAATAAATGATACAGAGAACAGTGAGGTTGCACACATTCTGATAAGAGGTCAGACTACGAAGAAAAGTAGGTCTGTGCTTAATTAAAGTTCTTATCAGCTTGCAAAAGTTAGCGTATGAGAAAAAGTCTGTTGTTCTGCCTGTAGCTGGGTATTTTCTAAGGAGTTTTTTGCACAAAATGTCCTAATTATCAATATATTGCTATGAAAGAATGCAGTGATATCTGTTGTCAGTTCTGCCCAATAATTTATTGGTACAACAAACTTGACCCTTTCCAGACAAAGATTACAGTAACTTCATAACAGTTTAAAAAATGTTCTTGTACGTCTCAGAAATTGTCTCAAAACGACAGTTATTCAATAATCTGTTCCTTAAGGTAGAAGGAAAGCTTCAATCACTGCAGGGTAACAAAAAAAGGCACCCCCAGTGATTGTAATCACTTACCTTATACCGGGGGGGGGGGGCCTGGCCTGGATTCTTCTGTGTGAGTGCCATGGAGCAATGATTTCCCTGTTCTGTTCACACCTCAGATCCAGACTGAAAGTGCCCACATTGTTCACCTGTTCACACTTCAGACAAACTGCTGTAGAGGCACCAGCACTGTGTCACTGTATGGAGCACAGTATGAACTGTCCATTAGTCTCCTGCTGTATTATGCCTTCCCTATGCTCCCTGTGTGTGTCATACTCTGCCTTTCCTATGCTCCCTGTGTGTGTCATACTCTGCCTGCCCTATGCTCCTTGTTTGTGTCATACTTTGCATACCCTGTGCTCCCTGTGTGTGTCATACTGTGCCTGCCCTATGCTCCCTGTTTGTGTCATACTTTGCCTTCCCTATGCTCCCTGTGTGTGCCATACTCTGCCTGCCCTACTCTGTACCTTTTGGGGTTGTCAGCTTGGTAACGTTTGTTCTGGGGGTTTGTTAGCATTTGGAAATTGTTGTTAGTTGCCCCTGAGGTGTATAATCATGTGCTGGGGGGGGGGGGCTGTATAATCAACAGGGAAGGAGGTGGCATATGGATTTAAGGATATGTTTATGGTATATTTAAGGGTATGATTTGAATTTTCCACATATGAGTAATATCCCTGCAGTGAGCACCAACCATTTGTTTTTGTTTTTTGGTGTTACCCGCATTAATGTGGACATTGTCTTAAAAGTTCTTGAGATAATATCGGTGTGATTTAAAAGTTGTGTGGTCAACAATGGCTTCCATTATCGGCCCGCCACCATGTAGGCCATAAAAATGCCAGCCTTCTGTACCACAGAAGTTGGACAGCAGTGCTCTACAGTATAAGAAAATTCGCCAGGCGGAAATTCGCTAAAACAACGCCAATTCACTAAAGTGCGAAGTTGCATCCAGGGTGCCGAAGACTGGCAAATTTTTGCTAGCGTTACTTTGGCAATCAAATTGAAGATGCGCTATCGTTGCCTAATGATAAAGTTAATGATAAAGGAAATGATAAAGTTACATGGACGTATATGTTGCAGCAAATACATTACACTACACAAGCCCAGGGCACCTTAATAAATAAAATAAAGTTCTTATATTGCCCTACACATGAGCCCAGTGTATAGTTTATGTTCCATATGTTAGAAAATGAGGGGGGAGCCCGGTTACGCAAAAAAAGAATTACGAACATTTGCAGGCTATCACTCTGAAAAAAGGAAATGACGACAGCGCTTTTTTGGGACTTAGAAAAATTTTGCAGTAAAAATAGAGGAAGTCCTATCCACTCCATTGCACTTTGCCTGGTCTGAGCTGGCGAAGGCAAGTCTGACGAATGAGGTAACATTCCGTAAAATCTGCATCTTACTGAATTTGCGGAGTTACATCAATTCGCCAGACCGAAAATTCGCCTTGCATTAGAGTGTGAAGCAGTGCAAGCGTCTATCTCCTTTGCGAGTGAAGTGACGCCTGTACCCATTAGGAAATTGGCGAAGTTCCGAAATGTCACACTGGAAATTTTCACCAGCGTTAGTCACTTTGCCCTTTAGGGAATTTGCCCCATAAATGGAACTTTAGCTGTGGCATTGATGCTGGACAGAGTCAGACTGGGCCCAGACCTGCTCCCCCGAGCGGCCGATCAGTTGTAGCACCATGTCTTTTTCACATGTGTATACTGCAACTTTGGAGGTCTGCAGGGGGCGCCCAGGGACTGCCAGGAGGGCTGTTCATTTCGCAGCCCCAGGGCCCCCAATGCTCCAGTCTGACCTTGATGCTGGAATTTGGGAGATGCTGCAAGTTGTATTGAGCAAGGTGAAGGTCCACTTAATAGTAAAGGCTGTTAACCATGGCAAATACATTTTTACCTTTAGATAAGCCATAAATCACAGGAGTTATCTCCTGGTACTTATAGTGCCCATTCACAAAAAAATAGCAGATACCAAAAAAATTGCAAAATGTCATACAGCAAGTGCACTGATTTACAACTGATGGCGGTCTCATAACAGAATCCTGCTGATTTTTGTTTCTGGTGCTCTATCACCCTATTCTGAAATCCTTGTTTACTGACTCTTGACCTGTTCCCTGACGGACCTTGACTATGCGTTGAAAGTATTTCTCAAATGGAATTTTATTTCCCAGACCTGACAGTGGTGATCCCTTCCATCAATGGGTTTGTAAGAAGGATCTGTAGAGACAAGTTTGATGAGTTAAAAGAGCCCTTGAAGAGATCATTGCTCATAAGCGTTGAGGGGATTAAGTTTCATGGCTGCATCTTCAGCCATGTCCAGATTGGAATAACGCTCGAAACTAATGAGTTATGGAAGAGTGGAGTGAAAGGGTATTTGCGATATAAGCAGACCCAACAATGATTGACTCTTGAGTGAGACAAGGAGCCTCTTGCTTCTTGTGTAGTGTAAAAAGTTTGCCCATATCTTCTACCAGATCTAAGGTGGCTTTAGACCATCCTTCTAATTTATACATATAAACAGTTCATTCTCTTTTCTAGAGACATGGCAGCTCTTGGGCAGTCAGACATAGTTTTATCAAATAGATGTGGAAGAGGTTTAATGTTTCACTTTTAATCTCATGGCAGAGACCCTTAATTGATTCTAAAAGGTTGTCAATAACTTAACTAAAAGACAAGATAAAAAAAAAAGGATTTCTTTCCTGTTATTTTCCACCTTTCGACAAGTTCCAGTATTATTTGGCAGAAGAGTTAAACAGAAAATAACACAATCAGTTTAGAATTTGGATCACTCTCTGTCAATCCCAACAGTGCACATTTATTTAAACCAGCCTTACAACCGTGTGCCTCATAACTGCCAGCTTTGATGTGTAAATGATATCTGATGTGTCCTTTATGAAGGCAAAGTACCGCTGTTTACTAGAAAGACACACATTTCCTTTAAAGGCACAGCATGGATACACGGCGGCACCAAGCTGAACGCTGCGTCCTGCAGGCTAGTTATGACTTTTGATGTGAAGATAATAGCAGTCATCTTCAATATCAGGCTAACGAGCCTTGGAACCAAAAGCTCCATGTGCCTCTGTCCTTTGTTTATAAATTCCCATTATGAAGGTAGAGTTAAGGATTTAAGGAAGTCGCTGACACAGACATCAAATAAGTCATGCGAGAGACTGGCTAACTCCGTGGCAAACGATCTGGGTATTTATTTAGCTTTCTGTTTATCTAGATCTAGAACATTTTATTGTGCCAAAGGAAGAAAAGGCTCTGAGAAATAAAGAAAAAAGAAATTGACTTGGAATTTCATAAAAAATTAAACAAAGTGCATAATAATTTTTTTTTGGTTCCCCTTCTAGGTGTCTGATCCACTGAACGTGCTCATTAACTTCAAACTGTTCCTAGACTGTCAGTGATGCCAACAGTTGGTGGCTTGGCAAAGATATGTGGCCTTATTTCTTATTGCTTGGTGCAAAGTGCAAAACAGGCATGCGGTGTGCCATTCTTTGCATTCCATAATATTCCCACCCAAATAAAACATAAAGTTGTGACGGTTTGCTGTATGCAGCAAACCAGCATAGGTGAGATCTAGGTGGTTTGTCTTGCCCCTTAGCTTGTGCATCATTTGTGGTGCCAACAGATGCAAGGAGAGGATGAGTCCTGTACTTATAACCTCCATAGAAGACAGTGAACTCTCAAGTTGTACTTGATCTCTGTCTACCATATCCTATACCAGCTGCACTCAGAGGGGCAAATTCACTAAGATTCGTAGTTGCGCCAGGCGCAACTTCGCCGCGCTTCGCCGCACTTCACCGCACTTCGCCAGGCGTAGTTTCGCCAGCGCTCCGCAAATTCACTAAAATCCGAAGTTGCGCACAGGGGTAGCGTAAGGTTGCAAAGTTGCGCTAGCGTTGATTCGCTAAGTGAAGCGAAGTTACGCTAGCGAAGGTTAATTTGCATACGGCGCCAAATTCAAATTTCAATGGAGGAATACGTAGAATCACTACAAATGCCTGGGAAACCTTCAAAACATCACATAAATTTTTTTTTGCCCTACACATGTGCCCACTGTATAGTTAAGTTGCCATGAGTTAGGAAATGTAGTGGGGAAGGAGGGGAGCCCCAAAAAAATTTTCGATCTTTTTCAGCCTATAACCCATAATCTAGAAAACACGCCAGCGTTTTTTGGGACTTAGAAAAAATTTGAACTTTTTTGGAAGCAATCCCTATCTACTCTATTGCGCTTCGCCTGGTCTGAGGTGGCGAAGGAAGTCTAGCGTAAAAGGTAGCGTTCAGTACACTGCGCGCGTTAGTGAATTTGCGTAGTTACGTCCGTAGCGAAAATTCGCCAGGCGTAAGGGTGCGAAGTAACACTAGCAAATCTACGCCAGCGTTCGTTAGTGAATTTGCGAAGTAACGAAAATGGCCAACGCTAGCAAATTGACGCTAGCGTTCGGCGCTTCGTGAATTTGCCCCAGAATCTGATAGACTACCCCATTTAGGGCAGAGACACACGTGTAGATTCGGGCAAATTTAGTCTCCCGGCGACAAATTGCCTTTTCTTTGGCGACTAATCTCCCCGAACTACCTTCCCACTGGCTAGAATTGGAATCGACGGCGGGATGGCACTCGGATCGTTTGGCTTTCCGAAGTCACCTGAAGTTTCCTCGTGAGGCAACTTCGGACGACTTGGGAAAATGAAGCGCTCCGAGTGCCATCCCACTTGCGATTTCAATTGTAGCCACTGTGAAATCGCCCCCCATTCACACAAGTACAGTTAGGGGCCCATTTACTTAGCTTGATTGAAGGAATAGAAGAAAAAAAACGTTGAATTTCGAATGATTTTTTTGGCTACTTCGTCCATCGAATTGGCTACTTCGACCTTCGACTAAGACTTTGAATCGAACGATTCGAACTAAAAATCGCTCGAATATTCAACCATTCGATAATCGAAGTACTGTCTCTTTAAAAAAAACTTTGACCCCCCTACTTCGCCACCTAAAACCTACCGAGGTGCAATGTTAGCCTATGGGGAAGGTCCCCATAGGCTTCCTAATACACATCCAAGACGTTGTGTCGCACTTCAAAGTCAAAAAGATCGCTCAGGTTCGTTTTCGGTTAAAAGATCATCCTTTATTGATTTACATCAGATTAAAAAGAAATGCTAGCTCATGGTCTGCCGTGTTTCGTAACTATGTACTTCATCAGAGACCTGGGCATGCTCAGTTCCATACCACTACTTATACCCACATGGGGACCTCCCCTTCCCCTTACAAAGGGTGAGCTAATTAAAATAATGCACTAATTTGCACCACATACAAATAATCAAAATAAAGAGAAAAAGAAAATTCCTAAAATAATTACATCATTAATCTAACATTTCAAAACCTGCAAACAAGTTCCAATCAATTCCATACATTGTTACATATGTTTATACATTTCTCACTATGTTGTTACAATTTAAATCTAAACCGTGTAAATATATGTTGCTTTTTGAGATGCCACTTCCAGTTACATATCGTGGATATAAGGTTTTAACTCAATCATTAATTGTTCCATTAGTTTAAAAGATGATCCATTTATAATTTGTTCTTATTTTTAGTTTAAACAAAGATTAATTAATGCGATCCCTATTTCATTCCACAGAGCTTGTTATATGAAACAACTAGTATCAAAAATGGAATTTAACCCCTGCGGCTGCCTCGTATGTAGTCTGTGAATCCATTTCACCTCTGTTCGCAACAATTTCGCCTGCAGGTTGCCACCCCTCTGTCCCATAGTTACATGCTCTATCCCTTGTGCTTTAAGTTTCCTTATGTTACTATTATTGCACTCCTTAAAGGAAAACTATACCCCCCAAACAATGTAGGTCTCTATTAAAAGATACTGAGTAAAACAGCTCATGTCTAAAACCCTGCTTCATGTAAATGAACCATTATCATAATAATATACTTTTCTAGTAGTATGTGCCATTGGGTAATCATAAATAGAAAATTGCCATTTTAAAAAATAAGGGCCGCCCCCTGAGATCGTACGATTCACTGTGCACACATACAAACCACATGTAAGGTCACATGAGCCAATTAACAGACAGAGTTCTGCCTTTTGCTTCCTCACTTCTTCCTGTTACAGTTGGGGGCCGATTCATCAAGCTCGAGTGAAGGATTCGAAGTAAAAAAACTTCGAATTTCGAAGTGTTTTTTGGGCTACTTCGACCATCGAATGGGCTACTTCGACCTTCGACCACGACTTCAAATCGAAGGATTCGAACTAAAAATCGTTCGACTATTCGACCATTCGATAGTCGAAGTACTGTCTCTTTAAAAAAAACTTCGACCCCCTAGTTCGGCAGATAAAAGCTACCGAAGTCAATGTTAGCCTATGGGGAAGGTTCCCATAGGCTTGCCTAAGTTTTTTTGATCGAAGGATATTCCTTCGATTGTTGGATTTAAATCCTTTGAAAAATTTAATCGTTCGATCGAAGGAATAATCCTTCGATCGTTCGATCATAGCATTTGCGCTAAATCCTTCGACTTCGATATTCGAAGTGGAAGGATTTTAGTTCCTAGTCGAATATCGAGGGTTAATTAACCCTCGATATTCGACCCTTGATGAATCGGCCCCTTAGTGTTGTAGTATTTCTGGTCAGGTGATCTCTGAGGCAGCACAGATAGAGTCACGAAATGGTGGTTCAAGGCAAGAGATGTAAAAGGGCAATATTTATGTAAATATATATTCCAGTTTGGTAAGATTCTTTAATATGTCATTCAATTTGATATAAACTATCTGTTGCTCAAGTATTCATTTTGGGGGTATAGTTTTCCTTTAAAATGTCTTGCCACCACCGTGGTTTCACTTCCTGATTTTATAGAATTTATGTGCTCCCTCAGTCTCTCTTTTAGTGGCCCATAGGCTTCCTAGCAATTTTTTGGTTGAAGAAAAATTGTTCGATCGATGGATTAAAAGCCTTCGAATCGAACGTTTCGAAGGATTTAATCGTTCGATCGAATGATTTATCGTTCGATCGTTTGATCAAACTATTTGCGGTAAATCCTTCGACTTCGATATTTGAAGTCGAAGGATTTACATTCGGCAGTCGAATATCGAGGGTTAATAAACCCTCGATATTCGACCCTATGTAAATCTCCCCATAGCTGGTAATTACTCCTCATTGCAGAGTCAGCACAGAGGAACTCATGGGGCCATCTTCACCGCTTCGGGAAACTTCAGAAAGTAATCGCAGTATCGGCGCATGTGCAGTTGCAGCAATATTCCAGTCCCGAACAACTGTGCATGCGCCAACAGCGATGGAGATTGCCGAAGGGACCCGAACATTCCCGAAGCCGATGGCACCCATTAGCTCCGTTGCGTTGACTCTGCAATGAGGGGTAATTACCAGCTGAGGGTCATTTACTTGTGTGTGAAGCAGGGAGAGGGGTCTATGGAGGGTAGGGGTTTTTATTAGAAAGGGGGATTAGTTCTCTTTTAATAGGGAGTCCCCTGAAATACCTAAATTGGACAGAAGTGCACAAGAACATACAGTTGGGCTTCCTATGTATCCAACACACATAAAGCAGGTTCAGAAACCCGGAGGAATTCTTCCCCTATATTTCATAGTTCAAAGATATACACCTCTTACTTTTTCTATCACCCCAGTTATAATCTGTAATTTTTTTTTGAAAGCAGCATTCTGAAAGTTCTGCATTTTCCTTAACTAAATCAAAAACCCTTAAATAATATAATAATGCATAATCTAAAGTTTTGCTACAATATAAGACTGTACATTTGGCAATACATTATTGAAAGGTGTTATGTTTAGTACGCTAAACCCAACTTTGTATTAAAATTTTAATTAGCCAATATATTATAGTTTAATATCAATATGTGAGATAGCAGTTGACTAGTCAATGAGAGCTGCTGTCCCAAATTGACCAAAGTGTAATGACATGTAAAAAGTCTGAAATACTGGTTCTGATGTATTGGGATTAAGGGGCATATTTATCAAGAGTCAAATTTCAAAATTCAAAAACGTTGAAATTCGAATTCAAAAAGACCAACCGAAATTAAGTCAAAGGTTTTTTTTAAGTCGAATAGGCCCGTTTTCAATCAAATAGGTCAAATCGTTCGAATCGAAGGAATAGTGCATTAGATCGAATTCGATTCAAAGTTTTTCCCAAAAAAACTTTGATTTTTCAAAGTCCACCAACTAACTCCAAGTAGGTTCTAGGAGGTCCCCCATAGGCTAAAACAGCAATTCGCCAGGTTTTAGATGGTGAATGGTTGAAGTCTAATTTTTAAAGAGACAGTACATGATTAATTTAGATATTCAAATTTTCGAATTTTTTTTGAATTTTACAAAAATTGAAAATTCGAATATCGAAATGTATCATGTATTGTCTCTTTAAAATTTCTACTTCGACCATTCGCCATCTAAAACCTGCCGAATTGCTGTTTTAGCCTATGGGGGACCTCCTATAACCTATTTGGAGTCATTTGGTGGACTTTTTTTGGGAAAAACTTCGAATAGAATTTGATAGAATGTGCTATTCCTTCAATTCGAACGATTCTGACCTATTCGAAAACTTGGCTTATTTGGTTGGTCTTTTTGAATTTGAATTTCGAAGTTTTTTTTCAATTCAAAATACGGCCCTTGATAAATATGCCCCTTAGGGGCAGGTTTATCAAAGGTCGAAGTGAAAATTTGAATTAAAAAAATTCTTATTTCAAACTACTTTTTTGTGTAATTTGACTTTGAAAAAAATTTGGAAATTCGAAATCTGTCATGTACTGTCTTTTTAAAAATTCCTTGGGCAAATGACCCTAGTGTCCATTTATTAAAGTGGCCATGTTTATATCATTGCAGTGAGCACATCCCTTGACAGTCAAGCAGTAACAGATTCATCAAAAAGTCAAAAATACAGGTATAGCATCTGTTATCTGGAAACCTGTTATCCAGAAAGCTCCGAATTACATAATGACCATCTCCCATTGACTCCATTTTATCCAAATTTTAAAAACGACTTCCTTTTTCTCTGTAATAATAAAACAGTAACTTGTACATGACCCAAACTAAGATATAATTAATCCTATTACAAGCCTACTTGGGTTTATTTAATGTTTACATGGTGTTCCAGCAGACAATGTATGAAGATCCACATTCCGGAAAGATCCATTATCCGGAAAGCCCCAGGTCCCAAACAATCTGCATAGCAGGTCCCATACCTGTAATATACCAAGATCCTCCGCCTACACCTACATGATACATTTCAAAAGTAGAATTTTTGAATTTTTTTCAAATTTGGACTATTCCCTAGTCGAAGTACACAAAAATGAGCTTGAAATCCGATTTTTTTTTAATTAAAATTTTCACTTCGACCTTTGATAAATCTGCCCCCTCGTTCTGGTCCTGCCAAATACTGCGGGGCATAGTAATCCAGGGTCGAATTTCGAATTGAAAAAAACTTCAAAATTCTAATTCAAAAAGACCTACCGAAATTAAGTTGAAGTTTTTTTTGTGGTCGAATAGGTCCGTTTTCGAACGAATTACGATGTTAGTTTGATTCGTATGTTTCAAATTCGAACGAAAACAGCCTATTCAACCGAAAAAAAATGGTCTTTTTTTTTTCATTCGGATTTCAACGTTTTTTTTTTATTCGAGATTTGACCCTTGATAAATCTGCCCCTAAGATTAGGGTAATGTCCATAGTTAACTTCCACCTGAATGACTGGGACAGAGAGAGGCAATTCCACGCGCCGCGCACAAATCACCTACCAAAGGACTTCACTTAGTACCAAAGGATGAACTGCGTCTCGTTTTAATTAACTAAGAACGAGAAATCCCCAGAGCAATGCTCGCTGAACTAACAGTAACTCCATTACCGCCGTCATTAGGAAAGTATATAATCTGTATATTTAAATAGTGCAAAGTCTAAAATAAATACTGACATCTAATCCTAGGCCCCAGCATCTGATTAATGGCAGGCAAATATAGTTAGACGCACGCTGCGCTTAAGCTCTACAGAGAATGATACGGATTTGCATAAATATTCTGAATGCTGCCAATTCCTTAAATCCGTTTTTCTGCTGCCTGATTCTTGGTGTTGTTTTGCCTTTATATGTAGCAAGCAATTCTCTTCCTCATCTCAGCATTAAACCTTTACATGTCATTGTATCTTAGTTAATATATATATATATATATATATATAACATATATATATATATATATATATATATATATATATTATATATATATATATATATATATATATATATATATATATTGTATATTGCTATGTGGCTGTTGCACAGTATATGGGAAAGAGAGAAGGCTAAAAACATGGAAAGAAAATTAACACATTCAAATGTTTTTTTTTTGGTACAGGTATGGGATCTGTTATTCAGAAACCCATTATCCAGAAAGCCCTCAATTACAGAAAAGCTGTCTCCCAGCATAGACTCCGTTTTATCCAAATAATGCAAATATTTTAAAATTATTTCCTTTTTCTCGGTAATGATAAAACAGTACCTTGTTGGTAGAACCAGTCTGTTGGGTTTAATTAAAGGAGAAGTAAACAGTAAAAATAAATATGACTAAAATGCCATATTTTATATAGTGAACTTATTGCACAAGGCTAAAGTTTGAGCTTGTCAATAGCAGCAATGATCCAGGACTTCAAACTTGTCACAGGGGGTCACCATCTTGGAAAGTGTCTGTGACACTCACATGCTCAGTGGGCTCTGATTGGCTGTTGAGAAGCTAAGCTTAGGGGTCATCACTAATTATCCAGCAGAAAATGAGCTTCCCTGGCTGTAATATAAGCTGATGCTACAGGTTTGCTGATTATTAAATTCTGATGCTAATTGCACTGGTTTCTGTGCTGACATGTAGTAATTATCTGTATTAATTACTAATCAGCCTTATATTGTGACATTTCTATTCTATGTGTACTGTATATTGTGAGTGGGTCCCTAAGCTCAGTAAGTGACAGCAGCACAGAGCATGTGCAGTAAATCAGCAGAAAAGAAGATGGGGAGCTACTGGGGCATCTTTGGAGACACAGATCTTTACTGCTAAAGGGTTGTGGTTGCCTTGGGCTGGTACAGAAGCACAAAAACATAAAGTACAACATTTCTAGCTACTTCTTTAGTTAAGCTTTATTTCTCCTGTAATGTTTTAATTAAGGTATGGACTTAAGGTATGAAACTCTAAATTACAGAAAGATCCCTTTTTGGGAAAACCCCAGGTCCTGAGCATTCTGGATAAAAGGTCCTATACCTGGCTGGACGTGGAACTGTAGAATTAAACTGCATTGGTATTTTGGGGCTCACTCCCTGCATCGGGACTGACCACCTAAACAATAAAATAGCTTTAATGTTGAAAACTTCTATGGGAAATCATCAGGCTTTAGCTGCCATTTTTTTTCCGTTAATTGGTAAATCATGAAAATGCAAGTCAGAGAAATTTGAGTTTCAACATTTGGCAAACTGTGAAAATGTGGGGAATTTTTATTTTAACAAATAGGTCCCTAAGAGGGTTTATTTCAGGAATTTGCTACAAATCCAACCCTTTCTTGAAACAAACATGTATCTACGTTAATTGTGCAACCACTTCATGGATAAAATTCCAAAACTTTACAGATCTCACTGTTAAAAAAAATCACCATCACCATCATGTCTCTCTACATGCAGGATTTGTGCAAAAGGCAGTTATTTTGTTTGTACTGGAATCAGTTATTTGAGTGAGCTCTAATACATCTGCTAGGAAAGGAGCCCCCCTATAAGATATATTGGATCTAACTGTCAGTGAATATCTGACACCCAACTGCTGCATGAAGACAGAATGAAGAGAAACAGATGCTGAGAGAGGAATAGTGAAGATAAACTTGATTATTTCAGAAACAATGCAGAATATCTAATTGTAGGGACCTATAGGATCTGCTATTCTCCTATAGCTTTAAATCCCTACCCTTCCTCCTTTTCACTAGTTGCTGTGCAAAAGCCCATGGGGAAAATTCACTAAGATGCGAAGCGCCGACCGCTAGCGTTAATTCGCTAGCGTTTGGCATTTTCGCTACTGCGCAAGTTCACTAACGAACGCTGGCGTAGTTTCGCTAGTGTTACTTCGCAACCTTACGCCAGGCGAAGTTTCGCTAGCGACGAAACTACGCAAATTCACTAACTTGCGCAGTGTACTGAACGCTACCTTTTACGCTAGACTTCCTTCGCCACCTCAGACCTGGCGATAGGGATTGTTTAAAAAAAAGTAAATTTTTTTTCTAAGTCCCAAAAAAACGCTGGCGTGTTTTCTACATGATGGCTGATAGGCTGAAAAAGATCGAAAAATTTTTGGGGCTCCCCTTCCTCCCCCCTAAATTTCCTGACTCATGGCAACTTACCTAGACAGTGGGCACATGTGTAGGGCAAAATAAAATTTTTATTTGCAGATTTGAAGGTTTTCTAGGCATTTGTAGTGCAGATACGTGTTCCTCCATTGAAATTTGAATTTCGCGCCGTATGCTTTATATAGCGGTGGTGGTGAATCAACGCTAGTGCAACTTCGCAACCTTACGCTACCCCTGTGCGCAACTTCGGATTTTAGTGAATTTGCGGAGCCCTGGCGAAACTACGCCTGGCGAAGTGCGGCGAAGTGCGGCGAAGTTGCGCCTGGCGCAAGACTCTCTAGGAGAGTAGGATAGAGAGATTATATAGCAAGAGCAGCTTTGTGCTCCATTGAGGATGTGTAGCAGGGAGTAGCTTCCTAAAGGCTTCTTGATTTGCCATCAGTGAAGGGACCACAGTGGATAGGGTGTCAGGCTTAGACTCCTTCTCCCTGACCATTCTGCTGGGTGGGATCCGGACCACTTCAAGGTACATCTGCCTGGGATTCCTTATTACTACTTGACTACAATGTCTTATGGGAGTCACATTGCTCAGCTGTGTCATCCAACTTATTCTAGCCAATGTGTTGTACATCTGTCCATACCTTAACATATGTGAGTAAACCTGAGGTCATTTGTCTTGTACAAATAAACTACTGTTCTACTGTTCACCATAAGAACCTCCTGGCGTCCAATCATTCGATTTTTTATGTACAGTAGCCTGAGTGTTGTAGTTCCACTACATCCTTATGGGAATCTTCCACTTAGCGAAGGCCCTGATCCTGATGTGTGAGTCGCAATGTAACCCATGCTCCTATCACTAGCTGGACATTAATTACTTGTGGTCTGGATAGCCCAGATTAGCATAACAAATGTTTCTAATTTCAGTATGCTGAAATTTTCATTTTCAAATTGGGTCCCCTTTAAGATGGAACCTTCTTTCTTCTAATGTCAATGGATGTCCTCTGGAAGGATCTAATGGTGAGCAAGTCAGTAGAGACCTTAACTGATACCTGACCATAACTGAGTCCTTCCATCCATTCATATCAGCTTTGTTGTTTTTCTCTTGAATTTCTCTGTTTCATTAATATCTTTTTGAGCACTGACCAAAAACTTCATGGCATACTCTAGATCAGGGATCCCCAACCTTTTGAACCCGTGAGCAACATTCAGAAGTAAAAGGAGTTGGGGAGCAACACAAGCATGAAAAATGTTCTGGGGGTGCCAAATAAGTGCTGTGATTGGCCATTTGGTAGCCCCTATGTGGATTTTCAACCTACATTGAGGCTCTGTTTGGCAGTGCACCTGGTTTTTTTACAACCAAAACTTGTCTCCAAGCCTGGAATTCAAAAATAAGTATCTGCTTTGAGGTCACTGTGAGCAACATCCAAGTGTTTGGAGAGCAACATGTTGCTCACGAGCTACTGGTTGGGGATCACTGCTAGATGGGCTATTTCTCGTTGTTTGTAAAGGGGAAGAATGACCCTCTCCACCCACAAATCTTTGCCTCTTTGAATAGAGGACAATACCTTGTTTTTTCATCCAGCTTCAGACTGGGGGGTCTGCTGCTCACACACCCACAACCCCCCAGCTGCAACACGCCCTCGTGCATCTTATTTTGTTGCGTCTGAAATCAGGGCCTGGAAGAAGATTAGCATGCAGCACCCAGGGCAAGTAGCAGTTCTTGGTCAGCGGGGCCCACGAGGGATGGGGCTCACCCGTGTCCTGACGTCCAAGTCCAACCCTGGTCCCATCCTGCTGCTGCCAGTTTGTTACTGATGTTTATTACTCACAAGTTCCCCCAGGTCCTTCTCCATCAATGATTCTCCAATCTTAGTCACACCCTACATATTTTGAAGCCAATACAACCATACATATAGTAAGGTAACTGGAGAAATATTTAATTAGACATAAAGACACATAAACATATTGTGGGGGGGGGGATCAGCAAATATTAGATCCCCTTTAATTATTGGTTGCCTAGAATTTTATTTGAGCTTATTAATAATGTTACAAGGTTCAAATACTTTTATGTGAGCTCTGTCATGTGTATCTATAAATGTTTCCGACTGCTACAAAGGGAACCAGGGCAACAGTGACTATTAATGAGAAGTAATTATTGTAATCAATGTCGTTTTTAAAGATCTAGGATTAACTTCACTCACATCCACGCGAATGCCTTGCTAAGGCTCATGCAGTCTGATAAGTAAAGTAAAATAAAAGCGGTTAAAACAAATACAAGTGATATTGCTTAACAGTAGGCGGCCGGATCGCCTGTCGAGTGATTAAATACATAAAATTAGGACAGAAATATAGTTTTAGTTTGTAGTCTGTATTAGGTCTATGAAAAAGCATTTGCAAAAGACATGAAATAAATACATTTCCAAACACATAGGCTGGTATAAATATGTAAATATGTCATGTTCGACCATATTCAGATGAACACAAAGTCAGCACTAATGATGGGCGAATTTATTCACCAGGCGCAAATTTGCGTCAAATTTCTTCAAATTTTCCACTGACGATTAACGGACGCCCATAAGTTGACGCCAGCGGCAATTTTGAAAATGGTATTTTCGCAAATTTTTTGCCCGTTTTGCAAAATTCGCCCATCACTAGTCAGCACCTGTAGTTTTAAGTCTTCAATGACAAGAGATGAACTATTTAACTGACGCTTACTACATGGAGTCAATAGAGGAATCTTTGCAAAGTTTATAATATTTCCAAATAGTCAATAGCTCGAAATAATCTATTAAATATATGGCTGGAAAATTGCTCACTTTCTTAAAGGAATAGAAAGCAAGGCAGTGACCCCGTTCCAGGTTGGTCATGCCTTGAAGGAGTGGGAATTGCCTACCAGCCCACAGGTGTTGGGAGGTCCAATAGAGGGAAGATTTAGGCCTATGAATACCATGCATGGAGGAGGGTGGATAGCAACAGACGCCAGATGCAAAAAAGGCCTCAGTAGATGGCACTGAGTTAAGAGGTAGTGCTGGGTCTGCTGGGACTTACCACCCCCTAAAGTGGTCACCTGTGGTGGAGCAGGCACTAAACTTGTGTCTTCCAACAGAAGTCCACAAGCTTGCTGTGAGCAGTTGCCCAGTCTCAAGGCTGCAGAAGATCGGAATGCAAAAATAGAACTGTTTTCAGCTTAAACCTCCAGGGCTAGGGCTTGAGCATGCTCAGTTGCTCCTCTTCCTTTTCCCCGCTCCTTCTTCCCCTCCCTGCTGTAATCTGAGCCCAGAGCTATGAGTGAGCAGGGAGAGACTCAGACAGGAAGTGATTGTCACACCAAGCTAATATGGCAGCTGCTATCTTAACAAACAGAGAGAGTTTCTCTGTTAATCAGGTATGATTAAGCATTCTACAGAATAAATATAGTGTTATAGCTTGCACTATTGTGGCTAATCTATTGGCAATAAATTATTTTGGTAGCGCTCCTTCTCCTTTGATGATTAGTTACTGCATCTTAGAAAGGTGTAAGGCAACCAGATGAGATAAAACTATTTCTAATGAAAGACCAAGTTTATAAACAGGTTGTTGAGGAGTCAACCAGAAAACATGCTATTCTGGATCTAGTGATCTCAAATGACCCAGGACTTATAGCAAATGTGCAAGTCATTGAACCCCTGGGTAATAGTGACCATAATGTTATATCATTTAATGTCTGGTGCAAAAAACAAAAATATACTGGGGCAACAAAAACCATGAATTTTGCCAAAGCTAATTTTAGTGCCTTGAGGGCTGCCCTACAGAGCATTGATTGGGGCATTAGGTTTTCAGCTAAAAACACAGAACAGAAATGGTTGTCATTTAAAATGATATTAAATCATTACTGTTCTCAATTTATTCCCTTAAGGAGTAAATGTAGAAGCTCTAAGAATCATCCTGTGTGGCTTAATACAGAAGTAAAGAAGTAAATAGGAAAGAAGAGAAAGGCATTTAATAACACAAATCTGTTGGGACAGAAGCTGCATTTAATGAATATAAACACTGTAATAAATGTTGTAAATCAGCAATCCGGAAGGCAAGAAAGGGAATAAAGAGTTAATTGTGGTGGAGGTGAAAACTAACCCTAAAACATTTTTTAAATATATTAATAGTAAAAAGATGCAGGTTGAGAGTGTTGCTCCATTAAATAATGGTACCAGTATGGTTGTAACAGATACAGATAAGGCAAATGTGTTAAATCAGTTCTTTTCTTCAGTGTATACAATAGAGAAGTCTGAGTTCACAGGCTCACTTAATAACTGCACGAATGGTTCAGCTCAATCTAGTCAGTGGCTGACTCAGGATATGATTCAAAAAGCTTTAATACAAATTAATGTAAACAAGGCTCCAGGGCCTGATGGCATACACCCCCGGGTTCTAAGAGAGCTTAGTTCAGTTTTGGACCAGCCCTTATTTCTGATTTTCTCAGATTTACTTACATCTGGTATGGTGCCTATGGATTGGAGAAAAGCTGATGTTATTCCAATCTTTAAAAAAGGATTACGATCTCAGCCTGGCAGTTATAGGCCAGTAAGTTTGACATCTGTGGTGGGCATATTATTGGAAGGCTTATTAAGGGATCACATTCAACATTTTGTCCTAGTCAATGTCATTATGAACAGCAGTCAGCATGGCTTTATGAAGGATAGGTCATGTCAGAAAAATTTGATTGCTTTTTATGATGAGGTAAGTAATGGTGGCCATACACGGGCAGATAAAGCTGCCGATATCGGTCGTTTGGACCAATTTGACAGCTTATCTGCCCATGTATGGGGGCTTCCGATGGGTCTTCCCGATCGATATCTGGCCACGATATCGATCGGGAAGGTTTGATTTTTAACCGACCAACCCGTCGGAGCCCCTTGGCGCATCGTAATTCGATCGTTCAGCCATACGATGTCGCCAAACGAGCGGATCTTTGAGTCTATGGCCAGCTTAAGATGCTGGACAGTGGGGGGGGGGCAGTAGATGTGATCTATTTGGATTTTGCCAAAGCTATTGATACTGTGCCCCACAAACGACTGCTTTCTAAACTAAGGTCTGTTGGGCTTAATGAAGTCGTTTGCAAGTGGATAGGAAACTGGCTACAGGATCGGGTACAGAGGGTGGTTGTTAATGGGACATTCTCTACTTGGAGTAAGGTTCTTAGTGGGGTCCCTCAGGGCTCAGTATTGGGTCCACTTTTATTTTTTTTTATTGTTCATTAATGACTTAGGGGAGGGTGTTGTAAGTAATGTATCAGTGTTTGCAGATGACATAAAACTATCAGCCCAATTAATTCCATCCAGGATGTGGCACTTGCAACACAATCTTGACAAATTGGCAATCTGGGCAAATGAGATTCAATGTTGATAAATGTAAAGTCATGAACCTGGGATGTAAGAATATCCACTTATACCCTTAATGGGACTGCACCAGGCAAATCCATTATGGAAACGGAGCTTGGAGTCCTTGTAGATGATAAACTTGTCTGTAGCAAGCAATGCCAGTCAGCAGCATCAAGGGCAAATAAGGTCTTGAGCTGTATTAACAGGGAAATAGAGTCACAGGAGGAGGGGGTCATTCTTCCACTGTATAGAGCACTGGTAAGGCCCCATCTAGAATATGCTGTACAGTTTTGGTCTCCATCACTCAATTTTTTCCCCCTGAGGCAAATTGGAGAGGCTTCAGATGGGGGTTTTTTTGCCTTCCTCTGGATCAACTGCCAGTTAGGCAGATTGATAAGTGTCTTTTTTCAACCTTACTTACTATGTTACTATGTTACTATGTTACCCAGTACAGGCTTTGATTTCCCAAAAATCCCCAGACCTGTGTATTTGCCAGTTCCTTAACCATCTCAATTTATAATGACTGTAAGGAGGGGGGTGTTGGTAGGACATCAGCCTGTGAATCTCAGAACTCTTTTGCTTACCCCTCTTCTCATAATATTCAGCAATTCAAACAACCAGGCTTTTATAATTTTAAACTGATGTGTCACAACGACTCAAAACAGCAGGAAGGGACACAAATTCATTGTCTTTCATGTTTAATGTGCCAGTTCATTTTTCAGCTGGTCAAGATGAATTATTGTATAATCTTTAGTCTCTCGGTAGCTTCTGAGTATTTTTGACATCCTCCTAAAATTAATATTACGTCAGATAGAAAACGATGCCACTTGCAGGCCGTATGTGGCACTTGAGCAGCTGCCTTTGATGTGCCAATGCGCTTTAAATGTGCATTCTGGGGATCTGGTTTGATGTTGCCTTCTGAACAGACAATCAATCTTCTCACTCAATAACCACACAAGTGGATTTCTGCCCAATTAGCAACACTTTTTCATTTGTTCTGTCCTCTCACTTTTCACTTTTTATACATGTTGTACTTTCAGCTTCACATTTCATTTGAAATAAACATATATTAGGCTTTACAAACTTGCCAGGGACCGTAGAACATTTTTGATGTGAATGAGATTTCATAATAATGAAACATAATAAAATTCTCTGAGCATAGCTACATAGTTAAGTTGGGTTGAAAAAAGGGTTGAAAAAATACCAAAGTCAGCCCCTCTAAATGAACCAACAGTACACATGTATATGCATAACTATACAGACCTACAGATCTATCCACTTAAAATCACATTAGCCCTAGCCATTTTGCTCAGTGTCAAACTCTTTTCTCTACATACTATACTCTATTCTTCCATTAGTAAGCCTCTTTGTTCCCATAAAGAAATAGGGAATGACCATGAAATAAATGTAGGACAAATGGTTAGAAGCAAGAGGACAATTGACGCCTGCCGCCCCCCCCCCACCGGGTGTTTTCCGGGTACACCCTGGTGGACCAGTCCAGCACTGATTATGCTTTTTCAAGAAATAATCCAAGCCACTCTTAAATACATTAAAGGAGAAGTAAAATGAATGATATAGTTTTGATACTATCATGCCATTGTCTCCTTTGCAACATATTTTCTTCATCTGCATAACATTTGTTGTCATTTTGATTTCATTTGTTTAATATGAAAATCAAATAAAATATTTTAAACACTCAAAGGAGAAGTAAAGTTAAAAAACGATACCTATTTCTTTCTGTTTACCAGCAGCCCCCCCTCCTGAAACGCCATATTAAAAAGTGTCTATTTAGTAGTGGCTTTGTGTACCCTTGTTCGTTAGTTTCTCCACCGTTCAAACTTTGGCGGCGCCATTTTCCATTCGGCACCTCACTTCTGCCTCTACTGTACTGCGCATGCCTCTAAACAAGGAAGCGTTAAAATAAAGGCTTCTTTTTAATTTGCCCTGTTTTCCTTTTATTAAACATGTATTTAGACAGACCTCTGTCAGACAGACCAAAATGCTGGGAATATTTAGCTGACCTCCGTTGCTCAGCTCCTGCGCTCACTGCCAAGCTGTAAATTAAAACCCGAGTGAGCGCAGGAGCATGTAAGCTTCAACAGGGAAGAAGCATCGCGATTGACGGTTGAGTGAAAGCAGTAGGGGGCAGAGGTCAGGAATGAGGAAAGGCTAAATCAGGTGCCTGCAACGTCAGCTCTTCAAAGGAAAGCCACGATATACTCATGCGCATGTGCAGGGCACTGCTGTGAATGATTGCGCATGCGTGTGCCCTAATAGGACTCGTTTTTGGACTGCAGCCAGGTAATGCTTCTATATACAGCTTTGAGCTTTTTTTAAAAATGATGACAGCACAAACTGTAATAGAAAAATGAATGAGGGAATGCTTACTGGTAAGGATACTTTTATTTCATGGTCAGCAGTTAGAGCTTTATTTGATTTTTGACTTTACTTCTCTTTTAATAGAATCAGCCATTATCACCTGATGTCAACCTCGCTGTCCTCACTGTGAAAAACCAATGTGGTCCCTCATGTCTAAAGGGATAGACTTCTGTTGAATGGTCTTTTCTATGGGAAACATATCCCTTGCTATTCATCTTTAAAGGACATGTAAAGGCAAAAAATAAAATACCATTTTTACTTTCTTTAATGAACAAGAAACCTGACTGTATGCAGCGAAATTCTCCCTTCATTTACTGCTGTGGATAGGAATTGTCAGACGGTCCCTAATTGCTCTGCAGGGAAACAATCATACTTATGAACAGCAGGGGGAGCTCCCGCCTTACTTCCCAGCCATGCAGAACTCCCGGTAGAGCAGTTGGTGACTGTATAGAGATTTGTACTGGATTTTATTTTTGCCTTTACATCCCCTTTACTGTTTCCAACTCGAGCTGCAGGGACAAAGATCATGGAGCCAGATTTAAACAGATAAACTGGGATTCTATTTGGAGGATTATTTTGCTGCAGCCACTGGTTCTGCAGAGTTGGAGAAAGTTTGTATTAAACAATACAAAAACTATAAAATCCACATTAGATTACATGACAACACAGGACCAGTGCAGTCTGAATATTCTGATTATTAATCAGTCTTGCTGTATCGGCTTCTGGCAGATATTATTTGACTTGTGCTGTTTTGATAATTTATGACGATCCCTAAGCAGCCCAGACCACACTGAGCATGTGCACAGTCTTGGTCTTGCAAAGATGTTTAACAAAGTTACAAGATGGTGACCCCCTGTGGCCAATTTTGAAAGCATAAATCGTTTGTTTGATTAGGCTTGTGGTGCAGTAAGTTTGTTTATGTTAAGTACATAAAATACAGAATTTCTAGCCTTATTCTATTTTAGACTGTACTTCCCCTTTAATGCATTAGGACAAAAAAAGGTCGCTATAAGAAGTAAACACCTATTGACTTTAATATATTAGGACAAAAAAGTCCCCATAACAAAAAATGCCCGTTGACTTTAATGCCTTTGGAGAAAAAATAGCCATTGACTTTAATAATTTAGGACACAAAAAGTCACCATAAGAAAAAACACCCATTGAATTTTATGCCTTTGGAGAAAAAAGTCGCCATAAGAAAAAATGCCCATTGACTTTAATGGATTAGGACAAAAAAAGTAACCATAAGAAAAACACCCATTGACTGATGTATTAAAACAAAGAAGTCACCATAAGAAAAAAAAAACCATTGACTTTAATGCATTAGGGCAAAAAAGTCACCATAAGAGAAAACGACCATTGACTTCAATGCATTAGGAGAAAAAAGTCACCATAAGAAAAAACACTCCTTGACTTTAATGCATTAGGACAAAAAAGTCGCCATAACAAAAACTGCCTATTGACTTCAATTAGTTTCAGGAAATTTTGCAGTTTCGAAAATGTATCCACAGTTTCACAACAAGGCCACTAAGCTGTAAATACACCGATATTAATGCTATCCGGGATGGCGTCACGCTGTAACGAGGTAAAGGATTAGCGCAGGCAGATAAAAGTAAGTCATTTGCATCATTATACACGCAGTGCTTTGGTGCCTGTGTCACTGGTAAGTGAATTAATTACAAGACCTTAATTACAAGACCTGTCTTATTATGCATCAGTTATGCCTCGGTGTTGTCTGGCTAAAATCAAGCACAGCATTTCCATTCTTGTTCAGGTTTCAGTAAGTAGAGGTGAAAACAACATAGAGCTCCTCAAACGAATGTTTATTTTATTTTGCTGGCCAATTTATGATTTGCTTATCAGCATAATGAGGAAGACTAGAAAAGATCCAAACTATATAATGTATCAAATACAAATGGCAAAATACAAATTCTAATAGCCGTTGTAATAACATGAAGCTTCTTAACTCATCAGAACTAAACTTTATCACAACTTCTGCCAGTTGGATGTTGGTTAAAATGGGATTTTATTAATCCTTGTGAAACGCGTCAGGCCGATTGTTTGAAATGGATCAATAAAATCAAGTTTTAATAAACTTCCGACTAGTGGGGGGTGTGATAAAGTCTTTTGTTTTGATGACGTGTGCTCGCTTACGGATTCAGAGCTTTTTACACCCAGACCACCGGTGAGCTTCTATTTAACTTTGTGATGGGCGAATTTCTTGGAGAAAAATTTGCGAATTTCCCGCGAAATATTCAAGAAACTCGAAAATTGTTGACACTGGCGTTAAAGTCAATGGGTGTCTGAATAGTGTTAACGCGTGGTGGTTTTGATGCGATCGACTTTTCGGACATCTGTGAAAAAAATTTTTGACACCAGAGAATTTTCCACGGGAGTTTTGTGAATTTATTCACCATCGGCGAAATGCAGAAATGCGCTGCAAATTCACGTCAGCCAAATTTATTTGCCTATCACTATTTGTGATCGATTACTTAGTCTGGTTACAACCACACATGATGGGTCCAGGTTTTTTTTCAAAAGATTTCATCCATCGATCAAACGATGCTCTAGAAGGTCCCCATAGGCTAACATAGCAGTTCGGCAGGTTTAATTTGGCCAAGTATTGAAGTCGAAGTTTTTTAAAGAGACAGTACTTTGATTATCGAATGGTCGAAAATTCAATTTTTTTTTTCATTAAAAATTCGGATTTTATAGTAAAAAAAGTTATTTTCTTAATTAAGACTTCAAAGTTTAATTTGTCTTTGTGTTTTTTTTTTGTTTTATGCTATCAAAATTTTTTTTTTTTAAATCGATGTTACTGGCCCTTTAATATGTTCCTGCTGAATTAGGCTTAAAGACTTGGGGTCAATTTTAACTGAGCTTGGGAAATGCCTACGCTGACATTGTTTTATAGTTTCTCTACTTTCCGACAAGAAATAAAAATATGACGTTGTTTCTTTAGCCGCTATGCCCACGGTATTCTATTACCAACCACATTTGGATGGCCATGCCCAGATGATATTCCACTATACCCAGCTCTATCCTACATTTCATAATGCTACAGGAGTACCATGGGGTGGAAACGATGGCTTTGGCATACACAGGGCTGAAATCTCAAGAATTTCAAGCACATTCTCTAATGTATTTGTAGGGATGTGTAAAATAGTCACCCCTAGTATTATTGGCAGGCAGTCCCTCAGTGTGATAGACACCTAACTGGGTCATAAAATACAGTTGGGAGGGGTACTGTTCGCTCTTCCTGCTCTAAGCTATGCCCTTTGTTGTTTCTCACAGTGACCAGCAGGTGGCACTGTGCTGGGATATAAAAGGCTCTGAAGCCATGCTTTCAGTGTCCATTTTGTGCTGGCTCTGACCTGAACAGGCAAGTAGAGCTCTGTGGAACCTAGACAGGTCAGGTCTAGTAGGAATAGGCTACTCACCCTTTATAGGTCACTAAAGGAGTGACAGATAGACAGGTTATTTAGCTGAGCAGCTCAAGGCTCTGACGAGGAGAGTCAGAGGGATTAAGATCCCAGGTACTAATAGCCCAGAAGTAGGGACTAAGTGTATAGGAACAGGGTAGATAGATTGCCCTCAGGTTCCACTTAGGGAAAAGGCTGAAAGCTGGGTGTACCTTTATTGCTGCTGAGCACGTCCTCTTGCCTGTGGGGACTAATACTGACCAAATGGTGCTGTGAGTATTGCCTATCCAATGTCGATGTGAAATGTTTGCTCTATTGTATACTCCACTGAGGATTGTGTAAGTTCAATAAATATGTTCATGGTTAAGTTATAAGAACCACTGGCGCCAAATTATTATACCCTGTATCCAATTACAGTTATACTACACCCTACCTCCACACCGTTTCAAGGGCTCACTCCCGAAGATTATAGGTCTCATCCGGAGCACATTTATTGGGAGTGGAGCTCAAAAGTAGTGTACCACACACACAATTTACTATAGCGCTACATATTAATTGAGTCTTTTGAAAATGAAATGGCTGCATTTGACTCTTTATATTCCCACTAGTCAAATACAAAAGAAAAATTAGAAATGAAAGTACAGTGGTCATTAAATTGTGCCTCCAAGCACTTTTGCAGTGATATGAGCTGTTCATTGAAAGGTTACAGCAGGTACTGTACCAACTATCAAATCTGTCATCAAGATATCTAGACATACTTTACCCTGTAGGTTAGAGAAATGCTTTGGTGCTACCATCAGATATTCTATAGATGTCTAAACCCCTTCTTCTTTTATATTGATGTTATTGAGGTACAGAGTGGGTATTTAGCTCGGGGCTATTTTTAAATTAGATCATTTATGGAAGTATTGCTATTAATCATTTTCTATTTCTTCAGGTTTTATGATTTTGTTTCCTTTATCATGTATGATATATTACTGTGCTCCTCTGCCTGTTTCTGAGATTTATTTGCCCTTAACAGATCGTTCTGTTTTGGCTTGGGATATGGTATTTAGGTCCTTTGTTTTACTTGCTATATTTTTTGCTCATTTATTCTAAGAAATGTAAATACATTGACAGCATGCTTCGAGTGGCGTAAAAACATGTATGTGATGCTGCTTTAAAGGGGAAGTCTAAAATGAAATAAGGCTACTGCACCACAAGCCTAATCAAACAAATAATTTATGCTTTCAAAGTTGGCTACAGGGGGTTACCATCTTGTAACTTTGTTAAACATCTTTGCAAGATCAAGACTGTGCACATGCTCAGTGTGGTCTGGGCTGTCATAAATTATCAAAACAGGGAAACAAACAAAGCTGCTTGAGTTCTGCATGGCTGGGAAGTAACGCGGGGGCTCCCCCTGCTGTTAATAAGTATGATTGTTTCCCTGCAGAGCAGTTAGGGACCGTCTGACAATTCCTATCCACAGCAGTAAATGAAGGAATAATTTCACTGCATACAGTCAGGTTTCTTATAAAAACACATTTTTTAATTAAAGTATATTGGAAATCGGTTTCTTTTTCGATTAAAGAAAGTAAAAATGGGATTTTATTTGTTTGCCTTTACATGCCCTTTAAGGCCAATAAGGAATTTTAAAGTCAAAATTATTTGGCGCAACCAGGGCCAGAACTAGGGGTAGCCAGAAGAAGCATCTGCCTAGGGTGTAAAGATGTGGGGGCGCTGGGCAGGTACCTGTTCAAAAGTTTTCTGCCTTCCCCAGTGCTCACTATAATGCAGCTGGATGGCATGCCGCCCCTAAAATTTTGCTGCCATAGGACCGGGGCTTTGTGGCATTGCTACAAATCCGGGCCTAGATAGGAGCTTAAATTGGTGAGTGATTGGAAAAAAGGCCAAATTCTTAAAACTAGAGTTATCAATGATCACTGGGCCACCAAAAATCACTTTTAAGGCCTCAATTTTCTCTAGTAATAAAATAATTCTGGTTTCTAAAATTGGAAACTAGGGTACTGAAGGCCTACATTTTAGACATGACATTAGTGATTTATATTAATATTAACAGAATATGGCTAGTTAGACAATATGGTTGGGTGATAGAGAAAGTGGATGGGATGGATATTTCCATTCCCCCCCTTTTCTTTCCTTCTTTTTCTTTTCCTTTTTTTCTCTTTTTTTCCTTTAGAAGTCCTAGATCCCACAACTGAAAATCATATTTGAATGCCAGGCCATTGTCCAAAATTAAGATAAAGCCCCCTCCTTATAGGATAAACATAAAGGATATGGTTCACTGGTCCATTTAGATAAATGTTGGTCTATTTAGTTTCCTTTGACTGAATAATGTTTTAAACATAATATATGTTTTAGAGTGATAGGGTTTTAATTATATTTAATAAATGCTGTATTTTATGGAGAGCCCAGTAGAGGCCGCTGCAAGATGTCATATAAAAGGACGCCTGGGTCCAATTTGCTGTACGATATACATATATGATTAAGGTATTTGTTCCCGAAATGCGTTAGGTGTTTCTGCAGTGATCTGCAATAAAACTTTTTAACCACGAGTGCCGTCCAGTTGCTTATCTTGAGAAGTAATACAATTTAGTAGTAAAAATAAAAACCATTAAAGGATATGGTTTTAAATAGGTAATTCAATATTATTGTTTTACGGGAATACGGAAAGCTTTCCATTTTAAAATCTCTATTTGTTTAAAAACACAACTTTATCTTTTATACCACCAATTGATGATTGAAAAACGGACCCCCCCCCCCAAAACACACACACAAAAGTTATAAAAAGCAATTGATGGTCACGGTCCACTTATAAGTAAAAAAAAAAAAACTTTGGTGCCAGGGCCCCCCTTACAAGCTTGGTGGCAGGGGCCTATAAAGTATAAAAAAAAATTACATTGGTGGCCACATTGGTGTTCAGTAGAATTTAACTCGTGGGTTCAGGACTTCAACTTCGCCTCCTTTCGGGACTTCGGGTCTTTCCACCGCTTCAGGACTCCAATTTCAGCTGTTTTAGTGACTTCAGGAGAGACGAGGAGATGTGGCACGGCTTTGTCGCTGTCAAGGGGCTGTGCTGCACTTTTTGGAGTAGTCGGGCCCCCCTTCAGGACCAGGCCCAGTACAGCAGTACCCCCTGTGCCCCCCTGATTATCCCACTGTTACTATAGGCACATCTCTCCCTACTATACCTGCTATCCCACAGTCACACTCCCTTCCCAGAGACTATTATCCACTGTTACTATAGACACCATCTCTCCCTACTATACCTGCTATCCCACAGTCACACTCCCTTCCCAGAGACTATTATCCACTGTTACTATAGGCACCATCTCTCCCTACTATACCTGCTATCCCACAGTCACACTCCCTTCCCAGAGACTATTATCCACTGTTACTATAGACACCATCTCTCCCTACTATACCTGCTATCCCACAGTCACACTCCCTTCCCAGAGACTATTATCCACTGTTACTATAGACACCATCTCTCCCTACTATACCTGCTATCCCACAGTCACACTCCCTTCCCAGAGACTATTATCCCACTGTTACTATAGGCACCATCTCTCCCTACTATACCTGCTATCCCACAGTCACACTCCCTTCCCAGAGACTATTATACCACTGTTACTATAGACACCATCTCTCCCTACTATACCTGCTATCCCACAGTCACACTCCCTTCCCAGAGACTATTATCCACTGTTACTATAGGCACCATCTCTCCCTACTATACCTGCTATCCCACAGTCACACTCCCTTCCCAGAGACTATTATACCACTGTTACTATAGACACCATCTCTCCCTACTATACCTGCTATCCCACAGTCACACTCCCTTCCCAGAGACTATTATCCCACTGTTACTATAGACACCATCTCTCCCTACTATACCTGCTATCCCACAGTCACACTCCCTTCCCAGAGACTATTATCCCACTGTTACTATAGACACCATCTCTCCCTACTATACCTGCTATCCCACAGTCACACTCCCTTCCCAGAGACTATTATCCCACTGTTACTATAGACACCATCTCTCCCTACTATACCTGCTATCCTACAGTCACACTCCCTTCCCAGAGACTATTATCCACTGTTACTATAGGCACCATCTCTCCCTACTATACCTGCTATCCCACAGTCACACTCCCTTCCCAGAGACTATTATCCCACTGTTACTATAGACACCATCTCTCCCTACTATACCTGCTATCCTACAGTCACACTCCCTTCCCAGAGACTATTATCCCACTGTTACTATAGACACCATCTCTCCCTACTATACCTGCTATCCCACAGTCACACTCCCTTCCCAGAGACTATTATCCCACTGTTACTATAGACACCATCTCTCCCTACTATACCTGCTATCCCACAGTCACACTCCCTTCACAGAGACTATTATCCCACTGTTACTATAGACACCATCTCTCCCTACTATACATGCTATCCCACAGTCACACTCCCTTCCCGATCGAAGGAATAATCAAACGATTCGAAGGATTATCCTTCGATCAGAAAAAGCTTGGAAAGCCTATGGGACCTTCCCCATAGACTAACATTGGCCACGGTAGGTTTTAGGTGGCAAACTAAGGGGTCGAAGTATTTCGAAGGATTTTTAGTTCGAATCGTTTGATTCGAAGTCGAAGGTCGTAGTCGAAGATCGAAGTAGCCAATTCGATGGTCGAAGTAGCCAAAAAAAACTTCGAACTATTTTTCCTCTATTTTCCTCTATTCCTTCACTCGAGCTTAGTGAATGGGCCCCTAATACTAATAGCTAGTATATAGCTCATGTGGCAAGTTGTGATTAATTAAATGAAAACTAAAGCTTAACAGAAGTAGGCTATAAATGCTGTACATTATGTTTTGGGCTTTCATACCAGCCCAAGGCCACACATAGTTCTCTGAATATGACTCCTGCAGCTCACCATCTTCTTTTGTGCTAATTCCCAACACATGCTCTGGGCTGCTGTCACTTACCTGAACTCAAAATATACTGTATAGTGAATAAAGTACCCCCTCTTGTAAAATATAAGGATATTATAAGTTACGGAGGAGTTTCATGACCATATAAAAACACGAGGCCGAAGGCCGAGTGTTTTTATACAGGTCATGGAACTCCGAGGTAACTTCTAATATCCTCATATTTTACAACTGGGGGTACTTTATTTATTATAATACACAAGTTTCAGTGAGTCATGTGACAGAAATGACATCAGAACTCACCGTTTATAACTGATGACATCAGAACTCACCGTTTATAAGGATATAATTTACAGGATATTCATGGCTTTTGTGTATTATACATAATATAAACAATATAAAATCACAACACAAGGTTAATTAGTAAATTAATAATCACCCTTAGAGAATCAGCTTATAAGACAGGTCCTCGATGTCTGCTTGATGATTTCCCAGCATCCCTATAGAACATGATGAGCATGTGCAATGCCACTGACACTCAGAAGCCTCACAAGATCCAAGATGTATAACTGATGTGTTGGCTTTGATTATTTCTGTTACAGAACTAAAGAACCTTTCTGTTGGTGTTGTAGGTTCAGAATATAAAATACAGCATTTTCAGCCATTTACCTTTTGAAGCTTTTGTACTTTATTTTAACAATCCCGCATTCCACCTCCTTCAACAGACCTTCACACTATGGGGCAAATTCACTAAGCGCCTAACGCTAGCGTCAATTCGCTAGCGTTGGGCATTTTCATTACTTCGCAAATTCACTAACGAACGCTGGCGTAGTTTCGCTAGTGTTACTTCGCACCCTTACGCCTGGCGAATTTGCGCAACGGACGTAACTACGCATTTCACTAACGCGCGCATTGTACTGAACGCGACCTTTTACGCTAGACTTCCTTCGCCACCTCAGACCAGGCGAAGCGCAATAGAGTAGATAGGGATTGCTTCAAAAAAAGTTACAATTTTTTCTAAGTCCCAAAAAACGCTGGCGTTTTTTCTATATTATGGGTGATAGGCTGAAAAAGATCGAAAAAATTTTTGGGGCTCCCCTCCTTCCCCTCTACATTTCCTGACTCATGGCAACTTACCTAGACAGTGGGCACATGTGTAGGGCAAAATAAACATTTTATTTGATGTTTTGAAGGTTTCCCAGGCATTTGTAGTGATTCTACGTATTCCTCCATTGAAATTTGAATTTGGCGCTGTATGCAAATTAACCATCGCTAGCGTAACTTCGCTTCGCTTAGCGAATCAATGCTAGTGCAACTTCGCAACCTTACGCTACCCCTGTGCGCAACTTCGGATTTTAGCGAATTTGCGGAGCGCTGGCGAAAGTACGCCTGGCGAAGTGCGGCGAAGTTACGCCTGGCGCAACTACGAACCTTAGTAAATTTGCCCCTCTGTGAGCATGGGAGAAAGGTAAATTATTAGTGGAGAGGCTTCCCAGAGAGCCCTTCTACTTTCATCTGTACGTAGAACTGACACCATAACAACTTTGCATAACACTTGCCCTTCAAAGCAGCCAAATACCCAAACATGGAGATTCTCTTGTGGCACATTAATCAAAGCCATGATATCAGAGGATTTATTTAAATTATGGTAGCTTCTGGTTGAATGATTATAAAAGGTTTTTTTCTAATCATGGCACTTTTGCCAACAAGCCACAAATGGCTGTATGAAAGCAGTGGGAATTATCTGATATCATACACAGGCATAAAGGAGGATGTAAATGTTGCCTGATGTATTTCAGAACGTGACACAAACACTAAAAAGAAGAGAAATGTAGAGCCGTAGGCATTTCACAGTGAATTCAAACCGGTTATCTAAGGCCAAAGCACTTTCAGAAGAAATATCATTGCCAGTGAAAGCAGGTATCAGTCTCATCGCAAAACAGGTAAGAACATCATTAATTAGAAATAATTCTTTTTAAGGAGAGTGTGGGGTGTGAGAAACGACTAATGTTATTTATAAAGCAGTCAAGTGTATGGGCAGTGCTCAACAAAATATATAAAGCTGCCCTACTGTTAAAATTGTGATTCCTAATTTCACAGTATTCTGGACACAAAAAGTATAACTTTATAATAGCTTTCAGCATCTTATAGATAAATCTATTTTAACGGGGGGCTATCGCGAAAAAGAAAATTTAAAGGAGAAGGAAAGGCAAACCATAAATAGGCTTCTATGCAAAGTCTTGTGGACATAGAACTTAATTAGCGTTTTCTACGTTTTCTCCCTGGTCTCATCTAGAAGCAGTTACGCTCATAGGAAGACTGCAGCGTGTGACTCGGGTGACGTTACGATTTTCACTGTCTTCTTCTTTCCTGCTGCCCGCGGCAGCCTTGAGGCACATTGAGCGTAATTTAGATCAACTGCGCATGTCCTGTGGGTGATGCATTTCTTTTAATCATGATGACGCGCATTCAAATATAGATATGCGTGCGTCATCACCCTAAAGCACACGCCCCCTACCCAATCGCATTCAAAGCATCCAGTAACTAAGGGGACGCACAAGCTCTACGATTTAATTATAGTTAGTACAGCAAACACTCATCAGCTAGCGCTTGCGGTGCGCTGCGAGGGGACACAACCAATACACTACACTACTGACTAACACTACTAACACTACCACTACTGAGCCTCTAGCGCTGCTTTGTACTGAGCGCTAGTTAGTAGTGACACGCTCCTGGGGTCAACTATTTTTTTTTTTTTTGCCGCATGCGCAATAAAGAAAAGGAGTTGAAGGAAGCGTTTGCTACATTACTAAGATGGCACATGCCAAACTAAAATAAGCAATCCGAGATGGATTGTGCCCGATTAGAATGGCCTATGTGACTTTCTACCATAGCGAATTTGGACGTCTTGGGGAGTACAATACAGGGAGATAGGTATTGATTTTTTCCTTTCCTTCTCCTTTAATATAAGCTTCATCATACTGAATTCTAAATATAATCAATTAAAAATTCTGCATTGTTTCTGAAATAATCAAGTTTATGTTCACTATCCCTCTCTCAGCATCTGTTTCTCTTCATTCTCTCTTTATGCAGCAGTTGGGTGTCAGATATTGACAGTTAGATCCAATATATCTTATAGGGGGGCTCCTTTTGCCTAGAAGATGTATTAGAGCTCACTCTATTAAAATCCCCAGACATCATGTCTCTCTACATGCAGGATTTGTGCAAAAGGCAGTTACTTTGTTAGATTTTGTTTGTACTGGAATCAGTTATTTGAACAAACTCTAGACACTTGGATCTAATATACCTTATAGGGGGGCTTCTTTCTTAGCAGATGATGGTGACCCCCTGTGACAAGTTTGAAGTCCTGGATCATTGCTGCTATTGACAAGCTGAAACTTTACAGTGGTGCAATAAGTTCACTATATAAAATATGGAATTTTTAGCCTCATTCATTTTTAGGGTTTAGTTCTCCTTTAAGTTTCCTAGAAATGATGACAGTTTGGCCTCATAGCTTTACTGGTCCACATACAGTAAATGATTCCTTATCTTAAAAAAAACAAAACAAGAATATACCCCGGATCATGAAAATTATAATTTTAGTAGCGTTGATGCGCATTGGTACCTGGAAGCCTCACCTTGCTTAGCAAAACACAAAAGTAAACCATAACTGTCAGCTGCACAAAAACATCATTTGGAAAGTTAAGGAAGGACATTGTGATATATGTCAGGAGTGGAAGCAACTCAGATCTAAGCCAATCATTCTCCTCCAATATGGCATAACATACAGAGAAGTTTGATTTAAAGCAGAGGGTCACAGAAAGCTGAAACATGGCATCATTAAACATATCCTAAAGAGATGTTTCACTTGAAATGCCACATACATCAATGGGACTTACTGAAACTCAAAACATCATAAATCAGTGAGGATTAAATCTAGATGACATTTAGTGGCTTTGATAACATGCAACAAAACAGGAAATAGAGAGCGTCATCTAGTTCAGCTCCAAATCATTTTGTATGGCCCATAGCAGGGGCCAGAATCAACCCAATTATTTGGCAATCCTTTGTGGATGCCCCCTGAGGCTGTGTTTGCTTACCAGAGCTCAGGAAAAAATTGTATTTCGGTTACCTCTACACCGGTTATTTAATTTCAAATAACACAAATGCCACCTGCTCAGGGGTTCCAAATTGCCTGCTGTGTGTGCATTGTATGGCGCAATGGGACAGCAATACATGTTTATTGTTTACAAAGTCTGGCTTATTTCCCCTCTAAGTCATACAGATGACACACAGAGTATTTCAAATAGATTTAAGTTTAATGGGATAATGTTACACCTGGATTTTTTTTCCGCAGAAGTTTTCACACTACAGGGTAATGCTTTATGATTTATGTGGGCAAATTCACTAACATCTGAAAATTCGCCAGCGCCGGCTTCACTCACAGCGCAACACTTCGCCAGGCGTAGATTCGCCAGGACAACGCTAATTCACTAAAATCCGAAGTTGCGTCCAGGGCGCCGATCTCTGACAAAGTTGCGTTATCGTTACTGCTCAGACGAAGTGAAGCTGCGCTAGCGTTAGCTAATTTGCATACGGCGGAAAGTTAAAGTACAATGGACGTATATGTTGCAGCAATTACATTACACTACACAAGCCCAGGGAACCTTAATAAAATAAAATAGAGTTATTATATTGCCCTACACATGAGCCCAGTGTATAGTTTATGTGCCATATGTTAGGAAATGTAGGGGGGAACCTGGGTAAATTTTTACGGACCTTTGCAGCCTTTCACCATGAAAAAGTAAAAGACACCAGCGTTTTTGGAACTAAAAAATTGAAGAAGCCCTATACATTCCATTGCACTTCACCTCGTCTGGCAGAACAGGTAACGTTCAGGAAAAGGCGCATGTAAGTGAATTTGCGAAGTAATGCTCTTTCGCCAGAGTGAAACTTCACGTAAGAGTGCGAAGTAGCGCTAGAGTCTATCACCTTCGCTAGCGAAGTTACGCCTGCGCCCGTTAGTAAATCGGAACTCACGAAATGACGTCATGCTGACGAATTTTCGCTTACGTTAGTCACTTCACCCTTTAGTGAATTTGCCCTATGGTATCTCTCTGCAAAAACTATGGCAAATGTATCATGTTAAGTGCTCTTTGTGGCCCCATCTAGCCAGCCATGTCCTGTGATGCCAAAATTGGTAATCAAGGCCATAATCATACTGGCTTCTAGCAATGAGTAACACAGTAGAAGGTGATAAGGAGGTCTGTGGTCAATGATCCTGAAAATTGAGGCAGTAATACCTTCATTGCAGCTTCAGGAAATAAAATAAAGAGCTTAAAATTGACATTTATAGGAGAAAAAAAATGAAGGTATAGTAATAACTATAATTACTACTTATGATACATGGTAAGCTGCTTCCTACAGTCACCATTGCTAACGTTCTGCCTTTCACTGGTACAGCCCTGATTCACCGATTCTTCATGGGGGACAGTGTGGTGTCCAATTGGGTACGTGCACAAGTACATCACCTTTTCTACAGGTCGTGGGACATGAAACAGCAGCCTTATGCCACAAGAGGTAAAACAACCTATTTTCAAAAGGGATTTAGATGACCCTTAAAGGAGAATTAACGTTAAAAACACTGGGTGGTGCCAAATGTTAGACCCACCCAAGTGATTGTAATCACATGATACCCCAGGCTGGTGCTCCTGTTAGCAGAAAACGGCACTGGCCCAGGGCACTTCTGTTGAAGCACCTGTACCGGGGTATCAGGTAAGTGATTACAATCACTAGGGGGTCCCTAACATACTGTATGGCACCTCAGTTAGTGTTTTCCTTCTCCTTTAAGAGTAAAAGGTTAGAAGGCATTATGTAGAATGTGCCAGACACATCTGAAATAGTTTCTGAGCTTTGATGAGATAAAGCAGGAGGTATTTTTTGTTACTGAACTCAACAGAACTTCAACTGTTTTCACTGTGGTCCACTAGTGATGGGCAAATAAATTCGCCTGGAGTGAATCTGCATTTCACCGCCATTGAATAATTTGCAAAACTCCCGCAAAAAAAATTCCGTCTCAAAAAATTTCCGTCCGAAAAGTCGCTCACGTCAAAATCACCTTTCGACAACACTATTCGGATACCCATTGACTTTAACACCGGCGTCAAAATTGACGCATGTGACATTTCAGACATGCGTCCAAAATTGATGCGGGAGTCAATTTTCGAGTTTCGCCGTTTTGCCAATTCCGTAGGAGAAATTCGCCTATCACTACGGTCCACAATTCAATATTTCTGCAGTGCTCTCTCAAGGACCCAATATTTTTGAAAAGTAATTTTTTCTCCAATGTTTTTGAAGGCTAAATTATCATTATAATTCAGGTCGTCTCTAAATGCAAGTGCAGTGTTGCAGATTGCCATGCTTTTTACCCAAAATGCAGCATATTTTCCCCAAAATGTCAGTGTCATTGGCATAACAAGAAGGAGATGTGCCTCATGAAATTGTGCCAAAGTTAGGATTATATCCTTTACAGAGATCAGCATCAATATGACATCTATGTGTGATTCTTTATATGTAATTATGTTGCATCTATTGAAGCTGCCTGGTGAGGACACCCTTTATTCTTCTAAACAAGAGAATGCAGTAACTAGACTGTTGAAGATGCTCCTTAAAGGCAACTAGGCATCAGTCTCATCATAAGGCTTTGTTATTACTTTATATCAAGTATCCTTCTATTCAGACCCTCTCCTACATATATTCCAGTCTGTCATTCAAAATATTGCCCAATTGCTGGGACCATAATCAGATAACACTTTCACGTTGAAACCAGAGAGCAGCTAATTAAAAATCTATTTCAAAAGTGCCATCATTTCTTGGAAGACAGATCTTCCTCACTATACCCTTGACAAAAAAATTTCCCAAAGGAACAATATTGTAATCCTTCGATTCATCATGGGCTTATGAACAATATGAACATTGTGTGAAAAAATACTTCTTTGTGACTATGAAGACTCTCATTCATCCAGGTCATGATATACAGTATCTAGCTGAATTAAGTCAACAGCAAATGGACTTTTAAAGTTTTCTCGAAAAACATTTTATCCCTTAATTTTTTCTGACGCACGTCTTTTTTTGACACGCGGTGCCAAGTCTATGGGCGTCATTTTCACGGCAAAACAAGGCGTAAAAATTCGCCCATCCCGACTGGGGAATATTACTAAGCAAAGGTAAGCGTTAACACCTGCTCTTGAGTTTTGTTAAATACGCTTTACAATTGTGAAATTTCATTACATACACTGCGAATGTTTGCAAAAGCCATTTGGTCGCAAACTTTACGAGGAAGTCGTTGAGGTCTGTATTCAGTTAAAAAGGTAGCAAACGTGGTCTCTAACCTTCCCAATGGTCTTTGGAACTTTTTTTAAGGTAACAAAACATATTACATTCCCATAAAGCTTTAAACTGTGAGGGCGTTATTTATCAAAATCTTAATTTTTCAGATAATTTTATTTAAAAAAGACCTTACTTATTATTAGTACGATTTATTCAGACCAGGGAAAAACTTGATAAAATAGAGGGAAAATCTGAATCACTTGATTTTTTTTTCAGGCTTTTCCCGAAAAGCATTATTTTTTCAGATATTTTCCCGAAAAGCCTTAAATATTTGGATTTTCAGGTTAATTCTAGCGCAGACCACAGACATTTCCAAATAGGTTAGGGACCTCTCCCATTGACTTTTATACAACCTCGGCAGGTCCAAGATGCCAGATGTTTAGATTCTGACTTTTTTCATCATCAGGTTATAATAAATCTCGAAAAAATGAAATGTGGATTTTATAGTAAAAAAACCAACAAAATTTTAGAGTTTTGGCCATTCAGACTTTAATAAATCACCCCCTGAAAGTCCAGTTGCCTTTGACTTAATTTTACTAAATACTTCCTTGTGAGTGTATAAACACTCATTATCAGCCATAAGTTTGTTTCGTTACAGTTAACAATATCTGAAATAACTGACCTATTTACTTTATGAGTTCTAAACATTGCCTATAATATAGTGATTTTTACTTGTACTTGAAGAAAAAAAGAATAACCACTGTTGACTGTTTCAGAACTGCAGAGTTCTACACAATGGCTTGCCAACAACGCTCTACTTCAAAGCACATTTTATCGGGTTAGCAGGAAGCTATGCACAGAAGAATCTAATACTTGCTGTAATTGTAATTTTGATGTAATCAACTAACGAGATAAAGTTTCCTTTAGAGATGATGCTGAGTTGCTGACAACTAAATTTTTTATTCTTCAGCTGAAATACAGTTCTGCAAACAGGACGAGGCAGAGAGAGTGAAGTGTACTGGTAACATTTACATAGATAATATTACAAAGCAATCAAAGAAACGTTTCCTTAGTATGATGTAAACATTTCACTTGCTCTTTATTGGTGTAACAATTCTGTATTGGCCAGATGGACAGCTGGTGGCAGTTTAACCTTACATGAAGCAGGAGGCCTCTCACAACGCCAACTTTCTGTAGCAGAACTATCAGAGAACATCCATGACTTCAGAGATCAAATAATAACAGCAGACTACAAACCTAGTCAAAGTCAAGCCTAGGGCCTGTGCAGGAGTCAGGATTGTAGAGCAAGAGCAAAGACCCAAAATCCAGAGCTTGAGCAGACTCCAACAAGACAGAACCAGTCCCCCGGTGTTGAATGAGTACAAGCTTGAAGGGGCACGCAATAAGAACAGGACATTGGGGAACACGCTTAAGAATAGTTGCATCTAGGAAGAGCATATTTGGAATTATAAAATATACTCCTGTGGCTGGAGTTACACTTTCCCCACCAGCATATTGAACATTGACAAACTGGTAGATCAATACAAGAGGGCTTGATGGAATTAAAAAATAATCTTACGTGTATTCTAGCAGTGTTTTGTTTAGAAAGCTAAAGTTAACCTGAGAGGTCTTAGCTGAAATGGTACTTTAATAGAAACTTTGGTAAAACTAACCCCATCCTAGTACCAATTCTATCACTCTCCCTGCCCAGTTTATTCAACCAGAATAACAAACTTGTTAACCTAACTGCAAGATGCTGTCACTAGACATTTACTCTAGTCCTCAAACAAATTCTCTGAATTCATGGCACTAATCATCCCAATTTGACCAAATCCTAGCAATTTTTGCTCTGGACAACTGGACAACCCATTAGTGATGGGCGTATTTATTCGCCAGGCGCCGCCAGTGAATAAATTTGCGAAACGGCAGCAAAAATTCGAGGCAAAAATTCGACTGCGTCAAAAAAAAATTTTCCGGAAAAGGGCGCCGGCGTAAAAAAACCGGGCGCCGGCGTTGAAAACGAGACTCCGGCGCAAATTCGCCCATCACTACTGAACATGGCATTTTTTTGTTGTTGTTGACAAGTGAAGCAATTCTTTTGCTCTGAATTCAATATGAATTATTTGTGTTTGGTTTAGGATTTGTAGTGGGACTGAGTTGTATCTTTTGTGAAGAAGTTGGTATTCAGTCAGATACAAAAAACGATTTGGTGCATCCCTGGTAGTAAGCCCTTGAACAAACTACCACAGCTTTGCACTGGGATAGAGATGATCACTAACAGTGATCGGCGAATTTATTCGCAAGGCGCGAATTTGCGCATTTCACTGCCGGCGAATACATTTGAGAATTTGCCGCCACCGGCGGTTCCAACGCCGGCGTCAACTCTTTGTGACGTCGACAACAGTTCCGACACCGCCACCAATTTTAAAGGACGCCCATTGACTTTAATGGCTACCGGTGTCACCGGCGTCAAAATTGCCGTTTTGGAAATTTGCAAAATCCATGGCAAAGCGAAACTGGAAAAATTCAGCCATCACTAATAAAATAGCTTTTTTTATGCATAAAGATTACTGTTCTATAGATGTCGCTTAAAGGACATGTAAAGTCTAAAATAGAATAAGGCTAGAAATGCTGTATTTTGTATACTAAACATAAACATGAACTTACTGCACCACAAGCCTAATCAAACAAATGATTTATGCTTTCAAAGTTGGCTACAGGGGGTCACCATCTTGTAACTTTGTTAAACATCTTTGCAAGACTAAGACTGTGCACATGCTCAGTGTGGTCTGGGTTGCTTAGGGATCGTCATAAACAAAGCTGCTTGAGTTCTGCATGGCTGGGATGTAAGGCGGGAGCTCCCCCTGCTGTTCATAAGTCCGATTGTTTCCCTGCAGAGCAGTTAGGGACCGTCTGACAATTCCTATCCACAGGAGTAAATGAAGGGAGAATTTCACTGCATACAGTCAGGTTTCTTATAAAAACGGTACACATTTTTTAATGAAAGTATATTGGAGATAGGGTTCTTTTTCATTAAAGAAAGTAAAAATGGGATTTTATTTTTTTGCCTTTACATGCCCTTTAAAGAGTTATATCAGTGAATCAGGCCAATTACTACATATGCTGCAGCACAACATGGGTCAACCTCAGTGCTTAAACACTCCATTGATCACCTGCCCCCAAAGCTACTTATACAGAAGTCAGAATGAATAAATAAGTCAGATCCAAGCTTATCACAGCAGAAGCCATTGTGATGCTTTATGACCCACTATACATGTGACACCCCTCAGGATTGCTCTTTAATGTCAACAGGTTTCTCAAGACATTCCAGCTGGGAATATTCACTGCTCTCTCATCTTCAATGGGAAACTGAAAAACTCTCGTACACACGTTCCATGCTGGAGTACTTTTTTTCTACTACTGCTGCAATAGCTCATTGTTTACAGTCGCTCCTCAAAGCTATCACACTTTGCAGCAATATGGCCGCTGCCATCGAAGAACTTCAATAACTTTCCTGGGACTGCAAATTTAGGAAACAAGTCTCCATGTTGGACAGGGCTCCAGCCATCCTCTGGTTCCAGATTATAAATAAACGAGCCAGAGGCAGACTAGGATTATGGATGCTCTGATTAACATGATTTCCAGTTATTATTTGCATATGACTGGGGTGGCATATTTCTTTGACTTGGCGCTCGCAGGAGTCCGTTGGTTTAGCAGAGAATCATTGCTGCCAGTTTTGATGTATCGGGCATTTAAATGTGTGTATATTCAGTATATGTTGCTTGTCAATCCCTGGGTTGATTTGAAGCAATTACAATTATCAGTGAAAGCCGTGTCTGATTGTGCTGCTTTCAGAATGATTCATGTTAGCAGGTGACAAAAGGAAAGGTTGATATTATCTTCTTTTGGATTCATTGGTATCAACATGACGCAGACATAGAAATGCAGGAACGTTATCAGATGTTCTTTAGGGCACTTAAAGGAGACATCAAGGTTTCAGACAAAGTGGGACATTCACTAAGATTCGTTGTTGCGCCAGCGTCCGCTTTGCCGCACTTCGCCAGGCGTATTTTCGCCAACCCTACGCAAATTCACTAAAATCCGAAGTTGCGCTCAGGGGAAGCGTAAAGTTGCGCTAGCGTTAATTCGCTAAGCAAAGTTACGCTAGCGATGGATAATTTGCATACGGCGCCAAATTGAAGTTACAATGGAGGTATATGTAGCATCACTACACAAGCCTGGGAAACCTTCAAAACAGCAAATAAAATGTTTATTTTGCCCTACACATGTGTCCACTGTATAGGTAAGTTGCCATGAGTTAGGAAATGTAGGGGGGAAGGAGGGGAGCCCCAAAAAATTTTTCGATCTTTTTCAGCCTATCACCCATAAAAAATGAAAAAACGCCAGCATTTTTTGGGACTTAGAAAAATGTTTAACTTTTTTTGAAGCAATCCCTATCTACTCTATTGCACTTTGCCTGGTCTGAGGTGGCGAAGGAAGTCTAGCGTAAAAGGTAGCGTTCAGAATAATTTGCGCGTCAGTGAATTTGCGCAGTTACGTCCATTGAGCAAATTCGCTAGGAGTAAGGGTGCGAAGTAACACTAGCAAATTTATGCCAGCGTCCGTTAGTGAATCAGCAAATTAACTAAAATGCGCTACGCTGGCGTATTCACGCTAGTGTTAGGCACTTCGTCGTTTAGTGAATTTGCCCCAAAGTCTTGCCCAGAGTTAAGACAAGACAAGTCAATCCCAATGAGTTTAATAGAGCACACCCTACCCCTGTGAGCTGGAGCCTTCTGGAAGCAGTATCTATTTATACCTTCTGCCGTTTCTGGAAAAGCGGGTATTGTAGTTTAACAGCTTTTTAAAATCTGGAGAAAATCACAGAAAATATAATGAATCTCCATGGGACAAGAGAAAGAAAGGCAAATGCTTATTAACAGGCTACATTACCTGTATGGGGCTACAGTAGCAGAATGGTCACTGCATTCAGGACAGATATGTAGCATTTAGTGACGGGCGAATAAATTCGCCAGGTACGAATTCGCGGCACATTTACATGGCATTTGTAAAACTGCAGCAAAATTCACCAGCGTCAAAAGAATTTGGACGCACTTCGAAATAGTCGCTAGCGTCAAAACTGTCACACATCAATATTATTCGGATGCCCATTGACTTTAATGCGGGTGTCAAAATTCGAGTTTTGGGACAAATTCACTGGAGCCTACTAGCAAACCCCTCAACAGACCTGAGGAGCATTGCTCCACACCACATCTATACCACACAGAGTTACAGGTGATACAAATGACTCACATCTCTAGATAAGGAAAGCTTAGAGGTTTTTGGAATTTAATGGAAAGCTCTTGTTTAAGTTAAGTAAGTATCTGAAAGTACAGAAGTCCAATGATAATAAAATCAAACCTCTATCTGGTTAAAAAGTTCAGGTCTGCTTACCATCTCGAGGGTTATCCTAATAGATTGCCATACATGTAACAATCACAATCTTTTCCCATAGGTTATTCATTTTCATTACTAACGTCTAAGAGTTGAATAGTCAGATAAATAGATAGGAACAATAGAATTCTTATAGAATATCTTTGCATTTGCAAGTAGGCATGGGATGATTCACCTGTTGTTAATCTGGCCACAAGTCATCAGTGTTGGGCATTAGTGATGGGCGAATTTCTCCCGTTTCGCTTCGACGGAAAATTTGCGAAATGGTGAAAAATAAGTGAAACTCGCAAATTGACGCCCATGTCAATTTTGACACTGGCATTAACATCAATGGGCGCCCAGTGATTTTGACGCAATTGACTTTTCCAAAAAATGTTACCTCTGGCTTTGCAGGAGTTTCGCAAATGTATTCACCGGCAGCGAAATGCAGAAATTCACTGCGAATTCGCGCCAGGCAAATTTATTCGCCCATCACTATTGCATCATCATCAGTCTGGATATAGAACCCCCTGCTCTGCACCCATTCACTGCCCTAAAACTATACAGAAGATTATGTAGGTTTGATTTTACCTGATCTTGCCAAGTAACAGCATGAGATCTGTAGGACCCTACCAAATATGACCCCCCCCTATAGCTAGAATGAAAAGTCGATCATATAAAATCATATGATCAAATAAATCGAACAAAGTTGACATTGTTTATGGTTGTTCATGCATCTATAGCATGTTGTTTATAGTTGTCAATTGAACAAAAATGTCAGATTCAAATCCTGTCCCTAAGAAATGCAGCGTTAAACCATGTGAAACGCGTTGGACTGAATTGAATTCATCTGTTTTTCTAATGTGTCTTCATCTGACAAGATAAAATCAATTTTTTTGTTCCATTGAAATACACTGAATATCAGCTGTAGATGCATGATATCCCTGAGGAAGTGTAAGGTTTAACCACGTGAAACGCGTTGGACTGAATTGTATATTGTTTTTCTATGTGCTGTACCTATATTGGATGTCTTCTAAGTAGCCAATTTTTGGTGTTTTATTCATTTATTAAAACTTGCTACACTATATACTGGCTTCTATGTTTTATGTACAACCTGTCGAGCAGTGGAACATTTTTTCACTGTCGGGGCATGGCATGGGAGCTAGGGAGCTGGAGCATGGGAGCTGGGGCATGGGAGCTGGAGCTGGGGCATGGGAGCTGGAGCTGGGGCATGGGAGCTGGGGCATGGGAGCTGGAGCTGGGGCATGGGAGCTGGTGCATGGGAGCTGGGGCATGGGAGCTGGAGCTGGGGCATGGGAGCTGGGGCATGGGAGCTGGAGCTGGGGCATGGGAGCTGGGGCATGGGAGCTGGAGCAGGACCCTGTGCACTTTATTCCTTTCTATTCGGCTTAGTACTGGTCTATATCTGGTGAGTAGGGTGACTCAATGAGTGTGTGTTAAAGGAGGGATCACACAATAGCACAAGTCACTGTAAGTGGATTTTATTGGTCATTTTTCATACATCATTTGTATTAACTTACTACACTATATACACTGGCGTAACTACAGAGGACGCAGACCCTGCAGCTCAGGGTCGGACTGGGCCGCCGGGGCACCGGGAAAATACCCGGTGGGCCCCAGCCTTTGGGGGCCCCTAGCCCCTTTACTTAATGCGACAAGCGATAGCGTGATAAAATAATTTATTATGTACCGTGTGGTGCAGAGTCAGTAAAATCAGAATCGCACCGGTAATTGGCAGTGGGCCCACTGTCTCCGGCTAATAGCGTCCCCTTCGTTAAGCAGCTAGTGTCCATCACTAGCTGCTTCACTTCCGCCCATAGTGCCTGCCAGTACTGATTGGAGCAGGCTGGAGCCGAGGCTGCTGCTGCGTGAGGACATGCGGTGCTATAATTTGCTATTGGCTGCACCCACTGTCTGTGCCTGCACGTTAATTTTACGTTTCAGGCAGGAGGCAGCCAACGTAAACCCCTGACGTGCAAACCTTTTGTGCTGCAATACAGCCCTGGGCATCAGATCGTGATTCAGTTGCAATCACTAATGTAAAGCCCTCAAGTGCATACTGAGTTCGACGGGGACGCATCCCAGAGCCAGGCTGTGTCGGGAGAGAACAGACAGGCTGCAGTACACTAAATCAACTAAGGAAGAGTTGCAGCTATCGGGTTACACAATGAATTTCGTACAGGGCTTTGTTGGTGAGGACATGCTGAAAAGTTTGTTCTGGCAGGGCTAGCCTCCTCACCCCCCCCCCATGTCTAAGCATGGAGACTACTGGTGGTAAGCAGCTTTAATTACTAGTACTACCTGCCAGTTACAGTGTTCAGTGTTAACTCTTTGCATTCTGGGGGTATTTATAAATTAAATTGCCTCTGTGCCATAATGCTATTTACTCTGGGGGTGTTTATATATGGAATTGCCATTGTACCATTCTGAGATTAATTCTGGGGGTATTTATAAATTGAGTTGTTCTAGGGGTCTTGATACATGAAATTTCTACTGTGCTATCCTGCTTTCTGGGGGGGGGGTATACAGAAAATACAGGTTTCAAGATCTTCGTACAAGTGCACAATCACACTTGTATCTGACAGCAATTTTATACTTATGTGTATCTGTAGGTGGTAAGTCTTCCTATTATTTTTACTGGGGATCACCTGCTACCCCCAGTATGGGTAGCTGAAGGAAGAGACATTTGAATGGTTGTCTGTGAGCCCCTAGGTTTAAAGAGATACTGACACCAGAAATTAAACCTTTTTTTATATCTATCACAATATTGTCTTTGCATACTATCTATAATTTTGCCATAAAGTATTTACAGATGCATTTACATTACCAATCTGATCCCCCATGTTCCTCTCTGAGTAGGCTGCCATATTTTAGCTTCAGCAGTCTGTTAGCATTAGAAACTCTAACTGACATGTTGGGAAAAGCCCGACTCACACATCACTACTGTACTGCTAGAAATGTGTGCTCTTGCCTGCTGATGTTTGGGGCTGTGGGTAGGAAATCTTATTGTTGCTGGCTATGGTGGATTTACGTTACCAGGGGCAAGTTTAGGACTTTTTTAGTCATTTATTCACATTCCACTTTAAGAACATACGTATGTGAAGAGGCCAGGGCAGGAAAATAAAATTGGGAAAGCTTTCCCAAAAGATTCATGCAGGAGCTGCATTCTGAAGAAAAAGGGGATAATGAGAGATAAAATGGTTATTGAAGAATAGGAAAAGTTAAAACAATATGTAAAAATAGAAAGAAATGCTGGAAAAATTGCTTGTTCTTGGGTGTGACTATTCAGTGTTTCTAACCGTGTATATTATACTTGTGGTGCTACCTACAGTATTACTGCCTACTGTGTATCATGCGTGGGGACTCTATTTACTGCAGTGATTTCTGGCATGTCTGGCATTATTGCTGATTATCTAGTTTCTATGGTGATTATTGGCATTTCTGGGGTTAATTACTTATCCATTTCTTCAGTGACTACTAGCATTTGATTTCATTGTATTTAATTTGATTTAATTAGATTTATTGCCCACATTATTGCCCATTCATTCCAAAAATCCTACTTTCCCAATCATCCGGTATCGGTGTGGGGGGGAGGGTGCGGGCCCTTGACATAAAGTTTCCTGGTGGGCCCCAGCCACCCCAGTCCGACACTGCTGCAGCTGCAGGGGGGGGGGCCACATGAGGCCCAAATAATTAGCGATTTCAACATATATTGGTAAAACAGGACAATCTCTGCATATGTTGGGGCCCCTTAAATGTATTTGCTGTGGGGCCCAGTAACATCTAGTTACTCCACTGACAATATAGTTTTTATCTGATGTGCGCTTCCTTGTAGTTCTACTTCTAATTGCATGTCATGACTGTTTGGGTCTGTTGGTTTTCTATTACTCTACTACACCTACTAGTAAATCATTTGCCATATAGAAATATAGTTAGTGATGTCGGACTGCTGTTATTCTGAACACAACTATATGCCGTCACATTACTCTTTAGCACATCTTTTGCAGTTGAAATGAATACTTGTTACCTTTAGTGATGGACGAATTTGTCCTGATTCGATTCCCCGAAAAATTTGTGAATTTCTCGCAAAATTCTTGAAATGGCGAAAAATTTGCGAAACAAATTGAAGTCAATGGGCGTCAAAATTATTTTGACGTGTGTCATTTTCGGCGCTTGCGTAAATTTTTATATGCAAGCCTATTTGGTCCAAATGCATTAAAGTCAATGGGTGTCTGAATTATTTTGATGCGCGCCAATTTTTTTGATGCAAAAGATTTTTCGCCTGCCAATTTTCTCTGCAGTTTTGCAAATTTATTCGCCAGAGGTGAAACTTGGAAATTTGCTGTGAATTTTGTTACCCATCACTAGGGTTGCCACCTGGCCGGTATTTTACCGGCCTAGCCGGTAAAACACTTGCCAAAGCCGGGGCCCGTATTACAAATTTGCCAGCAATGTAGCTGCTGGTAAATTTGTAAAACCCTTAACAAGACCCCCCCCCCAATCCCCTGGAAACTTAACTTTTTTCCTCCTTCTAGCGATCTCTGCAATGTGGCCCCGCCCCCTCTTACATCATGGTCCTCCCCTTTTACATAACGGCCCATCCCCTTTTGTTCCCACCCCCACCAGCCGGTAAAAATTTTAGGAAAAGGTGGCAACCCTACCCATCACTAGTCATTCTCTGTATCTTATCTTACACTTTTAACTGCAAATCTGCCTGGAAAAGCTACAGTATATGACATATGTATACTACACTGAGGGCCTTGTTTATCAAAATCCGATTTTTTTCTGACTATTTCAATAAAAAAAACTCTGACCAAACTAGAATCCACGATTGGACCTTATTTATTAATAGCAAATCATGATTTTTTAGAATCGGGGACAAACAGAAAAAAAATCCAAATCGTATGATTTTTTTTCCCGAATTGCTTAATTTTTCGGAAGCCTGAAATAGTCGGATTTTCTGGCTAATTCCATTGCAGACCGCAATAACTTCCAAATAGGATAGGGACCTCTCCCGTTGACGAATATACAACCTCGGCAGGTCTAAAATGCTCGATTTTCAGATTCTGACTTTTTCCATCCTCAGGGTTTGATAAATCTCAAAAAATGAAAAGTTTTTGGGTTTTTTTCACTTTAAATTCGGATTTTATAGTAAAGCAAACTCGAATTTTTCAAGTTTTTGGCATTTGGACTTAATTAAATAACCCCCAGAAGGTACAATACTGTAACTATACAGTTACCTGCAGGTTAAGAAAAATGTATTGTCAAACACAGATTCCAATATCTGGCAACCTTATAACTTCTATCCGCTCTCTCTTGTTTTGATCCTTCCTTGCCGGGGTTCCAGTAATCTCGTCCAGTTGTTTTATAAAAAAGCCTGGCACTGATCTGGAAAATACAGATAACTGCTCCGTCATATCTAAGTATGCTCTTACTCTCTGTTTCTTACAGATAGACTGATCCCTACTGTCTTGGAGATTCTTACCTCGCAGGGATTATGTGATAAACTCTAACAATTTAGCACTAGCCCCTTATCTGATCTCTAATCCCTTGCAGTATAAATGTCTTTTCTTACACTGGAAAGTGTAGAAGTCTCTTTTATGTCAACTATAAAAACGAATGCTGATGCAGCTGTACATATACTTTTTAAAGCACTGACTATGACGTTTATGCCACCTGCAAGTAGTCTTTATTAGTGATGGGCGAATTTCTCCCGTTTCGCTTCGAAGAAAAATTCGCAAATTTCCCAATATAATTTCGAAACATCAAAAAATTCACGAAACTCTAATTTTGACACCCACGTCAATTTGCGGCAATTTTGACTCTGTCCTTAAAGTCAATGGGTGTCCGAATAGGGCAGCAGTTTTGACGCGAGCGACTCTTCCAAAGCACATCGAAATTTATTTAATGCCGGTGAATTACGGAAAGGCCATCTCCCATAGACTCCATTATAATCAAATAATCCCATTTTTAAAAATGATTTTTTTTATCTCTGTAACAATAAAACAGTACAGGCATGGGATCTGTTATCCGGAAACCCGTTATCAAGAAAGCTCTGCATTACAGAAAGCCTGTCGACTCCATTATAATCAAATAATCCAAATTTTGTCAAAATGATTTCCTTTTTCTCTGTAATAATAAAACAGTATGTAATAAAGGAGTGAACCTTTATTAATAATAATATTTGTATTAATTAAAATAAATAGATAAATACAAATATACAGGATCAATGATTAAACCTTTTGATATACTGCTTGTGAGCAATAACTTACACACACACAAGTAAAGGTAGAATTTAAAAACGTTTACTTAACTTCATATGATGGTAATTACAAGAATAGCCAGTTCTGCACAATTGAGGTGATGAACCACAACCTTTGGTTCATCACCCTCAGGTTCCCGATAATCAAGTGATGATCCAAATCCTGGCACTCATGGGTCCGAGGCGAAGCTCCCGTTCAAAATTAAAAGGTGTCCTTTATACTAAGCAGCTACAGAGATCTTTAACCCCAACTGCCGACCTAGGCAACATTGTTAGTTTATTGTCCTAAAAAATCAGTAAGACTCAGTTTGTTACTCAATTTGAGTTTTGTCTGTCTGCTGTCTGTTTATTTATTCTTAAAGGGATACTGTCATGGGAAAAAACATTTTTTTCAAAATGATTCAGTTAATAGTGCTGCTCCAGCAGAATTCTGCACTGAAATCCATTTCTCAAAAGAGTAAACAGATTTTTTTATATTCAATTTTGAAATCTGACATGGGGCTAGACATTTTGTCAATTTCTCAGCTGCCCCTGGTCATGTGACTTGTGCCTGCACTTTAGGAGAGAAATGCTTTCTGGCAGGCTGCTGTTTTTCCTTCTCAATGTAACTGAATGTGTCTCAGTGAGACATGGGTTTTTACTATTGAGTGTTGTTCTTAGATCTACCAGGCAGCTGTTATCTTGTGTTAGGGAGCTGTTATCTGGTTACCTTCCCATTGTTCTTTTGTTTGGCTGCTGGGGGGGAAGGGAGGGGGTGATATCACTCCAACTTGCAGTACAGCAGTAAAGAGTGATTGAAGTTTATCAGAGCACAAGACACATGACTTGGGGCAGCTGGGAAATTGACAATATGTCTAGCCCCATGTCAGATTTCAAAACTGAATATAAAAAAATCTGTTTGCTCTTTTGAGAAATGGATTTCAGTGCAGAATTCTGCTGGAGCAGCACTATTAACTGATTCATTTTGAAAAAAATGTTTTTTCCCATGACAGTATCCCTTTAAAGATATCTGCTGGGTAACCATACCTGTGTTTACTATGGCATGTTTACCCAGAAATATATGTAGAACAAGGACACCTTACTTCTTATCTTTACAATAGCTCTCTTAAATGTACTGAATCATAAAATCATAAAATTAAATTAGAAAATACCCACTACACTACACAGTAGTGTATACTACACAGTAACTTGTACTTGATCCCAACGATGATTTTATTAATCCTTATTGGAAGTAAAATCAGCCTATTGGGTGTATTTAACATATCCGTGATTTTCTAGTAGACTTAAGGCATGAAGATCTAAATTATGGAAAGATCCCAGATCTCGAGCATTCTGGATAACAGGTCCCATGCCTATACTGTATTTACTCATCTCTATGAGAGCCAATTTGCTGACTGCACTTTCTCTGGTGCAAAACCCAGGTTTTTGGGGAAAAGCCCTTTTGAGGAGTATTTCTGAAGAAGTGGTTCTCCTCAAAAGCTTGTGTGGGCCCATCAAAACATTGTCCACCCCATCATCATCATCATCATCATCAGATACTGCATGTCTCTGTCTTCTTTGTAATGCATGTGAAATGGTACCTATTTGGCCTACCATTACATTTAAGCTTGCCCCCTCACCCAACATTATAATTTTCCTCAGGTTCCTATCCAGATTATATCTTGTTCCGTTTAATTGGAGGAAAGCAAATAAAAATGCTTATATGGTGACTTAGAAAAAAATCAGATTGAAACAGGAAAAAAAGGCTGACAACGCAAAAGCAGCTGTTGCACTCATAGGTTGAGGATTGTAAAGGACAAGCTAGGATTAATGAACTTGTTGCCATTCTATCTATAAGTGAATTAAATGAACATCTCCTATGTGCAAGTGACCTTGAGATATTGCTTTAAAATGCACTGAAGACAGTTTGGTAATTGGATGGAGGTTGTAAGAGGGGCCACAGTCCGTAATACTCATCAAGTTAAAATAAGGGAATCAATCAGGTTCCAGCCTTAACAAGTATCAGAAGACATTCCCTTAACAATAATCTTCAAACATGAAATAACACTGGAGGAGTCACTTTCTTAATTATAATCTTCTAAGAGAAATGCCCCAGAAATGTACAGCATACTATTACTCTGGAATAAAAACACCAAATGGCCGATACTTTTATAACTAGGTACAGGTACGGGACCTGTTATCCGGAATGCTCCTGACCTGAGGTTTATAACAGATCTTTTCATAATTTGGATCTACTAGAAAATCATATAAACATTAAATAAACCCAATAGACTGGTTTTCCCTCCAATAAGGATTAATTATATCTTAGTTGGGATCAAGTACAAGCTACTGTTTTATTATTACACAGAAAAAGAATTCTGAATTATTTGGTTAAAATGTGGCCAATGGGAGATGAACTCCTGTAATTCTGAGTAATTTCTGGATAACAGTTTTTTTCGGATAATAGACACATACCTATATATGCTTTGATATTGGGCATGCCCTGTTTATATTCTTGTATTGGTAGTACTTTACTATGTAACCTGTATGTTTCATGCATGCGCCCATTTGTCGCACAGACCTGTGGAACACCACCATGTAGTTGTGGACTTAAAGCTGCATTTACAGACCCCCTTGTAGTAATTTTATTAGGGACCTTAATGGCGGACATTTTTGCCCTGTTTTAATCTGCCTGGACCTGCACTCCCCTGCAGTTGGACGGATTAAAACGGAATGCAGGTAAACGCAGGGGAGCGCAAGGAGTAGACAAACCCAATTAATTTAAAAGGGACTGTACTCACACAGAGTGTAAGCTCCAAACGCAGGTGGGACTCAGCATGTTGCATTTCACCTGCGTTCGGTGCATACATGCATCTGTGTGAGTACAGCCCCTTCACAATAATTGAGTGTGTCTACTCCTGCGATCCCCTAATATAGTTAGTTAGGCATAAATGCAATGTATAAAGGCTGGAGTGACTGGATGTGTAACATAATGGCCAGAACACTACTTCCTGCTTTTCAGCTCTCTAACTCTGAGTTAGTCAGTGACTTGACGGGGGACCACATGGGACATAACTGTTCAGTGAGTTTGCAATTGATCCTCAGCATTCAGCTCAGATTCAAAAGCAACAGATATGACCCATGTGCCCCTCCCCCTCAAGTCTCTGATTGGTTACTGCCTGGTAACCAGTCAGTGTAAACCAAGAGAGCTGAAAAGCAGGAAGTAGTGTTCTGGCTATTATGTTACACATCCAGTCACTCCAGCCTTTATACATTACATTTTTTGCCTAACTAACTATATTAGAAACATGTTTTATTTTGCACAGCCTATTTACCCAGTTTTTATTTTTACACTGAGCAATTCCTTTAAGGGGAAGTGCACTGTGGTCTTACTACTCACACTATTTGCTGGGGGACTTGATTTTAAATGCACTACATATGTAGAATGCTAATGTATAGTGTAGGAATCACGTACAATGAGTGGCCTTGACTTGGCATGTGAGCTTACATATTTTGGCCAAAGTGTGTAATGATTATTTTTAAAGGCAAACCGTGCACTGACAATTTTTCTGACAGTCTTCTTCTTTTGTACAAATATTGGCTTTTTATCATTTATAGCAGCTGGTCAACTCCAAAATGTGGGTTAGACTGAGCACTGGCACAAGGGTGTTTCTAGCAGCTGGTCAACGCCACAGCTTGTGTTAGACCAACTGCTGGTGTTTCTAATTCAGATCATTTATTGGTCTTCTGAAATCATATGACTTTCTATTTTCTCTCCAGGTGCATTTAAAAGTTGTAGTAGAAAAAGTAACCCCAGGAAAACACATTTTTATTATTAAGTAGAAAAAATATTTGGCCGCTCCAGACTTACCCACTGTGTGTTTAAATTAGTGCAGCTCCATTTAGATGTACCGGGTGCTCAGCTACCAATGGATCATGTATAGACATGAAAAATGTATATGGAAACCATTCCCATTGTTAGCAAATGGTAGAATTATCTGAGCAGATCTCGGTGTCTTGCTCCTTTACTTACACATTAGCCTGAGTAATAGATTTACCAGCAAGGGCATTCTTTCAATAAATGTGCTTTGGAAGGACAAGTCCCTTTTACAAATCTGTACTGAAATGTTCATTGAATTCAACTTTTAGAAGTGACACGCTTCATACCTAAAGTGGAAAAAGAGTAATTTATTCATCATTACACATTTAAGATCATCACGTTTTATCTCAAAATTTAGATAAAGTCAATTAAGCTCTAAACAAAATCAGCTTTAACATCTCCATGCTGTAATTGGTTCGTGCATTACAAATCTAATCCCCTTTTTGGTCTATTTTTGTAATTATTTTTAATTGGATTTGATTTATTAAAGAACTCTGTATAAAGGCAGCGTATTTGGAACAAAGTTTTCTCCAATAAAAGGGTAACTAGAGAGCCAGTGAATGTCTTATCGTTGCTGTTTAATGAAAGGGACAATATACACCTATGTGCCAAAATAGGGTTTTGTTATGCCCAATTGACATGGAGAAGTGAGCCATAACACTAAGGAAATATGGTAGCCTATAGATACAGAATTGTATACTTTGTGGGCCCAGTAGAATAATGAGAAGTGTGTCTGATCTCATAAATACTAACCTTTGAGCTGTTTCTATTTCCTATAAGGACACTAAAAAAACTGGATGGTGAAAGCCAAGGGAGTGTGTAGACTGAGGACAGTGAAGTCCCCTGGGGAATGTGTCAAGATTTCTTTTTTTTTCAGTTTCTTTTCTTCTGAAAGGTTTGATTCTCTGAGAAACAAGGTCTGTGGCATTTTACTTTTTGCTTCTTATAATAACATAGAATCCAGATCTATCATTTTTGCTAAAAGCAAAAGTGAATTGAAAATACTTTCAGTTTGTTCCTACTTTCCTGTTTTTTCACAAATGGTGAAGAATGCACTTTATTACCAGTTATGGTAAAATGCAAACTCTACTGAGGCTTGTGTGTGTACTGTCCATTTTAGACAACACAGATCTTGTGCATTAAGCCAAAGAGCAAATCATCTTCTAGTGATACACCAAATCTATAATAAAACTCCATTAAAGATGGCTGAATAGTACCAATCAGAATCTGAACTCTAATTTCTTACTGAGATTTGAGAAAACCAGAGACAATTTTATTTAAAAAAATCTCTGCTGGGATTTCAGCCAGGAACTTTTGGGTTTTTGGCTCGTGTCTTAACCATTGGGCTAGGTGAGCAGCCTGCAGGGCTATCACTATCTATTACCTGGCCTTTGCAGCCCTAGCCCAGCAGCAGCCTGATTGGTGCTTTTGGTTCAACCAATCAGGGCTGACCCTGTCCTATTTAAAGCCAGCCCTCCTCACACTTCATTGAGCATTACCTACAATAGCACTGTGGCATCACCCCTAGTGAAGGTTCCTGATCTAGCCAGCTTCATGTTTCGTCTTGTCTGAACCCTTCTCTGCCTAGTCTTGCCTTACCCTAAACCATACCTTGTTACCTTACCTTGCTCTTATCCTGTCTTGCTTTAAATCTTGCCTTGCCTGTTCCTTCTCTGGTTCCAGTCCTGCTTTGACCTTTATCTTGCCTTGCTTTAACCTTTCCTTGACCTTCCTTGTCTACCTGGCTTTTCTGAATCTTGCTCTTGCTTGCTCTTGCTCCTCCCTCCAATCCTGTCCTTGCCTTGACCTTACCTTTTACATCCTTGTTACTGTGGTCGACTACTTGAAAGAACCCCAGGCTAATGTCTATAGAACTAAAGCCCTCTTTTCAATTGGAGACTGTCATTGTTCATGAGTCCACCATCATGTCCACTGAACAACATCTACAGGTATGTGCACAGCAGTGCTGCAAGAAGAAATCCACTACTATCCAAAAATGAACTGCTGTCCATATCTAAACACTATCTGGATAAGTCAGAAGGCTAGTGATGGGCTAATTTGTCCCGTTTCGCTTCACCACGAAAACTGGTGAAAAATTAGCAAAACTTCGGTTTTGATGCCGACGGCCATTAAAGTCAATGGGCCTCCGTTTATTGTTGCTGGCAACTAAATGGGCGCCGGAGTCGGAACCATCGCCGGCGTCGGAAAAACTTTGATGCCAACGTTGAAACCGTCCCCAACGTCAAAAAAATTTCGGCACCGGTGAATTTTCACCAGCAAATTTTCGGAGCGAATTTATTCGCCGGCAACGAAACGGGCAAATGCACCGTAAATTTGCACCCTGACGAATAAATTCACCCATCACTACAGAAGGCTACCAGACAAATGTTCTGTGGACGGATGAGACCCAAAATAGAACTTTTTGGCTTGAATGGAAAGCTCTATTTTTGGTGAAAGGCAAACTCTGCATTTCAGCGTCTGAACCTTAGGTCTGTGGTGGCACCATCATTGGTCCTGCTTTGCTGCCCCCAGCTGTCCAATACAAATTGCCTTCATTGAGGTGAATTCTAAATGATAGCAGCAAATTCTACAGAAAATTGCTTGGATATCTATGCATAAATGAAAGAGAAATTGGGTTACACAGTACAACAATAACCCTAAATGCACAAGGCAAGCTACCATATTGCTTACAGCAGAAGAAAATTAATGTTTGAAAAGGCCAAGTCCAAGTCCTGATCCTAAATCCTACAAAAATGCTGTGGCAGGACCTGAAATAGAAAGTTCACATAAGGAAACCCATCAACATCACTGAGTTGCTGTTCTGTAAATAGCAATGTCTCAAATATCTCCAAGCTAATTGCATGACTGATCAACAGCTACCAGAAATGTTTAGTTGCAGTTAGTTGCTGCCTAGTAACTAGTTACTGAAAGCAAAGGTTCACATTCTTTCACATTCAGCAACCCTGGATGCTGGATCCCTTTCAGCAATAAATTAATGAACAAGGATTATGTTTTGACTTTGTTTAATTGGATCCTTCATCTGCTGTATTTGTTTTGTGTATAATATTTAAAACAATCTATGCACTTATTATTTACTTCACCAATTTAAAACTATAAATAGTTCATATATCCTTAAAAAGCTTAAAAAGACTTTAAAAAACCCAATCATTTTCATATGCCTTCAATCACAGATCATAGTGTTCTATATTTCATGAACGGGGGGTTATAACCTTTCCAGGATATTGTTATAGGTCACCAATCCACTCAGACAGTATTGAGGAGGTTAATTTGGTGCCAATTATCATTACGTTTGTGTTTTAGTTGTGGCAGAACCTGTTTTTTTCTTTCTTACAGCAATCTCTAGACTGTAAGCTCTTGAGACCAGGGCCCTCTACCTTGTGCATGCTTGCGTGAGAAAGCTCTTATTGAGCGAAACGTGCAGCACAACTAATCTGGTATACAAAGGCTTAACATTAGCTGAACTTTGGCTGCAGCTCATAATGTAGAGCAGTTCATGGTGGAACGCACGCTGAATCAACCCAACGCCAATTGAGAGAGGAGGGTTCCCGGATTCAGAATTGCAAGTGTGGAGTTGCGAAACACAGTACCAACAGGAGGGAGGCTGTTGATATGATTTTATGATTCAGTACATTTAAGAGAGCTATTGTAAAGATAAGAAGTAAGGTGTCCTTGTTCTACATATATTTCTGGGTAAACATGCCATAGTAAACACAGGTATGGTTACCCAGCAGATATCTTTAAAGGGATACTGTCATGGGAAAAAACATTTTTTTTCAAATTGAATCAGTTAATAGTGCTGCTTCAGCAGAATTCTGCACTGAAATCCATTTCTCAAAAGAGCAAACAGATTTTTTTATATTCAATTTTGAAATCTGACATGGGGCTAGACATATTGTCAATTTCCCAGCTGCCCCAAGTCATGTGATTTGTGCTCTGATAAACTTCAATCAGTCTTTACTGCTGTGCTGCAAGTTAGAGTGATATCACCCCCCTCCCTTTTTCCACCCAGCAGCCAAACAAAAGAACAATGGGAAGGTAACCAGATAGCAGCTCCCTAACACAAGATAACAGCTGCCTGGTAGATCTAAGAACATCACTCAATAGTAAAAACCCATGTCCCACTGAGACACATTCAGTTACATTGAGAAGGAAAAACAGCAGCCTGCCAGAAAGCATTTCTCTCCTGAAGTGCAGGCACACGTCACATGACTTGGGGCAGCTGGGAAATTGACAAAATGCCTAGCCCCATGTCAGATTTTAAAATTAAATATAAAAAAATCTGTTTGCTCTTTTGAGAAATGGATTTCAGCGCAGAATTCTGCTGGAACAACACTATTAACTGATTCATTTTGAAAAAAATTTTTTTTCCCATGACAGTATCCCTTTAAGTTATTAACAAGTTGGAAGAAAATTGTCCCGTGGAAAGTATAAGTCAATTAAGCACACAGCTTGCATAACTAAAAAACAAACTTAATGATAATTGGCACCAAATTAACCAAATAAGATAGGCCAGCCAAGTGCATAGATTGTTTTACTACACTGTGTTTTAGTACCAATAAAATGTATTTCAGTTTATTTATACCATTTTATTACTAAGATGGTGAAGGTGGAAAAGGTCCCCACTGTGTAACGTTGTGGTATATAGTAAGGTCAGATGGAGTGTGTGTGTGTGAGAGAGAAATCTGTCTGGTCCCTGACTATTCAGTCTCTGAAAAATACACTTCCTGCTTATAAATGATTCTAAACTTTAATGCATTTTGTTCTGCTTAAAATTATTCAAAATTTTGTTCAAGTAAATATTTCCAAACTCTCATATCCAAAGTAAATTAAATTAGTAGTGAAACTGACGCTTTAGCCGCAATTTCCACGTTTTTATCGCAAAAATTATGTTTCCAAGGTGTTAATACATATGTTTTTTTGCCAATATGTTTTTTTTTTTTTGCCAAAATTTTAATCTGTTTAACATGTAATCACTTATGTGTTAAGCGCTCTGATTGGCTGTCCTGAACAATTCTCTGATTGGTGTGTTATAATTTAAATATCACTGGTTGTACAGAATTTCCCTAGCCTATGACTAAGTTCACACAAGACACGAAACGCATAAGGCCACCCTCTGAGATGTTCCTTTTTGCGTATTAAAACATTTTTTATTTGCATCATATTTTGTGCCAGCCTACAAGTTGAATCGAAATGAGTTGAGCACATATTTTGGGACCACTCTTTGGAGTATAAACTAGAGACAAAGAAAACACACCCAAATAAATCAATAATAGCAGTGTTTGGTCTTTGGGTCATTTGTTTCAAGTTCTTGACAAAAGGGGGCTAATTTGTTAAAATTTGAGATCGTGTTTTTACACAATTCAAGAAAAAAAACATGACTAAAATGTTTGATTTTGAGTTTTTGAGATTTAGCAATCAATAAAATTCCAACAGCAACCTTCTCAGCTAAGTTAATAGGAGGTGCATCACCCACATTTAAGCGATTATAAAATTTAAGTCTTGTTTGAACATGATTCAGTAAAAATCAATGGAATAATTTGATTTTCAAGGCAATTGATTATTATATAATATTATTATTATTATCATTTTATTTATTATTATTTTATTATTATTTTTGCAATTCAAGTTTTTTCTTAAATATGTGGCAACAAAAAACGTGATCAAGTAAGAGTGTTTTAAACCTTGAGTTTCAAATGAGTAGATTGGCCTCTCTATGGTGAGTATATTATTGTGTAAATTAACTTTTAGTATAATGTAGAGCAGGAATGCCCAACCTTTTATACACATGAACTATATTCAAGTGGAAAAAATGTTGAGGAGCAAACCCAAGCATGAAAAAAAGTTCCAGGGGTGCCAAATAAGCGCTTTTGATTGGCTATTTGGTGGCCCCATGGGAACTAACAGTCTACATAAGGCTGTGTTTGGCTTTACTATGGGTTTTTATGCAACCAAAACTTGCCTCCAAGCCTGGAATTCAAAAACAGGGGTTGGTGAGCAATGTTGCTCACGATCCACTGGTTGGGGATCACTGATGTAGAGACTGATATTCTGAGACAACTTCCAATTATTTTTTTTTGTTCACCTCTCCAGTTTGCAGTTTCAGCAATTTGGTTGCCACGGTCCAAATTATTCTAGCAACGATGCACTAATTTGAATAGGAAATAGGAATATGAATATGAGAGGCCTGGATAGAAAAATGATTAATAAATAGTAGCAATAACCATACATTTGTAGCATTACAGAGCATTTGTGTTTTTAGATGGGGTCAGTGACCCCCATTAAAAGCTGGAATGAGTAAGAGGAAGGCAAATAAATAAAAAACAACAAAAAATGAAGGTCAACTGATTTCTTAGAATTAGCCATTGTATAACTTATATATAAGTTAATTGATAGGTGATCCACCCCTGTAATGACTTGATATTTTATAGATATAGTTGGATTAAAAACGTCTTGGTTCGAGAGATGTAGGTTAAGGGAATTAACATACAGTACTATTCTGTCTAAGGCTCAAGCATTATGCCAAAACTAATAACACAATAAAGCAATTTAAAATACATGTAAAACAATGTACCAAATGGTGTCACTTTAGCAAGTATTGTTAGTGAGGAGGATGCAAATGAACGACCTCCCGTATTATTTATCTTACATTCCGAACTCCAACAACTCTACCAATCAATATGAGGTCAAACCCATCTACATGACATGAATCCAGAGTCTATACAGAGCACGTATACAATGACTTTCTTTTAGTCCTAAAATTCAGAAACTAATTAGCTTCAAATTAGCAATGTTAAAAAGGTCACACTCTCCTGTAAACAAATTCTGAATTAAATTCAAATTGGCTTTAACAGCAGCCAAGGTTAACATTATGCAGTACACTTAGCACTACCTTCAGTATGTTGGGGATAAGGTCACTATGTTATAATCCAACTAATTGTAAGGGTCTAGGAGGGAGGTTGTAAGAGTAGCTGCTCTTTGCCCTAAATAATCCAAGCTCAGGGATAACATCTGTTTAAATTTAATTATGTCACTAACATGCTATTTATTATAAACAATAGCTGACAAGACAGGAATTATTACTCCATTATTTTAAAAATGCATAGGCAAGCACAAGTCACGGCTGGAATAATTTGGGGTTTATGACACCTGGAAATATTCACAAGCAAAGATAATTACCACTTCTACATTACTGACAACAGCTGTTGTATCAGGGAACAAAAAAAGAGATACACACTACATGCAATGAGGGGTTACTCCCTTTGCTTAAAAAGAGAATTTCAAGGCTTTGTTACTCCTCTGGGTCTAATTACTGTCTCTAATTTGTCAACCAACAACATTCCAGAAGGTGAAGGTATTACATGGTCATAAATTGGGGACTCTTCTCATGGGTTAGATCTTTATCATGGTGGGGCAAGGTTTGGAAATATTAGCTGCTGGAGGCCAAGGGATTTCAGTGTATGCCCTGCTGCCAAAGCCCACATTAAAAAAAGTATACGGTCTTTGGTTGACCTTAATATAAAGCCTAACCAATTAAATCTGCATTTTGCCAGATAATGATTGCCTGGTCAGACACTTTCTACACAATCTTACAATCCTTGATCCCTTTGTTAAATTCTCTTTGCTTTTGTCTAAAATGAAACTCCAATGTTATTATAAATATAAATATATACACACATACAGAGGTATATGATCCTTTATCCAGAAAGCTCCAAATTATGGGATTGAGGCAAGACACTTCCATTGGGTTTGTATAATGTTAATAGATTGTTTTAGTAGACAAAGTATGATGATCTAAAATACTCTAATCTGGAAAACCCAAGGTCCCAGGATAGATAGATAGAGACAGAGATTAGAGAGAGAAAAGGAGAGAGATAGATAAATGGAGATAGAGATAATTAGATAGATAGATAGATAGATAGATAGATAGATAGAGAAGGAGAGAGATGGATAGATGGAGATAGAGTGAATTAGAGAGAGCGAGAGAGAGAGAGAGAGAGAGAGAGAGAGAGAGAGAGAGAGATGGATAGATGGAGATAGAGAATTAGATGAAAAAGAAAACTGTGCATATGACTTTTCTTGGCTGCCATTTAATTTTCTGAAAACACAGCAGCCTGCCTGTGTATTGTGTGTCATAAGCCCAGCATGTTCTTTATTATCCCCTGTTATTTTGTATATATCATTATCTCACCGCCCTTTAATCTGCTGCTGTTCTCTACCTTCATTTTCTCTTTTTGTTTCCCCTTTCTTCTTCTTTTCTTCTGTTCTCTATGACCCTATCTGATGCCTCCACCTTCTTTATCTGATTAACACCTCTCTGCCTCTCCTCTACTTCTCTCACTGGAATCTCATCTCCTTTTATCTTCTATTTACTCTTTTTCCTTGTGATTGTAACCAATTTTATTTGCATGCAGAAGTTATTATAATAAAAAAAGTTCCAGGATTTAAAACTCTTGCATCCCCCCTGAGGGGAAGTTGAGGGGTAGCATCCCTGAGCATCCCACCTCAATTCCAGCACTGGTTGTGGATTATTACGTTTTGTGCTTTGGTCATCCTTGTTTGTACCAGGTATAACCGGCACAAACAGAGAAAACAATTCAAAGAAAGATGAGATAAGGACATGAATTTATCATAATAATATCATAATATAGTGATTTGCGAAAACATGATTCGAATGGGGTATTTATTAAAACTCTTTTTTCTCTCATTTTTTTAAATAAAAAATTCAACCAAACTCTCAACCACGAACAGCCTTAATTCACAAAAAAAATCAGAGCGAAAAAAGCATGCGCAACAAAATCACGCAACAATTTGTATCGTGCAACTTTTTCCAATTTGTTGCTCGAAAACCACAACTCTGTCTTATTGTCTCACAAAAACCAGTGTCAAAATGCCTGTAACCCTTGAAGATCACAAAGGCAAGATGCATCTTCCAATTGTAAAATGGATATCTGCCATTGACTAAAAAATATTTTTTTTCTGTGTAATAATAAAACAGTAGCTTGTACTTGATCCCAACTAAGATATAATTAATTCTTATTGGAAGCAGAACCAGACTATTGGGTTTATTTAATGTTTACATGATTTTCTAGTATGAAGATACAAATTACAGAAAGATCCCTTATCTGGAAAACCCCAGGTCCCGATCATTCAGGAATCAGATAACGGGTCCTATACTTATACTAGAGTACTGCAGCCGGTCGGGTACCGCGGGTACGTTTAGAAGTTCCAGGTGCGGGTATACCCGCGGGTCGGCGGTTCTGCGGGTCGGCCCGCGGGTCTTCTCAATATCGATATTCACTCCTTTTCTACTGGTCACATCTACTTCCGATAATGTCACTTCAGGTTTACAATTACAGCACTTCCTGTTTTACTCCTTTGTTTCCTGATCACGTCTAGTTCCGATGATGGCACTTCCGGTTTACAATGACAGCACTTCCTGATACTTGATGGTCAGCGGGTCGCGGGTCCGGGTTGCGGATAAGGTACTTGCGGGTAGGGTCAGGTAGCTGGTCCAAGCGGGTAAGAATGCGAGTTGCGGGTCCGGGTTGCAGATTGCAGGTTGCGGGTAAGGGTCGGTTTCGGGTCCCAAAAAATGGACCCGCGCAGGACTGTACTGTTCAAAATGTTATAAAGTGTCTGAACAGAATTTAACTTTTTTTTAGCAAATCTTCTCTTTTCATGTGAGAAAAGCAGAGTTTTCCTGATGTGTTCTGGCTCTATCTCAAGCTGAAGCACATCTTCTAAACAATAAGCCATATGGGCTCCTTTGTAAATAAAGAGATGAAGAGGCAGATTTAATAACCTTGCAGAAAAAAAAAGTTGTTTTATTATTGATATCAAACAAAAACACTGAATATAACTTATGAGAGTAATATGAGCAATTTTTATAGTGATTATTTCAGCCAAACTTGTTCTTGGAATATCTTAGCTACAGTAGTTGTGCATGTTTTCTCCTGCTTATTACACCGAGAACTGATGTCAATCACAAATATCAGAATTAAGAGCATTCTTTCACAGAGACTAATTAATTGTTATAGAAAGCAGGTTATTTCGTATTTTTTTTTTCTCAAGTCAGATACTGTGTTTAAAATTCCTAGATGTGTTTTTGGAAAGCAACCGACGAAACAGAGCTAACAATTCAAAGCAAGATCTTGAAAGCTAGGCTACGTGGCTGGGGCATGGGGGCAATTTGGTAAGATTCATCTCCTAACACAGGCCTTTTTAGAAGCAAATGGAAATTAAGAGGCAGATGAATTCATGATCGGAATGGCTTATCCAGAAGGATTCACAGCAGCTTGAATTTCTCCATATCCTAGAACATTAAGCAATATTCAGAATTAATCAGAACAGTGCAAAACACTCTCCAAGAAGTCGTTCTTTTGCTCTCTTATGGGGGCCATTTACTTGGTGTCCCCAAACTTTCAAATTATTTGTGTTTGATCAAATCAAATCTCAACTAGTCATTGAAAAAAAAATCAAAACAAGTTGAGACAAATGTGACACACATGGATAATGCAATTAAAGGAGACATATTGTGTGAAAAAAACAAGAATGTACCAGTGCATTGTACTAGTTTGAATATAGAAATATAGTTCTTTAAAAAAAAAAAGTAGTGTATCTGGTCGATTTAGTGAAAATTTCTGGCCATCTATTCCACTTCCTGCTGCCTCCATTCCCAGGCCATGCAGGAGAGCCTGGAACTCTGCAACTGTTAGGACACGCCCACCCCTCATTTGAACTCGGACAGCAACTGTAGCAGGTCTACAGGGAGCTCCAATAAAGGCAAACTTTTTAAAGATAACATTTCTTTTTAGCCCTACAGTAAAGCCAGTATTGACTACAATATTAGGGAATTAGAGGATTTCACTGATCCTAGATGTCTCCTTAAAAGGTGTGGAATTTGTTTGTTAATCAACAAATCTTTCTTGAGAATTTGTTAATCAGCCAATTAAAAAAACAAAGCTTTTTTGAAAGAAAATAATTAGGCAAGTTTTATGGTCCAGATTTTATTGGATATTTTGAGTTTGGAAGAGAACATTTGAGTTCCAATTAGAGATAAGGTAAAAATTCAAGGGATCATTTATGATGGTAAAATGGATGTGATGGAGCGCACATATTGTTGCACCTGATTAATGTAATTTCATAAATGACAAAATCCTAGAGGTCACGTAAAATGGACAAGATGGAGAAAATGACAACTGGTGAGCATCTACTGATTCTGGGGAATGTTGGATCTACCACTACCTTGGACCTGGTGGACTTTGGTGGTATCTCCAGGGTTTACACTGCGAGTTAAGTCAATCGGCACACAAGACTTGCACCTTATGATTAGCATACAAACACTCTGAAAGTGATACCCCAAAACTAAATCTGCAAATGCTAGAAGCGACTAACATCTGAATTGAATTTTCCCACTTCAGACACAACTGCATCAGACAAAACTTTGAGTGTGGCTGCCTGTAAGTCTAAACTCTAGGGAAAATGCCACATTTTGGATCAAAAATACACAGCAATTAGAATCTTAAATTGTACTTTGTGTGCACTGCACTTCCATTGGTAAATAACATCTACACTTTTGTCGTCTAGATGTGCCAGGAACAAATGGCCAAAAAATAAAACATCATCAGTCCTGAATGTCTGTTCAAGGATATTTGTGGCACAGACAGTAAACAAACAAGTGGGGGTTCCTCTCTGCAAGGCAAAATCTTTTACATTTAAAAAAATATATAATTGTAGCGCTATAGTAAATTTGAGTGCACCTTACTCTACTATAAGCTCCACTCCCAGTCAATATGCCCCGGATGAGACTTTAAAATCTTAGGGAGTGAGCCCTCGCAACAATGTGGAGGCAGGGTGTAGTGCAACTGTAACTGTATTCAGGGTGCAAATAATGTGGGCGCCAGTGTTTCTTATAACTTAACCATTTAACAGATTTATTGGGCATACAATCCGCAGTGGAATGTACATAAAGAGAACATTGCAGGATCATGCATTACAATGGATAGGCAATTACTCACAACACTTTTGGTCAGTATCTGTCCCCTCAGATATAGGAGATAAGGTATGCAGTTTTTAGGAATTACACCCAGCTTTCAGCCTTTCTCCTAAGTGGAACCTGAGAGGCAACTCTACCCTAGATCTATACACGTAATCCCTACTCTGGGCAATTAGTACCACTTAATCCCACTCACAATCCTCGGAGGAGCCTCAAGATGCTCAACTAACTAAACTATCTGTCACTCCTAGAGTGACCTATTAAAGAGATAAACTATACTGACTAAACCCTACCCTATTTAGGTTTAGGTTCCACAGGGGTCCTGTCTGCTTGCTCAAACCAGGACTACCACAAAATGGACACTGAAAGCATGGCTTCAGAAGCTTTTATACTCTAGCACAGCACTGCTGGTCACTGTGAGAAACAACAAGGGGCATAGCCTAAAGCAGGAATAGGAAACAGTTACCCCTCCTAACTGTATTTTAGGACCAAGTTAGGTGTCTATAACACTAAGGGACTGCCTGCTAAATAATACTGGGGATGGCTCTTTTACACATCCCTACATAATATATGTATAATAATTTTAGAAAGCCAGGAGAGTGTATTATTCTTCAGTCTATCCATCACATAGAGCCCAAGCTTGACAAGTCTGATAAAAACAAAACAGATTGGGAGGAAGAAACTGTAAGACTTTGACTATATAGATAAACTGAATTATGATGAGATGCCTCAAGCATAAAATTGACATGCATTCAGTTTTATGGCTTTTAGTAAGAACATATCCTTTCCATTCCAGTGCATCAAGAGATTGTAAAACAAGTGGTCAAATGAGGGCTTGCCTGGCTACTATTACTATGACATATCGATGTAAACCTTATGTTTTACCTATATTATATATTGGAATCAACCTATTAGACTTTCTCTTGATGAGCGTCAAATATAACAAGTGCTCTTCACTTTGACAATCAATAACGGGACGATGTGCCAAAATCAAAATTCTTTTTTGCATTTCTGTACATTGGTAAAAATGTCGTTGGGACTTTGAAAGAGAATTACGGCACTCTGGCATTAAAAAAAAGAGAAAAGAGAGGTTTGCAATGATACGAGGCTGGCATAGAGTCATAAGAAAAAGTCTAATTGAAAGGATAATTGGGATTTGAAAGAAAGGGAGTGCTGTTGGAGGCTAAACGAACAAATAAGCTCATTCGTTTTCTTGGAGCACGGCTCACGTGCCAATTCACTTGTCACAGGCAGAAAGATAAGCAATACCTCAGATACTTTGATCAGCTAAAATCGTAAAAGACACTTTAAATGGATTGCCTCGTATGGATCCTTTATCTATCAACATCATTTGTTGTTCAATGCCTGAAAGCTTACTGCAAAAGCTTAACTTGTTCCGATAGCTACGCGCCTTTCAATACAACCATTTGCGAAAATTAGAAACGCATTGCATTTTAATGATTAAAATAAACGTAGATATGTCATGCTTTCAACCCAAATAGCAATTTAATTCCTTCAATGCATATTTTCATTTTTTAGTACACAAAGGAAATTAATACTTCTTTTTCATCCAAAAGGAAATATGGCAATACTTTTTTTTTTTTAATTTGGCAGCCTTCGAGAAGAAATGTATTTTGGGCTAGTTTGATCTCAGGTAACAAATTTTCTGTCTTTTATTAATATTTCTCTAGGGACCTGTAAGTAAGTGGACTGAAGGCACATTTTTGGTACATAGCAACTGGAACTGAATATTTCTGCACTTGGAAGCTGAGAGGTGTCAAAAGACCCACAGGAACAGTTGCGGACATGGATATAGTAACACGTAGGGTTGCCACCTTTTCTTATATTTTTTACCGGCTGGTGGGGGGCGGGAACAAAAGGGGCGGGGCTGTGATGTCAAAAGGGGCGGGTCGTGATGTCAAAAGGGGCGCCACAGTGCGGAGAACTGAAGACTAGGGAGAAAAAATAAGTTACAGGGGATTGGGGGCTCTTTTTGAAGGGTATTACAAATTTACCGGCAGCTACATTGCCGGTAAATTTGTAATACCGGCACCGGCCTTGGCAGGTGTTTTACCAGCTAGGCCGATAAAATACCGGCCGGGTAGCAACCCTACTAACACGTGAGGAGCAACATGTGGATGATTCCTCAAAAATAAATCTTAAGGACCTTCATTATGGTCAGGAGCAGTGGAGGATACTTTAAAAAGGGGCTTATTCAGGCGAGTCCTAAGCTTAACTGCACAGGAGGAACCGATTACTAAGCCTGTTTTTCATACACTGCGGAGCCTGAAATGGTGAAAAACCTTTTGCCCAAAAGGCTCCAGCTGACAAGAGTCTAAGGGGCACATTTACTAACCAGAAAAAAGTCGACAGCGTCCACTTCGCACCCAGCGCAACACTTCGCCAGGCCCAAATCTACTCAGACAATGCTCATTCACATATATATGCAGAGTTTCGTCCTTGGCGATGACTTTTTGCTAGCGTTACTTCGGCAGTGCAAAGCAAAGATGCACCAGGGTTTATTTCTGCCTACTGAAAATCCGCTAGTGATCTTGCGCTCAGGTCAATTTGCATAGGGCGAGAAATTTAAAGTTGTTTGGACGTCTTTATTATAAATGTTGCTGCAAATGGTTAGCGGTTTATATTACACAAGTCCAGGGAACCTTTATAAAGACAAGAGAGTTAATATAATGCCCTACACATGAGCCCACTGTAAAATGAATGTTCCATATGTTAGGAAATGTCTGGAAAAAAATGGTTCCCCAAAAAAGAAAAAAATTTAGGACTTTTGCAGGAAATCACTCTGAAAAAAAGAAAAGTCGCCAGCGTTTGTTTTTATTTTTGATGCATTTTCCACTCACAGAATATGATGTGACAAAATATTGAGGAAGATCAATGCACTCTATTGCACTTCGTCTTGTTAGAGCTGGCGAAAGAGGTAACATTTAGGGGCAGATTTAATAAGCTCGAGTGAATAATTCGAATGCAAAAATATTCGAATTTCAAAGTAATTTTATGGGTACTTCGACCATCAAATTGGTCAAATTCAATCTAATTGAATGATTTGAACAATTCGAAGTAAAAATCGTTCGAATATTCGACCATTCGATAATCGAAGTACTGTCTCTTTAAAAAAAACTTTGACTTCATATTACATTAAAGCTACTGAAGTTCCAGAGCACTTTTATCATTTTTTTTTGATCGAATAAAAATCATTCGATCGATCGCTTAAAATGTAACTATCAAACGATCTTTGTTCAATCATTCGATCGAATCTTTTTGAGCTAAAATCCTTTGGATTCGATATTCAAATTTGAAGGATTTTACTTCGAGGGTCGAATTCAAGGGTTTTTTAACCCTCAAAATGCGACCCTTGATAAATCTGCCCCTTAGTAAAATCCGCATTTTAGTGAATTTGTGGAGTAGTGTCCATTCACATATTGTCGCCTGGCTCTTTCGCTAGCGAACTGGCGCATGCACACGTCAGCAAATTGGTGATGTCCCTACGGGTGGTAAGACTAGCGAATTGTCACTAGTGTTAGCCACTTCGCCCCTTAGTAAATGTGCCCCATGGTCATTAAGCTCTTTGGCAGTGATTTAGATTGTTCCTGCCTTTTGCATGATTTTTTTTTTCTGGTTGTTTTAACTGATTCTGACCTTGGCTTGTTTTCTAGATTCTGTAACAATCAGCCACTTACACTGACTTCTGACCCATTTATAGGGCTATTTTTTGCTACCTGTCCCTCACCTTTGATCTGACTACTGGACTCTGCTATTTGTCTATCATCTGCCCTGGAACTTTGGCTAGTTTAACAGACTTGCTTGCACACCTGCCATGATCATTGGCCTGTCTCATTATGAGTTATCTGGAAACCCATTATCCAGAAAGCTCTCAGTATAAGCTTCTCCTGGTGCGGCCATACTTGCTAGCTGGGCATAGCTGGGTGCATGGAGAACTGTCTCTCTTAAAGTGGAACCGTCACCCAGACACAAAAATCTGTATAATAAAAATCCTTTTCAAATTAAACATGAAATCCAATTTCTGTTTTTTATTAAAGCATTCATAGCTGTTGTAAACTCATTTAAAAATCTTAGCTGTCAATCAAATATTGTCTGCCCCGCCTCTATGCCTAGGCATAGAGGCGGGGCAGACAATTACTTTCACTTTCCATTCAGCACTTCCTACATGTCACTGCTCTCCCCACATTCCCCAGTTCTCTTTACCATATGACTGTGTGGTCAGGGCATGGGGATGGACATCAGGTCCCCCATTCTGGTGCACAAACAAGATTCTGAGATGATACAAGACTTGTCTTAATAACAGTGTCCACAAAATGTCTGCTGCCTGCTTGTTATAATTATGAATTCCCAGACTGAACGAAACAAGATTCAAATAATTTATATAGTGTAATTAAAGTTCATTTTGCTTGACTAATGTGATAAAATAAGATTTTGAATAATTTTTTTCGGTGACGGGTCCACTTTAAGCTCAGCTGTCTATTAAATCTGAAAACCCCAATGTTCCGTTAAATTGGGCATATATTCTCAGTATATTTATTGAGAAACAGTGCTGTAGTACCCAAGAAGATAAACATTAGGTAACCAAGTCTCCATATGCCTAAAACTGATATCTTTATAAGTAATAAGGAGGAGCGTGAAATCACTTAATGGAATTCCAAGCGATATTTTAATGAACACATAAAAAATATCATTTGTTTTTCAGGATATCGCCTTTTCATATTTGCATAATGTTAGCTTCCATTTTTAATTACGAAAGCAAAGACGGAGCGTTTGGTATCTTTGCACTCCTAGGAAATGCTGATTTCTACACTTGGATGGCTTATTTAGACGTTTGTCGGAATATGGTACAGTAGCTGACCGAATAGAAGGAAATAAATTGAATCCCATCAGTTCTGAAAGAAGGAAAGAGGCTTAATTAAGACTTTTGCAGTAAGCAATTTGTTTCCATTTGCCAAGAGGCAGTTTTCTTCGTCACAATCTTAATGAAATAAAAAGTTTCATGATACAGTTCTGCTCAGCCGGAACATTATTTGGAAAATGGATTTTGTGTTTTCTGGCTACTTTTGTTGAAACACTCGATTCGACCATAGAAAATACAAAAAAACATTAAATCTTTTCTAGATGAACAATATTAACATGTGAAAAATGCTATGATTGTAAAACAATACACAATGTACATGACCAAAACCACCTTTGTTAAAGGTCCCTAAAATGAAGAGGTATTTAATTTGTCTATGCTAAACAACCACATCACCAGATATAAGGAATGGTGAATAGTTAACACACAAATGCAGTTGATTTAGGGGGTTATTTATCAAAGTTTGAATACTAAAAATTAGAAAAAAAAATCAAATTTTTAGTGGGCTGCAAAAAGTCTGAATCCAAAAATCCAACATCTCAGACCTACCAAGGTTGTATATAAGTCAACAGGAGAGGTCCCTATCCTATTTAGACATTTCTGTGGTCTGTGCTGAAATAAGCCCAAAAATCTGACTATTTCAGACTTTTTGTCCAAAAATCCGAGCTTTTCTGGAAAGATCCCAAAAAAAAATGTACGATTCGGTGAAAAAACTCATTTACAATATGATTTTTCATACAATTTTTCAGGTTTTTCCCCGAACCGATTAATTTGTGCCTTTTTAATAATAAATAAGGTTTATCAAAACCCGAAGAACAATTCGGGTTTTGATAAATATGCCTCTAAGAACTGCAAACAACTGAAGAATAAGAACAATATTAGATGGATTATAACTTGTCCCATAAAAGAGAATGCAGTGTAAATACCCTGCCACTAAAAGCCTGTGGGGGGATGGGGTGTCCAGGTCTAATTCCTCCATACGGGGGACCCAAATTTTTATTTTGTGCTGAGATATTGCTCAGTAAGTATTAGGACTACAGTAGGTGGTTGCCACAACAGTGTGCGATATGCATTGTAGACAGTGACAGTTAGTCATTTTAATAAGCAGGAAACGATATTCAATGATGCCCTTTTGGAGCCCCTAACGCTTTCTTCTGTGACAATGACAAAGAGTCTGAACATTTCAGGGAACTCAGTACAATACGGAACATATTAGGCAAAAATGTACTCAGGATCAGATAAAGGGCCATAATTGGAGGGTCATATCCAGGGAACTGGAACTGCAGAGGAATTGTCTTGACAACCCTGGGCAAAAGGCCAACAATATGGAGGAAATATAAATGGAAATGGTGCCAAAAGAATAAAGTATCACCCACAAAATGATGTGTCAGGTGTAAAAGACAATGAGATTATCCGTGTCCGGTGCCAGCCCATAATGCAGGGAATCCGACATGCAGCATGTGGGCTCCTACGCCAGAGAGTGGAGAATGCTCGGGACCTGGGGTTTTCCAGATAAGGATCTTTCTGTAATTTGGATCTTCATATCTTAAGTATTAGAAAATCACTTCAACATTAAATAAACCCAATAGGCTGGTTTTGCTTCCAATAAGGATTAATTATATCTTAGTTGGGATCAAGTACAAGTTACTGTTTTATTATTACAGAGAAAAGGGAAATCATTTTTAAAAATTTGGATTATTTGGATAAAATGGAGTCTATGGGAGACGTCCTTTCCATATTCCGGCCCTTTCTGGATAATGGGTTTTCTATACCTGTACTTGGTTTCTGGCAGATGGAAATTTTTTTTTTGCTAATGAAAGGGCCAAGACTGGTCTCTAGCAAAATCGGAGAAATGAGGGGCCCTGTATGTTAAACTTGTTCCTCCAAAATCCACTGGAGGGATGTAAAGAGGAAAAAAAAAATTTACGCGCAACAATTTTTCTCACTCCAAAAGCGTTGAAGTCAATGGGTGTTTTTTTCTTATGGATGTCTTTCTTTGTGGGAATTTTTGCAACAGTTTCACACAAAAAATCGCACATGATTAAATACGGAATCTCACCGCGAATCAATGGCTGGTGAAAAAATTCGCTAAACAGGCTTTTGAGAGCAGGAATTCTTTAGCCCTTAAGAAAATGTTACAGCTTCCAGGAGTCATAATTACAGCTGAAAATGACTGTTTATGTAAATATAGTCCCTGAGCTAGACTTATAAAGCCTAATTCATGTTTTAGAAACCCTGTTCAGTTTGGGTAAATTATACACAGCATTGCTAATGTGATCATTTGGCCATTAACGCACAGGAACATTTCACTGACCTCTAAGCAGGGCCGGAACTAGGGGTAGGCAAGTGCCTAGGGCGCAAAGCTGGGGGGACGCCAGGCACGTACCTCCTCTGTCACCTACCCCAAGTCCAGTTCCCTTCTCTGCCCAACTCTCTGCATATTATTGCATATTTCCGCTTTGTCGCATGCGCGCAAACTCCATTTCGCGCATGCGCATACGAGTGCAGATTCATGCATGCGCACACTAAGCAGGCGCTGCGACTGCCAGGCTTGCCTAGGGCGCCTGGCCAGCATTGCCTGGCTCTGCATCTATAATTGCAGTATTTCCTACAAACTGCAGTACGTGGACTAGATGCCAGGCTTAAAATACAGATATTCCACTAATCTTCCTTTTTTTATACATTAAATGGAAATACAGCCAACCTGCAATAGGTGGAAAACACAATGTCTTTCATCAGAGAAGGATGAGTGAAAAAAAATCAGATAAGTGTAGACCTGCTGTTTCAACACACACCATCCATCATGTGATAAACATTCTAATTATAGAAATTAGAAACAGACCAGGAACCAGCAGTACTAAGGGGCAGATTTACATATGCTCGATATTCGACTGCCGAAGGTAAATCCTTAGACTTCGAATATCGAAGGATTTACTGCAATTAGTTCGATCGAACGATTCGAAGGATTTAGTCAATCGATTGAACGATTTTTCTATGACCAAAAAAACCTTAGAAAGCCTATGGGGACCTTCCCCATAGGCTTACATTGTGGTTTGGTAGGTTTTAGGTGGCAAAGTAGGGGGTCAAAGTTTTTTTAAAGAGACAGTACTTTGACTATCGAATGGTCGAATATTGTAACGATTTTTAGTTCGATTTGAAGTCGTAGTGGAAGTAGCCAATTCGATGGTCGAAGTAGCCAAAAAAAACATTAGAAATTCTAATTTTTTTTTATTGTATTCCTTCACTCGAGCAAAGTAAATGTGCCCCTAAGTCTGCAATCACCCTTTATTGGTGTATTCTGACTCGCGACATGTTTCGGGAGCTAGTCCCTTTTTCTTGTTTTTTCATAAGACCTGTGAGTGCAAGCCTTTATATAGTGAATAAAGTACCCCCTCTTGTAAATCATAAGGATATTTTAAGTTACCGAGGAGTTTCATGACCAGGTCATGGAACTCCGATGTAACTTCTAATATCCTCATATTTTGCAACTGGGGGTATTTATAATAATACACAAGTTTCAATGAGTCTTGTGACAGAAATGACATCACTACTCACTGTTACTATCTATATGTAACCCTTTCGACAATGCTTTTGTCGATGTTACACTCCATGAGTGCTGCTTACTTGATGACAAGGGACAAACCTGAGAGCCACTTCGCAATGGTATTGGGAGAGACTGGGTACCTGGTACTTACTAGCACAGTGCCTCCGCCTAGTGGGATTAAGGAATGCAACCACGGGTGGCCCCACTAGGAACACAGTAATAATATACACACAGTATTTAGTGAACTGAATAACTGTTTATCTGAATTAAAGGGACAACTAGTGCAAACAGCACTCCTAATCAGGTGGGAGTAGGGGGCCTGACTATCTAACTAATTGCTTAACTAAAGGAATTTAAAGTCCATTAATGTATTCCCAACAACACAGTCTCTGTATCTTCAAGAGGGGATACTGTTACTTTAAACAGGATACTCACTCCAAAAGTTTCTTTGGATGGTTCATACAGATCCTTCAGGCGAGTCCAGCCATAGGTAGAGGGTGATTTTTTTGTTTGACGAGGCTAAAGTTGGTAATATAAAGGCAGTGTTAGGGCAGAGGCACACACTGCTATTTCAGGAGATTAGTTGCCCAGTGACAAATCGCTTCTTCTTTGGTCTACTAATCTCCCTGAACTGACTTCCCGACAGCTAGAATGTAAATCGCCGGCGGGATGGCACTCAGAGGGCTTCGTTTTCTGAAGTTTCCTCACGAGGAAACTTTGGACGACTTCGGAAAGAAAAAGCGTTCCGAGTGCCGATGCTGGCAATTTACATTCTAGCAGACGGGAAGGCAGTTTGGGGAGATTAGTCGCCCGAAGAAGAAGAAGCGATTTGTCACTGGGTGACTAGTCTTCAGAAATAGCAGCTTGTGTCTGTGCCCTAAAAGTGAATTTTTAATCCTGAATGCTGATAAGTATTAACTAAGGAAGGATGTAGTCTGAGATAAATTAGTCTAAATTAGTTTAGAACTAGTGAGGTTTAGAGTTTTGTGTCTTTTGCTTAAAGGGGTGAAAATAATTTTCATTGGTGCCTGATGGGCACACTTATAGGGCAAGGAAAAAGCACTGACAGGCAGACAGCTAGAGTATGCTGGTAAACAAGAATTTGATATGTTGAGAAGCAGTGGGCACTACGATATGGGACCTGTTATCCAGACTACTTGTCTGGATTTTTCCATAATTAGATCTCCATTTCTAAAGTCTACTAAAAACATTTAAATATTAATTAAACCTAACAATTGGTATATCTTTGTATAGCACCTAGTAGAAGGAATTATTTTATTGTTACAGAGAAAAAGGAAACCATTTAAAAAAAATATATATATATTTTATTAAAATGGAGTTTAGGGGTGATGACTTTCCCATAATTTAGAACTTTATGGAAAAACTGGTTTCTGGATAGGTATCACACATTTTATATGGCAAGTCAGTGGGTACAGTCCTAAATATAATAAAAGTTAGTGGGTACTGGCAGACCAAGTATATTATACAGTACAAGCATGTGATATATGGTAGTGGGCACTGATATATAAAGCACCCCAGCACAGTTCTGTTATATATTACAGTTTAAACACTTTGCCACAGTTGCACGACCAACATAGCCAACGCTAGGCATGAAGCAACATGAATCATAGGCGCACAACCATATACATTTATGGATGTACAAAAAATATAGATGACCCTTCTCATATTCTATTGCCCCCCTATTTTCATATTCTTTTCTTCATTTTCTATTTGATATTACAGCAATTTTGGTTCCTTTTTGTGCTTTTTTTATATTTCACATCACAAGAACCTCCCTTTATTCTTAATTTTTTTTCTCCTACTCCTCTCACATCTGCCAGTTTATCCACCACTTTTCCCAAATCCACTCGCTCTCAATTTCAGGTTCTGCACATTCATTTGTGTCCTTTGCTGTGTATTTTAATTACTTCTTCCCAGTCTCCATAACATTCTGTGACCCATTTTCTTCCTTTTTTTTAAATATTTTTTTCTGCTCTTTTTAATGTTCTCAACACTACCTAGTACCTACTGACTCCTCTTCCCCATAGTGTTCCATTTTGACACTGACTGCTCCTTTACTGACCTGTTAGAGCAATGGCTGTTGGGGGTAAAAAAATCTAATAAGAGTAATTTGGTTGCTTCTTTCTCATCTGCAAAAGCTTCAATGCTACTGATTTTGTCCACAGAGTTTAACTCTCAGGGGAGGGAAAACTGGATTGGCTGTTGAGAATGTCAGACTTTAGCCAATCTGGTTCCCCACAGCTGTAGTGGGCAGGACTTAAACTTTATTGGCACAGGAAGCTGTAGCAGACGGAAAAAAAAATTGTGAATGCTTAAAGGACCAGTAACATAAAAAATAATTTAAAAAAATTTGTTAGTACACATCAAAAAAAAAAACACCAACACAAAATATACTTTAAAATCACAAAGCCTTTATTAAGAAATAACTTACAGAAACTGCACTTCCTGTCCTGCACAGAAACGGCGAAAGGGCGACCATCGATCCTGCTGGGCTCTATTTCTTCTCCTGGCTACTCTGCTTACAGCACACAGACACAGGCTTTTTGCGAGCTCCCTTACAGGGAACTACTGCAGCGGGATAAGTGCAAGGATTTTTAACTACTTCACTATACATTGGCCACGGGCAGATACTCCTTTGGCTAGACACTTCCTGGGACATAAACATCCGCTGCCTACTCTACGAGCAATTCTGATTGATCATATTCCCCCCTACGGAGAGGTGTTGATAGATCTAAACTGTTATTACAACGTGAAGCAAAGTGGATGCGGACCTTGGACACAGTCGCCCCTAGAGGGTTAAATGAAATGTACTCTTTGGCCAGTTACTTATGATTATTTGGTCTGGGTGCAGTTAGGTCCTAACTGATGATAACTCTGAATATGATATTCTATTTAGTAGATTCAAAAATATACATCGAATTGATCGAGTATGATTAATCGCATCAGTGGCACCTTGTATTACTTGCCCGAGATTGGGTATTGTGATATTATGACTGTTTATATACCCAGATTTCTTTCCACAATGTTTTTAGGCATTTTAGTTGGTAACATGATTTGTACCATATAGTTACATGTTCTAGGTAATTTAAATGGTAACTTTGTCTACACTTATTTAATACACTTTTTAGGTAATTTTTAAATAGTAATCTTATACACATGTAGAAGGGACACTATGGATACAACTGGGCCTTTTAACCCCTTCACTTGAGTTTTTAACTCTTTTCACTTGTAGTTTTAATATGAGAGACACACAGGGCAGCACGGATGGATATTTGCTGTATCCTAATGAATTATAGTCACTTGTTGCATGTTATTAATATTTTAAATATTTTTATGAGTATAATATGGTGGTAGTTTTGTAAATTGTGTGATGTCATAATTAGAGTCTCACTCTGATTTGGATATGGGGGTTATTTATGATGTATTACACTTCCTGTCATTATCCTGACGACGGCTCCATGTGAGCCGAAACGCATAAAGATATAGTGATTCATGCTTAATGACGGCTGCTGTGAGTGCTTTCATGGACTGCTATATATATATATACACACACACACACACACAGTTAGCTGCACACATATCAGTATTCCATTATCATACATATCCACACAAGTTGTGTGTTGCCGTGCAGCTGCATAGACAGTTGCTGCCATTTTAGTTCCCAATGATCATCCTCATTACCTTGGGCAGTGGATGTAGGGGAATGTAATTCTTCTGTGATTTCTGTAATGTGCATGTATACACCTTAATTTGGTGACTCTCTGTAGAACTTAACTTGGCCAGTGCTCCCTGGAAAATCCCTGCCACTGTAAAAAGGTGGCATTTTAACAAGGTCTAATGAAAAATCCAAGTACCGGTAAGTTGCAAGTCAACTCAACTTCTGGGCTACAAGGGGGAATGTATTAACAGGTGCGCAAGTTCTAGTACAAAATCCAAGCAGAAGAGAAGACCAGAATATGCCTCCTGCTGATATGGACTACTAGAGTTAGGACCAGCTATTACAACCCTCGCCATCACAAAAGGGGGTTTCTGTAACTCATACAGTGTAAAATTCAACTTTAGTTTGCTACCTGAGCTACCAAACTGTTTGCTGATCCAGAGGTACTTTTTTTTTTTACTTATAGACTTTATAGAGCTCATTTACAAGCACTTGCACCCCTTGTATCTCTGATGGCATGTCTAGCAGGTGTTAGGAACAAGGATCCAGATAGCCTTGTGTCCCTTGGTGATTCTTTTTTGGGCATCATCATAAATGGTTTGCAATGAAGGATGTTTAATGGGACAACCACATCTCACCAATGTGCTGCATTTCCTGTACAATCAGAGAGAGATGTTACGGCAGCTGCTCTGTCTCAACATAAATTCCGATCTGTCAGTCAACTCATATGTGACAGGGCCTTTGGGAAAGAGAGACAGATCAGTTCTACCTGATCATATTGCAGATGATTCGTTTGATTTGCTTGCCGGAAGACCGGCTCTCGGTGGAATACCATTCATTGAATTGTGCCTGAACACCCAAGACATTTTTTCCTAGTTAAAAAGAAACCAACTGCCTTCAAACAAGAAAAAAAATAAAATAGGAAATCAAAATAAAATATTTCTTCACCCTAGAACACTTGATTTACACTGACACAAGGCATTTTCCAGACAGTTTCCCTTTAAATCAGTAACGCAGATGCCTGACAGACTGAAACAGCTCTTTTAAAGCACAACTTTAGCATGTACTGTATGTGCGTACAGCAAGCGAGGCACTTGTTAGCGATGATCTTCCTCCATTTTTCATGCTGTGAATAGCTCCCCGCTGGCAACATCTGAGAATTAAAGTTAGACCTACTGTAGCCAAACGCTTTTTGTACACGATAATGTCCACTGGATGGGCAAAACAAAGGGAGATCAATCAGGAAGAATTGCCCCACTTTACCAAAAAGCACAACAATGTAGAAGGAAAGATTTTAATGTTCAGCTCAAGGAAAGCAATTCAAAAGAGTAAGTGGGGTGCACAGGCAACACACATAGCAGGATGCAAACAAAACAATAAGGTATTAATAGGAATTAGGTTAAATGATAAAAAAAAAAAAAAAATCCCAGAGAAGGTTCGGAGCTGAAGTCTAAAGCATAGTATTCACTAGGAATACTTTTTGACAGTCTATGGGGCTGCTTCATAATTTGTGAAGCTTCATTTTGGTTTAAAAGTTGGCCATATCTGAAGGAATTACTGCTGGAACCTAAGCACACGCAACTGGTGATCACCATCAATGAGGTCATACAATGGAGCACATTTACTAAAGGGCAAAGTGGCCATCACTAGTGAAAATTCGCCAGAAATCGGTAGGAACATGCGTAGAGTACAATTCCCTAGTGAAAGAAACCATCGCTAGCACAGTTTTGCACCCTATCGCAAGTGAACGATCGTTACTCCACAAAATCACTTAAAGGGCATGTAAAGGCAAAAAAATAGCATCCCATTTTTACTTTCTTTAATCAAAAAGAACCCTATCTCCAATATACTCTCATTAAAAAATGTGTACCGTTTGTATAAGAAACCTGACTGTATGCAGTGAAATTCTCCCTTCATTTACTGCTGTGGATAGGAATTGTCAGACGGTCCCTAACTGCTGAGCATGGAAACAATCATACTTATGAACAGCAGGGGGAGCCCCCGCCTTACTTCCCAGCCATGCAGAACTCAAGCAGCTTTGTTCATGACGATCCCTAAGCAGCCCAGACCACACTGAGCATGTGCAGTCTTAGTCTTGCAAAGATGTTTAACAAAGTTACAAGATGGTGACCCCCTGTGGCCAACTTTGAAAGCATAAATTATTTGTTTGATTCGGCTTGTGGTGCAGTAAGTTCATGTTTATGTTTAGTATACAAAATACAGCATTTCTAGCCTTATTCTATTTAAGACTTTACATGCCCTTTAAGTGCAAATTTTACAGAACGTTACCTCTTTCACTTTCCTTCGTCACCTTAGACCTAGTGAACTGATAAGATGAAGCCACATCCTCCTCAATCTTATGTCAGTGACATCATATCCTGTATGCCGAAAAGTTATTAAAATTATATAACATGATGGTGTTTTTTCATATTTTAAAGTGGGATTGTATTTGAATTTGTAACTATTACAAATTTTTGTTATAACCTTTTTTTTTAACCATTTGAGGGGCATGTCACATTTGTTTTAGGGTGGGCTCATGTCTAGGACATTAGAGAATCTCTTTTGTATTTATTTTGCTTCCTTGGACATTTGTAATAATAAGTGGCCACTTCAAGCATTTGCACCATCATCACTTATAAAGACGTCTTTACAACCTATATGTACCCGCTCCTATTCAAATTGACCTAAGCATAACAGTACTAACGAAGTTTCGCTAGGCAGAGATTAACGTTAGCGAATGCTTGTGATGACGAATTTACGCTAGTGAAACTTCACCAGCTGCTTAGACACAACTTTGCATTTTAGTGAATTAGCGTAGTGGTATCGAATTTGCACCTGGCGATGAGGCGCAAAGTATGGCAAAGCCTTCGCAGGCAAAAATTGGCCCTTCAGTGAATTTGCCCCTATGTGTTTGCCCCTGGTGCCAACTGCAAGCACCCTGTACCTTCTATGGAGACAGAAGCAAGATAATTCCCTACAGCTAATTTTGGAATGTGCATCCAAGTTTTGCATGTGGCAAGCTAAAATGGCCTTAGCAGTTTTAAAAACCTAAACACGGTCTTTATGATGTAAATGTAGCTGGCGACATCTAGTAAATGGGTCTACTTAATTGCTGCATGGGTAGTCAATGGATGACGTAAAACTGAACACAAAGGAGACAAACTCAAGGGGGGATATGATCACTGACATGTGTTTACAAAGTAGAGATAGTAGGTCACACTAAAGGTGGCAATGCATGGGCAGGTTTAAGATGCAGTCATTTAGACGCTATATGCGGCCCTTCATTGGGGCTACCCAACAATATCTGGCCAAAATTGGCCAGATGTTGTTCGGGCAGGTTTGATTTTCAAGTTGAATCGAGGACTCAATGTGTGTTGATGCGCTCCTCACCCCAACAGTCCCTATTACAGCCTCATAGCCTTTTGTAGGTACTGTATATTGGTGGAAAGATCCTTGGAGACCTTGAGGCTTTTGCCTTGCCTTTTGGAATGTTCCAAATGGTCTATGCATGGCCAACTTTAGTTTAGAGTAGCTCCTATAACAGTCATGCAGAGGGCTGGAATAAAACACAACAAAAATATCTTTTGGATGTTTTTGGTGCAAGCTCCCTGTCTAGTCCAAAATGTGGTCAAGTCCTACTTACTTCTTAAAGGAGCACTAAAGCTAAAAGAATTAATCAACAAAATAGGAAACATTTTAGTATTCAGATACATCTGCCACCAAGCTAATACTGCCAGTCATTGTGTAAATCAATAACAGTCATTAATATTTGCATCCAAAGTTGCTTCTTACCACCTCCATTTCCGAACTGTGCGTATTGTCCGTGGGGAGCCCACAGAAGCCTACGTTAATAGAGAGCGTACTTGCACTCCAAGAATCGCACATAGATGTTATGATGACATGAGAGCCAGAACCAACTAAATCCAAACTCAAAAAGTTTGAAGTTGAATTAGGAGGAACATGTTGCCTTTTCACACTCCAATTGTGTTCTTACACAACCCCATAGTCTTTTACCAATGAAGATATGGACCTATGAAGATAACCCCAGTATTTTCCCTACCACATGTCTTGGGCTGCTGACATCTGATCATAGGGACTGACTCCCAATATACTGTATATAGATTATAAAATTCATAATATAAGGCTAGTAGCATAGTAATTTACTCAGATTTCCATTACACAACATCTTACAAACCACTTCATTCTGCACAATTTATAATCAGTCCTGTATCATCAGCTCCTATACCAGAGGACATTGTTTTTCTGCTTTAGGTTCCCAACACCCCCTAACCCCAACCTGAGCCTGAACAGTCCCACAGATATTTAAACATGGCCTGACAAGATCCAGGATGGGAAGCTCCAATGGACTAGTTTGAAGGCCTCAATCATTACTGGCTCCTGAATCTCTCTACTGATACGGTATGTCCAGTATAAATTAGCCCTAGTCATTTTACAGTGTAGTGCTCCTTTAATAAGGTTACAGGTACTTTAAATGACTGATTTAACAGTGTTCTTTATTGTTTAGAAAGTTATCAATAAGAAGCTTCAACCCCACATCTCACCCTAACTATCCATTAGGCTAGATCCCCCATTTCACAGGTCCACATTTTCCACTTTCATAATATGTCTTTCCAATGTTCTATTATAAATACACACAATTACATTTTTAAGTTTCTCCTATAAATGCATTGACCAAAAATGTTTTACCGTGAGACAGAAATACTTACAGAATCAGAAAAAAAACAATTTCTTCATAGTGAAAAGAACAATTTAACAGCAAAAGAGGTGCCAAATTGTTCTTTGAATGTGTCTTAATCCTTATTTGGCATTTTCACAGTTGCATCTTAAAGAACTAACAATTATTGAGTAACAAAAACCAGTTGCAAAAATAACTGCGCCTTGGCAACTTTCTGATCATATATTTGTGATGAAAATCTTTTTTTTTTTTTATAAATGTATGCACTGACACAGAGTATTACTAGTAACACACGGGCCAGTGAAATACCATATATTTACTATCAAAGCCCCTTTCATAGGTGCATTTCACTGGGGTAACATTGACCTATTGCATTTTGTTTGTGCTCCAATGTTTTTGGACGTGGTTATGTTGTTTGCAAGCCTGTACCACTAAGTCAATCCAAAAAACAGCTACAGGCATCCATGTCACAAAGTGGGGCAAGGCAAAAGAGAAGGCTGTCACGTCAGCGGGTGGGAGAAAGTGGTCAACATGTTGGTCACCATGACAGTATGTAAATATATAATGCCAAAAGGGGTCGAGGGTGTTGCAACACAATTCTGTGTGTGTCTTGACCCAAACAAAGTCTATGCACAGATTTCTTCTTGTGTGTTCTAAAGTGCTATAGAAATTATTACAAAGTGCTATCTCCAAGATTAAATTAAAGAAGAAGCTGTTCTCAGTGAAATGCGTTAGGTGTGTCACCCGCAGGCCTGGATTTGTGGCGACAAAGGGCCACCAACGCCCGGGCCTAGGGTGGCAAAATTTTAAGGACGGCATGCCACATCCTAAGGAGCACTGGGTGCTCTGGTATTTAAGAGCGCAATCGTGTGCGCACGGGGGCTGGCGCTAGGTCCGTGCAGCCGGCGCTAGGACCACGCTGGCCTCGGGGCACCTCTTGAATAAATTCGGCCCTGGACATTCGGTCACAGCAGTTAGTGGATGCATAGGCGGAACATAAGAGAGGGAAATGCTGGCAGATTCCATCTCTTTGGGCCAGATTTACTAAAGAGCAAAGTGGCTAACGCTAGTGACAGCAGGGACATCGGCAATTCACTAACAGGCGCAAGTGCCAATTTGCTAGCGGACCAGACCATCGATATCACAGTTTCAGACCCTATCGCCAGACGTATTTTCGCTCTCGCAAACAGGAGGTACTCCGCAAATTCAGTAAAGTGCGGTTTTCACTGAATGTTACCTCTTTCACCAGAGTTGACTTTGCCACCTCAGACCAGGCGAAGCGCTAAAAAGAATCTATATCCACCTCAATTTCGGAGGTAAGTAAATGTGCCCCACAGTATCTAAGTGCTAAATGCTTGCTCAGGCCCGGATTTGCGGCAAGGCCGCATAGGCCCGGGCCTAGGGCGGCAAAGAAATAGGGGCGGCATGCCGCCCAGCCGCCGTTCAACTGCACCAGCTGCGCCGGCGTTTCTTCGCCGGCGTGCTGGGAAGGCGGGCGCTAGGACCGCGCGGCTGCCTGGTCGGACCGCGCGGCCTAGGGGCGCCCAAAAGTGAAATCCGGCGCTGTGCTTGCTATAGGGATAGAGAGTTAGCAAAGAGCCTGGCTTCATTTGGGCAGAACTCAAGCGATGTTGAATGTTGTTACAGATTGTGCTTTTCAATTAACAATGGTTAAGATAATGAACCAGTATCAGAACATGTATTACAATGCAATACGATTGTTATGCAAATAGGCCCTTTTATGTATTTAAAATAGTTTTCATGGAAATGTTCAGATTAGGGATTTTCTTTTGCACATTTGCATGGAGTGACCCCAATGTAGAGCATTCAACTCACATACAATAGATGAGTTTGATCGTGGAAAACAATTGGATTGTTTCATGATTATATGATGCAAAAGACGTCAGCGCTGACCTGACAGATTAAAGCCGGCAATTTTTCTGCTGTATTATTTGCATCATTCAGTTTGCAGCCGAAGCAGATCGACATCTCGTTCTTTGTACTACATTGAGTTCTGTTCTGCACCCACACTGTTCTGCTACTTTCATGCCAAGGATTTTATTGTCAGTGATATGATTCTAGCCTTGGAATGATAAAGCATTTACATTTCTATTAGATTTGCACGGGCAAAACAATATAGCCATCAGTTTTAATAGTGCCACCAGGCTGCCCAGACACATCCGAGGTACAGGTATGGGACCTGTTATCCAGAATGCTCGGCACCTTAGGTTTTTCATTAACAGTTCTTTCTGTAAAAGTCTACTAGAAAATCATATAAATATTAAATAAACCCAACAGGCTGGTTTTGATTCCAGTAAGGATTAAGTATAACCTAGTTTGGATCAAGTACAGATATGAAACCAGTTATCCAGAATGCTCGAGACCTGGGGGTTTTCTGTATAACAAATCTTTCTGTAATTCAGATCTTCATATCTTGGGTCTACTAGAAAATCACATAAACATTAAATAAACCCAATAGGCTGGTTTTGCCTCCAATAAGGATTAATTATATCTTAGTTGGGATCAAGTACAAGCTACTGTTTTATTATTACAGAAAATCATCTTTAAAAATTTGGATTATTTGAATAAAATGGAGTCCGTGGGGCATGGCCATTTTGTAATTCGGAGCTTTCTGGATAAGGGGTTTCCAGATAACGGATCCCATACCTGTAAAAGGTACTGTTTTATTACTACAAAGAAATAGGAAATTATTTTTAAAAATTATAATAAATTAGATAAAATTGAGTCTATACGAGACAGCTTTTTTGAGATTGGGAGCTTTTTGGATAACGGATTTCCGGATAATGGATCCCATACCTGTAATTGCATCTGCTGATATCCATGCAAATCTTTGCACCAGAGTAAAGAGCACCCTTATGGGTACAAATACTGTAGGTCCCTGAAGCACCAAAAATAAGGCAACTGGTGCAAAAAAAGTACAAAATGAATCAGCTGAAAGGGCTCCCTGTAGAGGCATTAAACATATTTCTTCTATGTAGGGGTAGGCTGAACCCCTACAAAAAAATTTTGAATGGGCAAATTTTTTCGGCTTGTTTCGCTGCAAAAATGACGCCCATAGACTTGTATGGCGTCCAAAAAAAAAAGGCGAGCGATAAAAATGTTTCGCCGCATAACAAAAATTTTTTGGACACCCATAGACTTTAATGGGCGTCGGCGACATTTCGCTGGCGGCAAATTTTTGGCGAACATAAACAGGTTAAAATCGCCCATCCCTAATCTTGAACCAGTATGATTAAAATCCTTTAAAAATCAGTTTCTGATAAACAGGTATGGGAACTGTATTAAAGAATGCCCGGGACCTGGAACTTTCTGGATAAGGGGTCTTTCTTTAATTTAGGTCTCCATACCGTAGATCTTGAAAAAAATAATAATAATAATTTAAACATTAAATAAACCCAATTGCATTGTTTTGTCTCTGATAAGGATTTATTTTATTGTAGTCAGAATCAAGTACAAGTTACTGTTTTAATATTATATAGAAAACGAGAAATATTTTTTTACAAGTTTTAATTATTTGATTAAAATGAAGTCTATGAGAGCTGGCCTTCCTGTAATTTGGAGTTTCTGGATAAGGGATTTCTGGATAACATATCCCATACCTGTAGCACAAGCAGCAACTCGTAATTTTTTTTTTGTAGCTCAGATATTTCCTAAAAGGGCATTCTGAGAGTGGTTACAATAAATAACAATGCAGTGATTTTCATGGTCACTACATACAATTGAATTGTTCTCAGTATTACTGTACATACATACTGTAAATGCTGAGCCTAGTTTCATCTGTCAGTTACAGAACATTGTGTCCTCTGGCACCCTCTACTGGTCTCATTCATAATAATAATTACAGACTGGATTTTAAGGTTTATATAAGAGGGTATGGGATGAATAAACCCGTCTACTAGAAAATCACGTAAACATTAAATAGGCTGGTTTTGCTTCCAATAAGGATTAATTATATTTTAGTTATCACACCGAAAAAATAAATCATTTATAAAAAAAGAAATTTGGATTATTTGGACAAAATGGAGCCGATGAGATCTGTATATCTCTGACCAAAGTAGAATCCATGATTTGTACTGATTTATCTATAAAAAAAGAAAAAAAAAATCGTATCAGGATTTTACGAATTGTCTTGTGAAAAATCAGATTCAACGTCCGAAAAGTCCGAATTTTTTGTGACATGGGCGGAAAAGCCTGAGATGTTTGGATGACTCTACGAAACCCAGTGCAGACAATAATATCTATAAAATTGCAATTAAGACCTCTGCCATTGACTTCTACAGGACCTCAACAGAATGAAGATTGATCATTTTGGACTCTTGACTTTTTGTAGCCTTTAATAAATAATAATGAAATTAGTCAGTTCTTGAGGGAAAGGAGCTGATGTTTCTGTTATATATAGTGAATTATGTCAGTCTTCAATAGGTCTTACTTATAGGAGAACTAAAGCGTAACCCAGGGGTGTCCAAACTTTTTGCAACGAGGGTCAGATTTGGTGAGGTAAAAATGTGTGGGGGCCGACCATTCAGCCCGACATTCTTTGAACCATTAACATTAAATAACAAGGAATCGCGTAGCCGCAGCAGTAATATTTGGGCACATTAGTGAAATGATCTGCCACTTGGTCTATACTGCTGCCTGTGTGCTGAAGGTGTTCAGGACCTCCATTAGAAATCACTGGGCCCCGTACAACAACTTTTTTGCCCGCCCACACTTGCACCCAAGCGCCACCCCATATGCCGCCCACTCCACATCACAGTTAAAAGACCACACAGACATCAGGGCTAAAAAAGTAACCCCCCCCACAAGTTACTGTATAAAAAGCTATTGATGGTCAGGACCGCCTTATAAGTTAAAAAAAAATTGGCGCCAGGGCCCCCCATAAAAGTTTTTTTTTAAAGCATTAGCAACAGGGCCCCCCTTACAATTGGGGCCCCAAAAATTATTTTTTAAAAAAAAAAACATTGGTGGCAGGGCACCCCTTACAAATTAAAAAAATAATTGTGGCCCCAAAAAATATTTTTTTAAAAAAAAATTGGTGGCAGGGGCCTATAGAATATTAAAATAATACATTGGTGGCCAGGGGATTAAAAAGAAAAAAAAACACAAATTGGTGTTCAGTAGAATTGAACTCATGGCTTCAGGACTTCAACTTCGCCTCCTTTTGTGACTTCGGGTCTTTTCACCACTTCAAGACTTAAATTTCGGCTGTTTTCCTAATTTCGGGTCTTTTCGCAGCTTCGGGACTTCAGCTTAGGCTGTTTTCGTGACTTTGGGTCTTTTCGCCGCTTCGGGACTTCGGCTGTTTATCTTTTCCGCACTTGTGCATTTCGGCTGTTCGGGACTTCAAAAATGGTCGCACGGCTTCAGTGCTCTGAAGGGGGGCCCGGCTCTTTCAAAAGTGCAGCACTGCCGGGCCCCCCATCATGCCTGGGACACTTGTCCCCCCTTGGCCCTGAAGATGTTGGCAATAGACACGTACTGGCATGGAGTGACACACCGCTCTCACATACTTCTTAAATTTACAGTACTGGCACGTCAGTACGTCTATTGCACCTTCAGCCCTAAAGAAGTATGTGAAAACAGTGCGTCTCTATGTGCCAGTACATGTCTATTGCTAACACCTTCAGCACACAGGCAGCAGTATAGACCATCATTTCACTATCATGTGCCCAAATATTACTGCTACATGATTCCTGATCGCACTGTGCTGGCGGCCGCATTATTATTAATTTCATGACGGAGGATGAGGGCCGGTGTAAATTTTAAAACGGACCGGAATTGCCCCGCAGGCCTGAGTTTGGACATGCCTGGCGTAACCAAAGAAGTAGCTAGAAATATTGTACATGATGTTTTGTGCTTCTGTACCAGCCCAAGGCAACCACAGCCCTTTAGCAGTAAAGATCTGTGTCTCCAAAGATGCCCCAGTAGCTCCCCATCTTCTTTTCTGCTGATTCACTGCACATGCTCTGTGCTGCTGTCACTTACTGAGCTTAGGGAGCCACTCACAATATACAGTACACATAGAATAGAAATGTCACAATATAAGGTTGATTAGTAATTAATACACATAATTACTACATGGCAGCACAGAAACCAGTGCAATTAGCATCAGAATTTAATAATCAGCAAACCTGTAGCATCAGCTTATATTACAGCCAGGGAAGCTCATTTTCTGCTGGATAATTAGTGACGAGCCCTAAGCTTAGCTTCTCAACAGCCAATCAGAGCCCACTGAGCATGTGAGTGTCACAGACACTTTCCAAGATGGTGACCCCCTGTGACAAGTTTGAAGTCCTGGATCATTGCTGCTATTGACAAGCTCAAACTTTAGCCTCGTGCAATAAGTTCACTATAGAAAATATGGCATTTTTAGCCATATTCATTTTTAGGGTTTAGTTCTCCTTTAAGTAGCTTTTGGAATCTCATGACGTCGCCTATTAAACAAAGCACAAATCCTTTAATACGCTATGACATCTTCATTTTCCCTCTTCAAAAGATTAAGAACTTGCTGTCTTGGACTCATATGAAACAACCTTTTCAACGGGTAATTCTTTCGTATAGATATAGAAATATATACAAAAGTAGACTTATCCAGATCCTGCTAATCACTACAGAAATAGGATTTGCTGGAGGCAGCCATGTTAGAAAGTTACGTATATTTAAGCCCAATTTTCATAGAGAATTATCAAGAAAAACTGCAGCCTTGGCAACTCTTTGCAAGAATGTCAAGTATCTGCATTTTGCTCTGCTTTGCTCATAGCGAGAAACAAGACAAATGAATAAAACATCTATAACCCACGAGCAATGGAGTCAATAATAAAGCTTTCAGTGTGGCAAGAAGCAGCTGCTGATCTCTTTAAAGGAAGAAGAGTTACACTTGACAATCAACAGATTCAGATGACTAGAATATACACAGTCCTTTCAAGTAGTGTTCTCAGATTTGAACTGCAGATTTATTAGTCCAAGATAGGAAGTGGTTCCATGTTTGGTCCTTGCGAGGTATTCTTTATTATATCACTAGAGGTGCATGTTTAATATTATACTCCAACTACAATGAATCACTTAGTACCACCTGCAAAATGTAGTAGTTAGGGACGCACCGAATCTACTTTTTTGGATTCGGCCGAACCCCCGAATCCTTGGCGAAAGATTCGGCCGAATACCGAACTGAATCCTAATTTGCATATGCAAATTAGGGGTGGGAAGGGAAAACCTTTTTTTATTTCCTTGTTTTGTGTCAAAAAGTCACGCGATTTACCTCCCCGCTCTAATTTGCATATGCAAATTAGGATTCGGTTCGGCCAGGCAGAAGGATTCCCCGAATCCTGATCCGAATTCTGGATTTGGTGCATCCCTAGTAGTATTTAAATACCTCCCGCCCTAATTTGCATATGCAAATTAGGATTCGGTTCGGCCAGGCAGAAGGATTCGCCCGAATCCTGATCCAAATTCTGGATTTGGTGCATCCCTAGTAGTATTTAAATCACATATGTTATACTGGCAGCCCCCCCACCTCTTAAAATTCCAGCCGATGCAGAAGTGCCATCTACAGGACCCAATGTCTTGGGGCAATCTAGTTCACCAAAATCTCTGTTTTCTTATGTAGATTTTTACAGTCAATAATACCCCAGGTTTGAAGACCTCTGGGTCTGAGAAATGATGGGTTGGTCATTTACACAAGTTTACGGTCCACAGTGTAGTGAGGCTTTGCAAGGCCTAAATTTGCTGCATCTTTAAAGGGATACTGTCATGGGAAAACATGTTTTTTTCAAAACACATCCGTTAATAGTGCTGCTCCAGCAGAATTCTGTACTGAAATCCATTTATCAAAAGAGCAAACAGATTTTGTTATATTCAATTCTGAAATCTGACATGGGGCTAGACATATTGTCAATTTCCCAGCTGCCCCCAGTCATGTGACTTGTGTCTGCACTTTAGGATGGAACTGCTTTCTGGCAGGCCCGGCCTTCCATCTTTTTAATATATATAAATGATTGTTTTGGCTACTCATGAAGTGCCATTTCTCTGATGGCTTTGTTTTCTCATCCTAATGATGACATGCTCGACTTGCATTGACAGCTCTTTGAACCTTTGATTGAGCTCACAGCTTTCGAAAATGCAAATTACACAATTGGAATCAACTGTAGAACCTGTTGTTGTTTTAATGAAATAACGAGGGAACTGCCCACAACTGACCTGGGAACAACTTGTTTGTCAATTGTCCAATTACCTTTGGTCCCTTGAAAAAGAGAGGTCTACGTATAAATAAAGTTCTGCTATTCCTAAACGATTCACCAGACAGTGTTTTGGGATGTAAATACAAAGCATTTGCTGAGCTCTAATAACCCACTAAATTGATAATCTCCAAATGAACTTGAGCTGCATTCAATTTGAATTTGTTAAACACATTTCTGAGAACATTTCAGTACCTTGAAAAAACGGAACTGCAGGGAACCCTTCGCGATTCATCTATTTTTGTAAATCTGCCTCCATAGTTTTAAAATAAAACCAAAACGTCACCAAACAAACAGAGCTAACAGTGTATGTCCAGCTTTTCTCTGTAACTATAGATACTTTAGAAAAATATCTGCAAGCTGGTAACTTGCTGTGGAAGGTGGAATAGATTCCATTTTATTGGGTTGGTGCCTCACAGCATCCAGGCATATTATAAAACTGTTACGCATGTCAGCATCATTTCTTCCACCTCTCTCTCTCTATCAGACTTTAACTTAAAACATTTGTCAGCTTCCATAAGAAGAATTTAGAGTATGAGAGAGGGAACAGCTTTCATCTTCCTCGTTTGGCCAGAAGAGCTGTAATAATTGTGTTAGGTATGCTTGAATGAAAGAGAAGAAAGTATGTAGAAGTGCTAAATGGGGCAGTTAATTCTGAAAGAATGAAGAAAGGTAAAACGTGCAACAGCAGGAGTTTCTGATATTCTGCCAAAAAGTGTATTTTTGTAGGAATTATTTGTAGCTCACCGTCGGGGGCATCAGGAAACATTCATAGGAAGTTTCATTGTACAGATGATGTTTGCAAATCCAGCTGTAAACAGTTATTATACCAGAGGCCCTAACTCATATACAATTTCATTTAATATCATACCTCCCAACTGTCCCGTTTTCAGTGGGACAGTCCCTCTTTTGACAGCTCAACCCGCAGTCCCTCATTTGTACTGGAAAGTCCCATTTTTCTCTGCACTGAACAGCCAGAAAAAGAAACAAAGTTTCTAACTTAATTGGCTTTTGGCAGAGAAGCCAGAACAGCCACAACAGAAGATAGAATTATTTTGAGATAAGCAAATAAGTATTTGTAACAATATAAGATAACAGGTCTCTTGGGAAAAGTTAGACTCAAAGCTTAAAGGGCAATTCACCTTCATTAGCAAAACTGTAATAACTGAAAATAAACCACAGAAATATGTTCAAACTTTTATAACCTGCCAAATTTTGTAAAATGAACATCGTAATTAGAGGGTGTGGCCACAAAAATGGGCGCGGCCAAAAAATTCACCACGCTACACAAGGCAACTTTTTTGTCCCTCTTTTTTATGTTGGGAGGTATATTGGTAAAATGGGTCACTCTCTGTTTAGCTACCAAATACAATGCAACATGCTACATCTCTCACCAGCTTATTTTTGATCTTGCCCGCTCCCACACCTTCGGATAGATTCACTAACAGGCTAAAAGTCGCCAGCGACTGATTCACACCCATCGCTACACTTCGGCAGGCAAAAATTCAGATAACACTAATTCACTAATATCTGGAACGCTGGCGAAGATACGCTGGCGTTCATTTCTGCCTAGCGCAAATTCACTAGAGGTCTTGCACTCAGGTTCATTTGCATACGGTGGGAAATTTAAAGTTGAATGGATGTCTTTATGTTATATGTTGCAGCAAATACATTACATTTCCACTGCTAATTACACAAGTCCAGGGAACCTTAACAAACACAATAGAGTTGTTATATTGCCCTACACATGAGCCCAGTGTACAATTAATGTTCCATATGTTAGAAAATGTAGGGGGGAAACCGGTTACCCAAAGAAGAATTTTTAGGACTTTTGCAACCACTCTGAAAAAAGGAAAAGACACCAACAGTACTTAATTCAAATCCCAAGTGGTCAAGTGTTTCAAGATGGGCCCAGATCCATAAATGGAGGGGGGAAGCCGGGTACAGATGGGCATAGATTGGGTGACCCGCCCAGGGCAGGGTCAAGCTGACTAGGCACCTATGGCAACCTGACAAGCCACCATGTGCACACGCATGCACAGTAACAGAGGGGAGAGTGGCAGAGGGGAGCAAACACAGACTAGGGGTAGGCAGAAGACCCTTCACCAGGTACCTGCCCAGCAGCCCCCTATAGTTGCGTCCGAGACAGCTGTTTCTTCTGCCTATCCCTGGCTCACTAGTCCAATATAATTGGTCCACCCAATAGTATTGCTCAATAACAATAAATTATAGTACAATGTATTGTTTACTACTACAGAAAAGGAAATCATTTCTACAAATTAGAAATATCTGTATAAAATTGAGTCTATGGGAGACGGCCTTCCACAATTTGGAGCTTTCTGGACAACTGGTCCTACAGCTGTATACAGATAGTGGTAGTACAAAAGAAACTAGAATATTTGTGAAAAGTAATTCTTATGTAGCTGTAGGCTATTTTTTTTAAAATAACATGTGGACATGTTGCTGCTAAATATCTGAAGCTTCAGGGACAGAAACAGACGCAAGGGGTAGAAGGAGGCTCAAATTACTTCTGCTCACCTGTAGAGTTGGAGTGTTAGAAGAAAGGATAGTTTAGATAAGCTTCAACTGAGATGCTGGAATGAACAAATAAGGGACGCTGGACTGGATGTTTATCATAAACTAAGTACTCACTCAGCCAATGATAAGCCAGTTAAAAAATGTAGTGGTATAACACGTTAAATAAGATACACAAAGATTCCCTGTAAGGAGAAAAAGCAAGGAATAGTCTCACCACACCTCAGTGAAATGGATGACCTCTAGCGGAAGCCTCTCGTGAATAAGAAATCCCTGAGAGCCTGAGTCCCTTCCCAGACTTCAGTCCCCACATTAGATGGATATCACCTTGGAGCACTAACTCCTCATTACTACTCCTCGTTGGAGCCAAACACTGCTTCTGCTACGCTGGCTTGTCTTAAGTTGGCCATACACTAGCAGATATCAGTCCTTTAGACTAGTGATGCAGATCTAGTGTCATTTGTAAAGGTGGCCATACACGGGCCGATAAAAGCTGGTGACAGACCGTGTCGGCAGCTTATTGGCCCGTGTATGGGACCCCCCTGACGGGCTTCACCGATCGAGATCTGGCCGAAAGTCGGGCAGATATCGATCGGATGGGACAAAAAATCCCGTCAGATCGCGGCCGCATCTATTCGTTGACGTCTTCTGGCGCATGCGCAGTAGGAACATTTACCGATACGGATCTACTGCGCATGCGCCGAATGTCACAAAGTTTTCCGATTTCAATTCGTGACATTTGGCACATGTGCAGTAGATCCGAACCGGTAAATGTTCCTACTGCGCATGCGCCAGAAGACGCCGGTCACAGCAGGAAGAAGACGCGCGTGGGAGAAGATGGCGTCTGTGAACTCTGTGGACTGGACCTGCACAGAGGGGTGAGTAACAAGTTAGGGGCATTTGCCCAGGGGGACTGGTAGGCCAGGGGGGAAGAGGGAGGGGTATTGCGCCCAGGGGGTTTCCTTCTCCTTTAATGCACAAAATATCTCAATGGTGCAAATTCACCAAAGGGCAAATTTTTGCCAAGGAAGTCTTCGACACACTTTGCGCAACTTTGCCAGGAGCAAATTCGCTAGCAACACGCTAATTCACTAATATGCAAAGTTGCCTTTCGGCAGCCGAACGCTAGTTAAGTTTCGCTATCGTTAATTCGCCAGCACGAGCATTTCATAGTGAGCGTTCATTTCCTGCCTAGCGAAACTTCATTAGTACTCTTACGCTTAGGTGAATTTGAATAGGGCAGGTACATAAAGGTCATTTAACACCAAAATAAATAGTCAGCGCTCAGTGTAACTCATGCTGTGGAGTTGACCAGCTGCTATAAACACCATTGTGCCAGCGTATGGTCTAACCCACATTCTGGAGTTGACCAGCTGCTATAAATGATAAAAAGCCACTATTTGTACACAAAGAGAAAAAGAAAATTGGCAGCACACAGTTTGCCTTTAAAAATCATTATTACAAAAAATGAGGTGTTAGTACTGTACCACACTTTGGCCAAAATATGTAAGCTCACGTGCCACGTCAAAGCCCCATGAATTATCTCCCCATTATTAAACTGCAACTCGGGCAACAAAGAAAGTTAAGTACATAGAGGTCATAACTTAAGGATCAGTGTTATGCTACCCTCGATTTGATCCCCAATCCAAAAGTACCCAAGTGTAGCTAGAGAGATGTAGAGAGCGGTCACTATCACTATGCCAATATTTAGAGCTTTGGAGAAGTCTTTTTTTGTCCCTGATACGATTCTCTACGGGAAGCACCTGCAATGGATGGGAAAGTGCCAACAATCATTGCTGTGTGGGTGCACAATGTACAACTATACGAAGGAGGCTATTTATCAAAGGTCGAATTTTGAAGTTTTGTGAATTATTTTCTTACTTTAATAAATTTGAATGTACTCCCAACTCGAATGGGAGTCTAAAATACGTTTGAATGGGAACAACCCAAAAATGTTTTCGTATTTGAATCAAAACGCAATTCTTACAGAGTTTTACACGAATGTCAAGAAGGCAATTAGCATCTTAAAGGGCACCAATCATGACCAAAATCATTTACTAAGTAAATACACTATGTGAAAGTTCAAGAAATCAGATTTTTACAACAGTTAGAATTTTTGTATGATGTAAATGATCAGCTCACTATTCCTTCTGCAAGATCTCCCCTGCAGTTCTAGCTGAGGCAGCCATCTTGGATTTCACTGGCTCCTCCTACCTATATCTTCCCAGCCAACTGTAGCTCTGAAATCTCGCACATGCTCAGTTGAAATTCCTTGCTTGCTTATCAACCCTTCTAAGCTATTTTCAAATCAGCCAAACCTGTGTGTTAGCTGCTGTTCAGTAGTGCTGCCACCTGCTGGAAGTTAGTGTGTGTCCTTCATTTGCATAATGACTTTACCAGCAGGGGACAAGATAGGGAAATCTCCTGATACTTCTAGTGGAGGAGTTTACTTAAACAAGGCATTCTGGGTAGAATACTCAAAGCAGTGTTACAATCTGAGCATGCTCCTGAAATTTGCATATTAGAGTCTCAGTTATAGTCTCAGTATGGCCTCCCTCAGTGAAATAACCCATTTGACAAAGTAAGGGATTTTTTTAAAACCTGCAGTTTTTTCAAAAAACTATATATGTAGTTTGATTAAACGTGTTTAGCTTGTACTGGTCAGATTGTTAATATGTGTTTGATTTTGGCTGTGATAGGTGCCCTTTAAAATGGGTCAATGGTCCTCTGCCATCTACATGAACTCGGCAGGTTTTAGGTGGTGACTAGTCGAATAAAAACGGTTTCCAGGGTTGATCTGTGATAAATCTCACATTGAAATTCAAGTTGGTGGTTTTAAATTCAAAATTGTGACGGTTGACCATGAAAATGTTTTAATTCGAACCTTAGTAAATCTGCCCCTTAATAAACTGGAAGTATGAAGTATCTTTCCCCTACAGGCATGAATAACACACATATTAGGGGCCATTTATCCAAAAATGCAAGTGCTAGAGCATTAAGAGTGCAAAACAACACCCTTTAAAATTATTCTAAGCATGTATACCCAGGATCTTGATGCACTCTCCACTTTTCAGCAGATTAGGGGGCAGATTTATTAACGGTTGAATAGTAAATAAGAATTATTTGGTCAAAACTCTCAAATTCAAATTGTGAATTATCTAAACTCGATTCGGATTTTAAAATTTGATTTATCAAATGATATGAATTAGAATGAATTAGAATTCGGCTATTCGCCACCTAAAACCTGCCGAGTTCATGTATAAGTCAATGGAAGAGGTCCACTGGCCCATTTTAAGATGTTACTAGCCTTCCTGACATTTGAGTTTTTTTCGGAGAAAAACCTGATTCGAGTTTAGTCAAATTCAATAAAAATTCTATTTGAGTTATCGGGTTGGTAATATTCATTTGAGTTTTAGATATTTTATTTTTTTCTTAAATAACCTCCCAATCAAATTTCGAGAATATTCAGAGTTATGGTAATAAGAACAGCAGCATACAAAGTAGGATATATTGTAATTTTAAATTCAGGCACATAAACCCTAAAGGTAATGGCTTTGCAATAATTAATTCAGTAGTATTTGTATTATGCATGCAGGCTTGTACACCAATTAATATCAATGTTCATACAAAGAACATCCCGGTGTCTCTATTTTCATGAAGTCCCCAAAGTTTTTCATAATTAAGTCCCTAACACATTGCTACATGCATGACCTGAATAGTTACTGGTATGCTTGAGGCATTCTTGGAATATTCAGTGTTATACATTCATTAGAAAGCTCGGTTCATTCATCCACAACATGACATTAAAGGGATTTCATTGTGTGTATCATATACACATACAGCTATTATTTTGCTACAGCTGCTTCCACCACTACATACTGCTTAATGAATTTTCCCCAGACACATAATTATCTTATTATTTACTATACAAATAAAGAGGTTGGAAGAGGATTCAATCATTGGCAGAAGGATGACATTATGTGGATGCAGTGGGAACTATCTAAATGTTATGCCATATACATTGTGTGCAGCAGACGAGGGAAAATGAACTCTGTTTCATGTGCCAATGTTTTTACTCATAAACGTATCGGGCACATTCTGAAAGTAGAAAAGTTGGCCACAAATTTTCCAACACTGGCTGAGACTAGGGAGCCAAAGAGAATCCGCCACGGGGAGCTGAAGAAGAAGCAGCCAAAGAGAAGAAGTAGCTAGAAATGTTGTACATGATGTTTTGTGCTTCTGTATCAGCCCAAGGCAACTACAGCCCTTTAGCAGTAACGATCTATGTCTCCAAAGATGCCCCAGTAGCTCCCCATCTTCTTTTCTGCTGATTCACTGCACATGCTCTGTGCTGCTGTCACTTACTGAGCTTAGGGACCCACTCACAATATACAGTACACATAGAATAGAAATGTCACAATATAAGGCTGATTAGTAATTAATACAGATAATTACTACATGACAGCACAGAAACCAGTGCAATTAGCATCAGAATTTAATAATCAGCAAACCTGTAGCATCTGCTTTTATTACAGGGGAAGCTCATTTTCTGCTGGATAATTAGTGACGAGCCCTAAGCTTAGCTTCTCAACAGCCAATCAGAGCCCACTGAGCATGTGAGTGTCACAGACACTTTCCAAGATGGTGACCCCCTGTGACAAGTTTGAAGTCCTGGATCATTGCTGCTATTGACAAGCTCAAACTTTAGCCTCGTGCAACAAGTTCACTATATAAAATAGTTATTTCTCCTTTAAATGGGTGTGGCTAAAGTAAAAGGGGTGCAGCCTACACACATCACCATCTGTGCTCCCAGATTTCACTTCGAAGATATGGGAAACCTAAAAAGGGGGGAGGAAACAACTGCAATGAGCTAACACCTTGCTACAAAATAGAAAGAACCCCTTAACTTCAATAACTTGCAGTCATCCTAATAAAATGTAAGCCAGTCTCTTCAGAACACATAATTATACTTTGCAAATACAAGCTAAACAGAGAAAGCGATGACTTTGTATTAGAAACAGGAATCGTCAAATTTCAGAAAACATTTCTGAGATGAATTTAGCAAATGCCATAAATAATTACATTGTCTAAATATTGATGTTTTGCTAGAATGGAACGGACCCATTAATTCTGATTAATTCCTACGGCGTCTGCTCATTGGATAACCAGTGTCTGCATTTGTAAGAGACAAAAGTGTGATGGAATGTTAATAATACAAGATATAAAGTAGAAGGAAAACTATGGAGGCATTTTAGTACCAACAGATTAGCTGCAATAGTACAAACTAGAATGCTATATTTATTCTCTAGAATGTTTTACCATACCCAAGTAAAAAGCTCTAGAAGTTCTCTCTATTTGTTTAGGATAGCAGCTGCCATTTTAGCTTGATGTGACATCACTTTGTGCGCTTCGTCACTCATAGCTCTGGGCTCCGATTACAGCAGAGAAGGAAGGGGGGAAGAAGAGCAAACTGAGCATGCTCAAGCCCAGGGCAAGGAGGTTTAAGCTGAAAACAGGAAGTCTGAAGCCCATGAGTACACAATAGAAGGAAAGAAATGCAGTGTTTCTTTTGACAGAGGACTACAGCACTACTTTAAGGGTTTACTGATATGTTTAGTTGGATCTTTCTGATAAGGCTTACTTAGTTTTAACCTTTTCTCTTCTCCTTTAATCAAAGATGCAACCACAAAAAGAATGCAAAGTTAGGAATACTTGGAGGCTATTAACAAAGGTAGCTTGTTCAGTAAATTGTGTAGGCCCCCCCTTTATGATTAGCCCTATCTGGCCTAGCGGGTGTCTCAGAATAAATCCTTGTGGGTGGCCAAATTGGGCCCATATCTGCTTATCTGGTGACCTTGTCAAACAAGCGGAACTGGCAGTTACAGGCAGCTTTAGTCTGTTGTGCCAACACTCAACTCACTTGCACTATGTATATGAATCCTAACATCTGAGCAATGCCTATATACAGATCACAGTTATAAAACATAGGAATTTATACCAAAGGGCTGCACTCAATTAGACAATGATGTGTGTTATATTGGACTTAATGATAAAATCATATTGGTGAAAGAGACTCTAATAGGTTTCCAAGCAAGCCTTTGGAAACATGGCTATGCTAAACAAAAGAAAGGTTTGGAAGACAGTTGGTGTAACTAAAACAAACTAAGAAGAGAGTCATCTTCCCAACTGAATCCATGTAAAGTGGGCTGACCCTCTCCAAGGAAAACTAGTTTAAAAGGAATTGAGTAAACCTGGAAGACCCATTCGAGGCAATATACAGTGGCACCTAATGGATGGTATTCAGTATAGTATATTACTGGAAATCAATGGATGCCTATGGGACTTGACGTATCTTATGATCTACAGTGACTACTACTGGACAGTGTCTCATCCTGGTTACAGGACATCTACAAACAAAGTTTAATGGGCTATGGCCTGGTTGTCATGAAGGGGGCGAAGAGTTATAAACTGGGAGCTCTTCCATTTGGTGTAGAAACAGAAGAAGAAACCAAGGAATGAGGAACATGTGATGTATTTTAAGAAACACCTTTAAGGATAGCCACATAGAAATAACACAATATTCACATACACCGAGACAATAGGTTAGAATAGTTAGAACATACCATATAAATAAGCCTTGTATGTTGGATTCTTCCTTCATTATGGGATTTGATTTACATTGTGATAACTTGTAACTTGTTGTAATTGTAGCATTTAATTTTGGGAAGAATAAACTTTTATGTGCATAAGTAACCAGAGTCCTTTACGTGTTGTTACAAATATAGAAATATATAGTGGTTCATAGTAAAGGAAAGCCTAACATGTTAAAGGCAGAAACCCGGTATTTATGGGGCTTTTTACAGTGAGAGGTTTCCTATAGGTGTCCTATGGCCAATAAAGCTATGCAGATACTCCTAGGAGCTAATTTTATAGGTCGACATTGGAGATTTGTCCAACATATGCATACATTTCACTATAATTCACAAATGATTTTGAGTTTTCACGATGCCGGTTTCCGATTTTTGAGATTTATATCACTAACTCAGAAGGATCTTCAGCTCTGTTTTTGATGCAACTTTGTTTTACCCACTGGAGATTTTACCCTAATGAAGACAGAATTGTGGAAATCCAAGCTTGGTATAGCAATGACCGCAATGGAGATGAACTGTGATTATGCAATCATAATACTTTGAGTCCTAAAATTACATACAGATATTGGTCCAGATTTAATTCATTTAGAAAAAGTAATCTCATGGTTTATCAAGTGAAAACTCATGGACAAGATTCAACTCAAAGAGAAAAAAAGAATCTGTTCCATTTTTTTTTTTTGCCATAGACTTTAATAGAGTTTTCACGTGATAAACCGCGAGATTCGTTTTTCTGAATTGAATTGCATCTCAAATTGAATCTTTGTGTCACTTGGAGGCCGATTTATCATCAGTCTCATTTTGGTGGTTGTAGAGGTTTCTGAAACCACGACTAAACTCACTTTTTCTAAAACCAAAAATGTCAGGAAATTTAAAAAAATTGCAACCTTTTCAACTTACAATAATTTTGGCTTTTTCGTACTGCTGCACAAAAGCCAGCGTCAAAACTGTCCGAAATTAAAGAAAAATCTTCCAGTTGTAAAAGGTACATCTGCCATTGGCTTCTACATGATTTTGACAGGTTTTAGCTGTAGTATTTTCAGATTTGGAATTGTCTCAGAATAAATCCCCAAAAAGTCACTTCCCCCCCCCCCCCGACTTTTTCAGATTTTTCGTGTCAAAAAGCCCCTTAGAGAGAATCTTTTGTAGTGTAAATATTAATATACCCCCTGTTGTCAAATATGAAGATAGAAGAAGTCTCTTTGGTGTTCTATGAGCTTTAATTGGTCACAGAACATCTTGCTGACTTCTATTATCTGTATATTTTACAATAGGGGTGCAATATTCCTTGTATATGTAGGGACCCCGAAGGGTTCATTTCCCCTTTAGTCGGAGCTTCATGGTATATACAGGGTATCCTAAGGGGCAGAGCCTTTGTGATTGGTGCAGCATGGCTGATTCCAAAGGCACAACTCAACAAAATCCGATGGCACACAGGACTAAAGGAATTCTTCCAAATTTTATTTCAGAGCGGAATGCAAATGCAACGTTTCGGGGAATAAAACCCCCTTTGTCAAGCATGCTTGTCGTGAGGTGGCCGAGTCTCTACCCTTGTGCACCAGGCGTCTTTGTCGTTCTGCAGGGTGTGGGAGGTCCTGCACTGCTTTGAACCTTGATTCCAAAGGCAGCCACAAGGTGTCGCTGTGCAACAATATAAAAGGAGATGCCATGTGCTCAGTCAGCCATTACAGGATTACAGATTACAGTTTGACAGTTTTGCTGCTGAACCTGTTTCACTGTGGAGATAGTGAATCCTATCTGGCAAAATGTAGGCAAAAGGGAGTTAGATAGGCCTGCCAAGGCTGGGCAGGATCCTCCAGTGCCTGAAAGCTCAACCAAGGAGGGGTTGGAGTTTGGATTTCTGGATTTATATATCACACTATGGAGAGTGTTGAGAGCTGCAGTTCAGCAATGGATGTCGGGAGAGCTCACGCTATAGACAGTGTTGGGAGCAAATACCCGAAGGATTCAAGCCTTGTTATGTGCTCGACTGGGAGAGTCTGGAGCCTATAAAGAGATCATCGCTGTGGATGCCTGTCAGCGCTGTGTGAGACTACCCGTCTGTGTGACTCCTTTGGGGTGAGTGTTACCTGAGGGAAGGGGTAGGAAAGCATAAGGATCCAGCGATCTCCTGATTGGAGAAACAGGCTGTTTGTGTGCCTGCCACATGGGAGCAAATACTTTCCATCGCGAAAGGTATTTGGGCAGGTAGCGCTACCTATCACTGGTACTCTTTTAGGGACAAGGGATGGAGACTCTTGGGCTGCCGAATTGGAGTTGCGGGACTTTTCCTGGCAGGGAATTACCAGGACTGGACTACTACAGGTACCTAGGGTAGTGGGTCATGCTTTGAATGCATTTATGTGTATAATGTTACAGTTCCCTTTTAAAATTTCCCTTCTTTGTATAAAGTTTATATTTTTATATAATAAAGTGTGTGGGATTTATTTGTTTCCTAATGGGACTATCCTCAGGTGTATTCCGGGACCCCATTAGGCGGAGGCACTGCCAGATTGGAGTTTCCCAGTACCTTTCACTTAGCAAAGGGGACTCAGGGCCTGCATCGGTAAGAATTTTGTGATGTACCACCTTGGCACCAGGGGGGTGGCCAAAAATGGGTTATATATATAAGAGCTATAGCGATATGGCCTCTTATGTCACGTAACTCACTGAACCTGTCTATTATAAGAAATAAATATTCCCACTGCAGTAGCCCATAATGTTCATCGAAGCCCCCTGGGGCCTCTTGTGCATTTATATGTCATGGAACTTCTTCATAACTATGTGCCTATTTTACAAGGATTAATGCAATATTATTCTCTATATAAGGAATGTACTGGGCAACATATAAAAGTAAAGCTATATAAATAAAAATAAATGCATACACCTGAAGAGCTGAAGTTCATACCTCAAACATTTTTGAGGTCCTCGGTCACCTCGGAGAGGATGACTGTACAGCAGGGGCATATAACTTACAGGCCTGCAATAACTGGTATGGCGATCTTAATTAACGTTTTTCATAATTTGATTTTTTACTGGGCATTTAATATTTCAGAAAATGAAAATAGGATAGATTAGGGGCGCTTCTCTTTGTTCAGAAGTAAATGAGAAAAAGTTATTATGTGCCTAGCGTGCAGCCGAAATCCTGCGGTGCCTAATTGATTGGAACTCGTGCAGGGAAAGGGGGTTGTGATTAAGTGCAGCAACAGATAAGTGACTTTTAATCACTAAAAATGTGGATGATGGGTTACTTGCCTAATATGCAGAACAGGGGAGGCCTGCGCTCATATCACACTTTTCAACAACAAAGCAATATATATAATTCTAACACACTTACTGACAGTACAAACACATTGATTATGAGCTTTAGCTGGAGCAGGAATTTTAAAATGTACAATGTGTGTGTCACGTCCATTCTCTAACATAAATAAGCAATGAGGTTTAGGGATCAGCCAAAAACAAACGGCCTTATTGTTTTTAAGAAGGGCACCCCCAAATATTTTCCCTTATGGGAGCAGCAGGAAAATGATATATGCACATGCACTTGCTACAGGATCCTAAGCAGCCTATGCCTCCCCAACACAACAGGCAGGATATTTGTGGATTGTGGTAGGGATTAAATGGAAGATAAACCACCATATTTGTAATTCTAGTGTAAGGCTATAGTAAATGGAATGGCAACATTACTATACTACTATACTATATAATCCAGTCCATCCAGAGTTTCTCTTCTTACGGGGGACTCTTTTAGTGGAGACTATCTAGTCCCTAAAACCTGCACACTGGTTCCATTTCTAAGCAATAATGGCACTGGGGATCTAACCCCTTCCATACACTCATTGGTGGAGCCAAAATTGCTCATATAAGCAGCCCTGAACCTGACTATCTCTCTTAGAGAGACATATGATGAGTTAGCTGCCCCTTACTAAACCCTGCACAAATAATGGGCTCCATGTTTGACTCCCTTCCACCTAGGGGAGGCAAAAAGTCCTTACAAACACTTTTCTTTTTAAATTAAATCACATTACCATTGGCTAACCTAGGAAATAACTAGGGGTCATGCTTTGACCCAAAAAAAAGAGTACTACTCTCTCCATAGACTAAGGGGCCCATAAGATGCCAAACTTTCAGGGATTGCACAATAAATGAGTACACTATTTATCAGTCTCAGACACTAGCATTCCCAGCAGGTTTTATTTTAAAAAAAACCTTTCAAGAACTATTCATACTTTCCAATACTTAACCCACACCCCCATCAGCCACCTGTTACATACCTTTACTACCAGAGTAAATAAAAAAGCACTCTACTGTTGCCGCTGAAGCTGTAAAATCGGGTTTAAGGGCGAGGCAAGCACCTGATAGGCTGGAGCACCAGGGTCTATCCAAATCCCCAGCCTACTGAATCTTTGCCCCTGCCTGAAGCCCAACATCAAAAGACATGTCCAAGGGTTACTTTGTTACTCAAAGGAGGTAAATGCCACTATCACTTTCACAAAGTACCTACTTTAAAGTGTTGATGGTGGCAAAAGTATTAAAATAGTATCGATTGTTTTGACCTCTAGTGCCAACCAGCAGACAGAGACAATTTTATACGGTTCAAGCTGGAGTATCCTATTGGTTTGTGGGACTTGGGAATTGCAATGGATAAGAGCTTGAGCTCTAGGAAGGGGAATTTACTCAGCAACATTTTCATTATCGAGGTGAGACCAATTAACAAGAAAATGCCCAAGACTTTTCCCAACAAATAGTATTCAAGCATATCTTCAATTTGTAGATTTTGATTGGTAGATGAGATGACCTGTGTCCCTGTAACTTATTAAATGTCTCTTACTTTACTGCCCGCTAGATAGAGTTGCTTGACAAGCCTTCAGAATCAATGCCGAGAAACGTTTTCCGTAAAGTTACAATTGTTTTCCAGATCCCAGCATCAGTCTCTCTGCAGAAATGAAAGTCACATAAGTGAATAAGACAGTCCAGTAAATTGCAGTAAAACAGAAGTTAAAAATGTCCCTTCTGCTTTCAAAGACAAGTTTGCCGACAGGAATTATATAACAATACAGCAGTACTACTTTATTAGCCAGTCTGAGCTTTATTCGTGTGCAGCATCAGGTCTCTTGGCTTTCATACTGACATTAGAAATAAGTAAGGTGTAATCTATTTAAATAAAAGCACTGGAATGGTAAAAAAGCAGTGGATGGTGGTCAGTAAAACAGCATGTTCCGCAATATTTTACTGTCTGAGCAGTGTTCATTCCAGCCCATTGACCAAATAACTTCCCTCACTCTTTAAAAGCTCACGCAATATGGATCTACTTCCCTTTTGCATTATCGGTTGCAATCATCTATCACCATCCAGGACCCCGTCAGTGTGTAAAAGGGTTGCCAGGTGTTGTATGGAATTGGAGTGTGAAATGTGTGAAATGTAAAGATGTGAATGATTGAAAATTATCTGTAAATGGGAGTGTAATTTATGAGTGTCACTACAAGGGGGTAGAGTTTAACTTTATTTAGTTGCAGTTCCTGCCTGGCCACTAGGGGGAGTTAGAAAGGAAAAAAAGGTATTTAAGGGGTTGACATACCCAGGACCAGTATATTCCACTTTGGAAGTAGGTAGAGAAAGAGCTCTGAGAGTGAAGTACTAAAGAAGACCCAGAAACGGGATTCGGCTCCACTTGCAAACTCTTAATTTCCAAGGAAGGGTTGTATCATTGCATAGAGCTAATTTACTATGAAGGATGACTGAAGCCCAAAAATAATTATGGCTAGAAATGCTGTATTTTATATAGATTCAGCAGGTTTATAGTATTAATGATCCAGACCTTGCACTGCCGTTTCCCATTTAGGATCTTGTTAGGCCTTCTTCTGAGAGTCAGTGGCACTGCACATGCTCAGTGTGCTTTGGGCAGATGTTGAGAAGCTAGGCTTAAGGTGGCCATAGATGTAGAGGTTCGCTTATTTGAGGTGGCGATATCGGGATGATACGATCGTGGGCCCTAGGGCCCAATGATCAGATTATAACGCATCCGATACGGCGACAGGATTTTTTAACCTGCCTGATTAACATCTGGCTGACTTTCGCCAAATATCGATTGGGGAAGCCCGTCGGATGGCTCCACACACAATCCAATAAACTGCCGACTCGGTCTGTCTGCATCTTTTATCGGCCCGTGTATGGGGGCCTTTAGGGCAAGGTCACACGTGGCGTTTTTACTCTGTGTTTTTAAAAATGTTCAGTCAAATGTAAATATGAACAAAACGATCTCCTATTGAAAATAATGGAATACACACTATAGTCATTGCAAGCCAACCTTCACCACGTGACATCAGTATTTGAATTTTTCAGCAGAAACGCCAAGGAAACTCCATATTATTAAACTCTGCAGGTTTGGTAATACACTTCTCTGAAATACGCCGTGTATTTTCAATATGGCGGCCAAACTCTTACTATATTCATTGCGCATATACATATTTACGACATTGTATGCTGATGCCGTAAATACATTGCAATTGGATCAGTATGGCTACATTCTGCATTTTCTTTAAAAGGTCAGCGCTAATTTAAAGCTCAAGGGAAAAAATATGATGAAAAAGAGGGAAAATTAATTTTTAATAGTGTAGTATTTACTGAGAGTTGTAGTTCCACAACCAAAAAAAATTATTTGGTGCAGTTACCCTTTACGATTCACAGGTGGCTATTGAATGGTTTTAGATTTAGCATATGCACATCACGATTGGTAGAGAATAAAATTGTAGGGTAATCCTTCTGAGCAGGAAGAGGTTAAAAATGCGCCAATACAGTGTAAAAACCCTTTTTATTAAATATCCTAAAAAACCAACTGGTTGCACTCACATTTTAGTAGTTACAACAGGCATATAGTCACTTATCCGTGCAAGTCCGTACTGCTGCAAGTCTTTACTAGCGGTTGCTGTTGGGGTTCCGACCAGCGTTTCCTCCACAATCCGCTTGCCGCTTCCTGGACGCTTGGATGTGACGTCAGCCGTCTATGCCTTACGCGTTTCTTCGCTTAACGACTTCATCAGAGGCTTCCGTAAGTGTAGTCTCCAACCGCTAGTAAAGACTTGCAGCAGTACGGACTTGCACGGATAAGTGACTATATGCCTGTTGTAACTACTAAAATGTGAGTGCAACCAGTTGGTTTTTTAGGATATTTAATAAAAAGGGTTTTTACACTATATTTGCGCATTTTTAACCTCTTCCAGCTCAGAAGGATTACCCTACAATTTTATTCTCTACCAATCGTGATGTGCATATGCTAAATCTAAACGTTTGTAAGTACCTATCCAATAGCCACCTGTGGTGAATCGTAAAGGGTAACTGCACCAAATAGTTTTTTTTGGTTGTGGAACTACAACTCTCAGTAAATACTACACTATAAAAAATTAATTTTCCCTCTTTTTCATCATATTTTTTCCCTTGAGCTTTAAATTAGCGCTGACCTTTTAAAGAAAATTTTGGACTGTTGTTTTGTACTCGAGGAGAAACGAGGATCATTGGGTCGGACAACCAAGGGGAAGACTCAGAGACTTTGGTCACTTAACTTTTTATAAGTTTATATTTTTATTTATCTACATTCTGCATGTAAATTCTATTTATTTTTTTTCGCAAAAGTTTTCTAAAATTCTTCAGAATGGAATTGTGGGGAACGATAAAAAAACCAGAAATGCATGTTGGGAAAAGGAAACTACAGGCTGAAAAACGCACATTATCATGCGTGTGTGGTGTCATTGGCGCATTAACGATTGACCGTGCATTTTTAAAAATCTGACGTAAAAAAGCATGTGACCTTGCCCTTAGGCATACCTCCCAACTGTCCTGTTTTTTATGGGAAAATCAAGATTTTGACAGCTCATCCTGCAGTCCCAGGTTTCTTACAGAAATATCCCGAGTTTGTCTCTCCTGCACTCACTCGAGAAAAAGATACAAAGTTTCTGAAACTTAATTAAAAATAAGAGACTTTTTGGCTGAGAGCCCAGAACACTGAGCGACTGCACTTCGATATATTTGTAACAATTTAAGACAAGCAAAGAAACAATTGTAACAATTTAAGATAAGGAGGTCTCTTGGGAAATTAGGGGGTAAAAATTATCGCAGCACTACGGGCGCCTGATGTTTTTGTCCCTCTTTACATTTTTCACGTGTTGGAAGGTACGGCTTAGGGTTGTCAGATCATCAAGAATAAAATGAGCTTCAGCAGTCACAGAAGGTGCAATAAGTGGGCTGATTATTAAATTCTGATAAACTCAGCCTATGGGGCAGATTCGCTAACAGGCAAATTGTCACCAGCATCAGCTTCGCATCCATCACACCACTTTGTCAGGTGTAGAATATGCTACGAATACGCTAATCCAGAAAGTTTTGTCCTGGGCATCGAAAGCTGGCGACTTTTCACTTTCATAGCGAAGATGCGCTAACGTTCGTTTGTGCCTAGCGAAAATTCCCTAGTGATCTTGCGCTCAGGTCAATTTGCATCGGGCGGGAAATTTAAAGTTGTATGGACGTCTTTATTATTAATGTTGCTGCAAATGGTTTAAGTTACCGGTTTATATTACAAATGTCCAGGGAACCTTAATAAAGACAAAGCTGTCTGGATAACGGATCCAATACCTGTATATAAAAGTAGCTTATTGGCAATAAAAATAGGTGACAAAAACATGTTTTGCTTTATTTTGCTAGTTTTTCCTTTATGATTGAGGCAATATTAGGAGGGAATATATGATTTAAATCTTTATATAAAGCACGTGCCCTCCCCTACTGGCCTTTAAAAGAGGTAGGAGACCTCGATCTGAAGCTCACAATCATTGGTACAAGGCACAGGTACAGCTGAGAGCAGAGTCAGACTGGGCAGGCGGGATACCAGGAAAAAACCTGGTGGGCCCTGACTCTTTTGGGCCAGACCCTCTCCCTGCGCTCCCTCTCCTTACCTCCTTACTTCAACCTAGTCGCACTGACGCGCAGGAAAAAGTTGGGGGCAGGGCGGGGGAGGTTGGTGGCAAAGAGGACTTTATGGATGGGGGGCCCGGACGATGGTGGGGGGGCCTGAGGCTGCAGACCCAATGCTGGCTGAGAGTCACAGGTTTAGGAAGAGCCAAAGGTAAATTAATTTAAAAATACGGTTGAAAATGTTGCGTGACATTATTTGTGATTTTTGAGTTATTTCGCTTGTAATTAGCAGTTCTCCAGTTTGCAAATTTAGCCATCTGGTTGCTAGGGTCCAATTTGGAGACTGAAATATGAATAGCAGAGCTTTGAATAGAAAGATAAGTAAAAACAAAAACAAATAATGACAATATATGCATAGCCTTACAGAGCATTTGATTTTAGATGGGGTCAGTGACCCCCTTTTGAAAGTTGGACAGACTCAGACCATGTATTGATATGAATAAGAGACTGGAATATGAAAAGGAGAGGTCTGCCTTACAGAGCATTTGTTTTTTAGATGGGGTCAGTGACCCCAACTGAACTGAAAAAGGTTTTGGAAGGTGAACGACAAATGGGCCGGTAAGGAAATGGGAAAATACTGTAGTTATCTCACAAATTGTCAAATGCAAATCGTGGGCTTTACACATTCTTCTAACGTGGTTCCCATATATTATTTATCAGCGCACAGACCGTAAAATTCCATTGTTTCCAGGCGAGTAATTGCAGATCAACACCCCCTAAAGTATTAATCATTCCACACAAGGTTTTAGGCTGGGATGTGTTTTAAACAAAGTTCAAAAAGGAAAAGAAGCACATAAATTAGGTGAAGGTATTTATCTATTAAAATTCTGTATTTTGAAAGTCTCTTTCATCACAGGACATTTTTAATTGAAATATTTAAAAAGGATCGTTTTTAGAAGAGAATGTTTATACTCGCTTGTTTTATATTTTCTGCTAAGAAGACAAAATAAACGCTGCAGAACCCCAACTGTGTCACCACCAGAAACCAGTCAACCATATTCCTGAGGGAAGGAACAGGCACTTTTAGACGATTACGAGAAGACGTAATTAATAGCGAACAAAACTTCAAAAACAAAGGCAACGCTTTTTTTTTTAAATAATTGGGTGGGAGTTTAAAGCTTTACGACATGTAAAATGAAATCACAATTTTCGAATAAAACAACGATGCTTAGCGGCAACAGTCGTTTAAATTACTGTATAAATACAGAGGTAATAAAAAATGATGACGGAATTAATAGCTTTTACCCTTCGAGTCCTGCATCAGGTCAAGGATTACTGAAAGAAGTGCAGGTTGTGGGTAAGAATTTCAGGTGCGCGTATAGATACAGGTTCATTTGCAGGTCATAAATATTATCTATAGTTATATTGTGATTCTTATCTATATTTTATTCCTTTAAACATTTTTTACAACTTTTTCCTCTGCCCTTATGATGCAACTTCCAGTTTACAACGCTTCCTATTTCATGGTGGTCAGAGGGCAGCGGGTAAAAATGTATGTTGCGGGTATGGGTTGAGTCCAGGCTTCAAAAATTGGTTCAGTGGTGAACTCGGGGTGGACCTATGAATTAGTCATGTGCTGGGCGGCCCAATACCTGTGAGTTGGGTGAGTTTGGGCCGACCTCGCTGATCCTCTTGCAGGTCGCGGACAGATTCGGGTTGAGCTCTTCTGCCTACTCTCCCTGCCCATGACCTTAGACTGCTGGTTTTTGGCTTCCTGTTTTATACAGTCAGAAGAATATAGCCAATTAGACTCACCCCTCATGGAATTGCCTCCTTCTCTCCTCTTCGTTCCACACTAAATCGGGGTGCTGTTCATATAGCAATGAAATGTAGATAGGTGGCAATCCGAGTAAAATAAGAGGGTATTTATTATAACATGCAGTGGATCCACATCGACCTAATGCGTTTTGGGAAAGAATCCCTTAATCATAGGCTTATAGATTAAACAATACTGCTTCCTTAAAGGGGAACTACACAAAAAATAACTTGAGCTTTTTGAAAAGTAAACATAATTTCAAGCAACTTTGCAATATACATGATTTAAAAAATATGCAGACTTTTCATGATTTTTAATGGTTTCTTACAGTTCCCTAAGCCTAGCCCCTGCTCGCCTGATCTGTCTGACTACTTTGCTGAGCTGGCTGACTACTGTTACTTTGTATCAACAGCCATCTGTCCTCAGCCTGCACCTGGTGGATTTCGGCTTGCAAGCACCCTGTGTGAATGGCCATAGTGCGTTTTCCATTCGTTTCTGCAATGTGGATCCACTGCATGTTTACTCGGAGTGCCGCCTATATACATCTTTTATAGACTTGCACCTGCCCTTTTTGTGACCTCATTAAAAATGGAATGGGAAAGTCAGGTGCGGGCAGGTGCAGGTTGGGCGGATGTGGGTCCAGGTCGGGTGAGAAAAACTTGACCCGCATAGCACTACTATGAATGTAGTAAAGGGAAAATATACTCCCATTTTGGAGCAAGTCCAGTTTCTATAGAATTAATTATACTAGATATCACTTTACAATAGAACAAAGTGAAGGATCTTGGGAAATCTGAGTTATCATGGTGTCCTTCAATCTGTGGAATCAATAAGGTTGCCTCCTTTGCCAGCACCTAAACCTGTACAAAGGGGGTGGGGCAGATAGTATTGGGGTGGAGCAGTGATGATATAAGAGGCAGGCACAATGAAGTAGGTGGAGTTATGACACCAGGGTGGGTTATCACATCACTTTTAATGTTGTAAACTGGACAGAAAGTTTTGAAGTCCAGGTCAAAACCACCCCAATTTGCTTTAATACAAATTAATGTAAACAAGGCTCCAGGGCCTGATGGCATACACCCCCGGGTTCTAAGAGAGCTTAGTTCAGTTTTAGACCAGCCCTTATTTCTGATTTTCTCAGATTCACTGTCATCTGGTATGGTGCCTATGGATTGGAGAAAAGCTGATGTTATTCCAATATTTAAAAAGGGATTACGATCTCAGCCTGGCAATTATAGGCCAGTAAGTTTGACATCTGTGGTGGGCAAATTATTTGAAGGCTTGTTAAGGGATCACATTCAAAATTTTGTCCTAATGAATGGCATTATGAGCAACAATCAGCATGGCTTTATGAAGGATAGGTCATGTCAGACGAATTTGATTGCATTTTATGATGTGATAAGTAAGATTCTGGATAGTGGGGGGGGTAGTAGATGTGATCTATTTGGATTTTGCCAAAGCGTTTGATACTGTGCCCCACAAACGACTGCTTTCTAAACTAAGGTCTGTTGGGCTTAATGAAGTCGTTTGCACGTGGATAGGAAACTGGCTACAGGATCGGGTACAGAGGGTGGTTGTTAATGGGACATTCTCTACTTGGAGTAAGGTTCTTAGTCCCAGGGCTCAGTATTGGGTCCACTTTTATTTAACTTGTTCATTAATGACTTAGGGGAGGGTTTTGTAAGTAATATATCAGAGTTTGCAGATGACACAAATTATCCAGCCCAATTAATTCCATCCAGGATGTGGCACTTGCAACAGGATCTTGACAAACTGGCAATCTGGGCAGCTAAGTGGCAAATGAGATTCAATGTTGATAAATGTAAAGTCATGCACCTGGGATGTAAAAATATCCAAGCCACTTATACCCTAAATAGGACTGCACTAGGCAAATCCATTATGGAAAAGGACCTTGGAGTCCTTGTAGATGATAAACTTGGCTGTAGCAAGCATTGCCAGTCGGCAGCATCAAGGGCAAATAAGGTCTTGAGATGTATTAAAAGGGGCATAGAGTCACGGGAGGAGGGGTCATTCTTCCACTGTATAGAGCACTTGTAAAGCCCCATCTAGAATATGCCGTACAGTTTTGGTCTCCATCACTCAAACAGGACATTATTGTATTAGAGAGGGTACAGAGAAGGGCAACTAAGCTGGTAAAAGGTATTGAAAATCTTAGCTATGAGGAAAGACTGGCCAAATTGGAGATGTTCACGTTGGAGAAGAGGCGCTTAAGGGGTGATATGATGACTATGTATAAATATATAAGGGGATCATATAATAATCTCTCTAATGCTTTATTTACCAGTAGGTCTTTCCAGCTGACACAAGGTCACCCATTCCGATTAGAAGAAAAGAGGTTCCGCCTAAATATTCGGAAGGGGTTTTTTACAGTGAGAGCTGTGAAGATTTGGAATTCTCTCCCTGAATCAGTTGTACAGGCTGATACATTAGATAGGTTTAAGAAGGGGTTGGATGGCTTTTTAGCAAGTAAGGGAATACAGGGTTATGGGAGATAGCTCATAGTCCAAGTTGATCCAGGGACTAGTCCGATTGCCATTTTGGAGTCAGGAAGGAATTTTTCCCCCTCTAAGGCAAATTGGAGAGGCTTCAGATGGGTTTTTTGCCTTCCTCTGGATCAACTGGCAGATAGGTAGTTAATTAAAAAAAAAAAAAAAAAAGGTTGAACTCGATGGACATGTCTTTTTTCAACCTTACTTACTATGTTACTATGTTACTGGTGGCAACCCTATATCTCATCTATATCATGCCTGATGAGTAAGCCCAATTCTTTAATTAATTACAGGTATGGGAAACTTCGTTAGTACTTTTACACTTAGGTCACTTTGAATAGGGCGGGTACATATGGGTCATATATATGTCTTTATTAGAGATGTTGGTGCAAATGCTTGAAGTGGCCCCTTATTATTACAAATGTCCAAGGAAGCAAAATAAAGACAAAAGAGATCCTCTAATGTCCTAGACATGAGCCCACCCTAAAACTAATGAGAAGGATATAAGTTCATCTTATCAATTCACCAGGTCTAAACTGGCGAAGGTAACTCTGGCGAAAGAGGTAATAAAATCCAAAATTCTCACTTTAGTGAATCTGCGGAGTAACGATCGTTACAAAGTGAAGCAAAGTATTCTTTCACTAGCGAATTGTCTTCTATGGCTGTTAGTAAATTGGCGATGTCCCTGTGGATGAGATTTCTGAGGAATTTATGCTAGTAACAGACACTTTGCCCTTTAGTAAATCTGCCCCATTATCATTCTCCAACAGAAATTTTGTAACCTGTCCAATCGTTTAAAAACCAACTACCATGGTATGAAAATTGTCCGGCGTGAGCCCACATACAGTCCGAAAATTACAAGGAACTTTGTTTTAGTATGATGAAATCTGTGTGTCTATGGCCAGCTTTATTCCTTTTTGTTTTCCATAAATTTAAGTCTGACCCCAAACCAAGTCAAATATTTAGACCATGCCCATAATTTGGGTTGCACTGGTCTATACAATATAACTACCGGTTTTGTCCTTTGAGGGCATGAATACAGCAATCAGTCGGGGCTAAAGGGTGATCATATATATAGTTTCTGTATTTACAGAAAAGCTGTGATTTACAGTCATGAAAACAGGACGGATAATGTACTATTTTCCACAAAGGGCTTTTTACAACTCTTCCAGCACTTCTTCATACGAATAAATATGAATTTTAAATAATACAGAAGCACCACAAAGGTACCAAGTAAGATTTGCTTACAATGAAATGCACAATTATAGTTTCAGTTGCAACAATAAGGCAGGCAGTAAATGCATTTAGGTTTGTTGAGCAAATATTCATGACAGCTTATACCAACTGCAACTAATGTTTTTCAATCTTGACAGTTTTCTTTTTTTTGCCACATTTCTTTCTATCATGTGTTGACTATCATTAAAGGAGAACTAAACCCTAAAAATGAATGTGGCTAAAAATACCATATTTTATTTAGTGAACTTATTGCACGAGGCTAAAGTTTGAGCTTGTCAATAGCAGCAATGATCCAGGACTTCAAACTTGTCACAGGGGGTCACCATCTTGGAAAGTGTCTGTGACACTCACATGCTCAGTGGGCTCTGATTGGCTGTTGAGAAGCTAAGCTTAGGGCTCGTCACTAATTATCCAGCAGAAAATGAGCTTCCCTGGCTGTAATATAAGCTGATGCTACAGGTTTGCTGATTATTAAATTCTGATGCTAATTGCACTGGTTTCTGTGCTGCCATGTAGTAATTATCTGTATTAATTATTAATCAGCCTTATATTGTGACATTTCTATTCTATGTGTACTGTATATTGTGAGTGGGTCCCTAAGCTCAGTAAGTGACAGCAGCACAGAGCATGTGCAGTGAATCAGCAGAAAAGAAGATGGGGAGCTACTGGGGCTGTTACCTTGGGCTGATACAGAGGCACAGAACATCATGTTCAACATTTCTAGCTACTTCTTTTGTTAAGCTGTACTTATCCTTTAGATATCTCAAACAGATGTATAAAATAAAAAAAAATTATATCAATTCCACACGGGAGTCCTTTTAGTTCATACTTGTTTATTAAATATTGTATATTTCTGTTCCCTTAAGAACACCTGGAGATACCTTAACAGTTTTGCAAACAAATGGAGTCAGGGTTAACAGCAGCCTCCTACCAATATGGCAACTGTAAAGTGCGGAGTTCCAAACTTTTTTCAGAGTTCATTTTAAAGTGGTAGTTCTCCTTTAAGATAATCTTTAGTAGTGCCTATTGGTAGCAACTTTTCAATTGCTCTTATTTTAAAAATTGTTATAGTTTCTTTTTAATAATTTGCCTTTCTCTACACTTATTTATTATTACATTTTCCCGAAAATGTGTTTTGCGGGAAAAAAATCTAATTTTTCATCCGATTTTCATGATTTTTTCAGATTTTTCATCCGATTTTCATGATTTTTTTTTTTTTCATCCGATTTTCACGGTTTTTTTCAGATTTTTCACCTGAAAGCTCCAATTTATTATGCTTTTTACCCGAAAACATTGGGGTATTGCACAGAACCCAGCGCACATAAAAAAAATCATTGGGACTTCTCCCATTGACTTATATGCAACCTCGGCAAGTCTGAGATACCAGATTTTCTGACTCAGACTTTTCTAATATCTAACCCTGTTGATAAATTACATCTCCCGCTAAATCTAACACTGCCGATAAACTACATCTCTCATTACATCTGCTGCTGCAGATAAACTACATCTAACCCTGCTGATAAACTACAACTCCTGCTGAATCTAATGCTGCCGATAAACGACATCTCCCCCTACATGTAACACTGCTGATAAACTACATCTCCCGTTAAATCTGACGCTGCCGATAAACTACATCTCCCATTACTTGTAACACTGCAAATAAATTACATATCCCACTACATCAAATGCTGCTGATAAACTACATCTCCCACCATATCTGATGCTGCTGATTCCTCCCATGATTCCTACAAGAGCTGGAGCCTGCTTACTTGGACATTTAACTTGGCTCACTGCTCCAGTACGTGCAGCATTAATAAGGGTATTAGTGACTATTTCAATTGCTGCTAGAAAAGATATTGATGGAACCCACTAAGAGAACCCGGGAATTCCCAGCAGGACCAGGATGGATAAAACCAACACATTAAGTGTTTATGGGATTGTGTCCAGGTCATTAGAACTAATATTAAAAGGAAGATGAATATGAGCCAACAGTGGGCTTGGAGGTTATTAGGGATGTCTCCCTATTAAAAAAACACAATAGAGGTCAATGTAATTTTAAAATGTTTATTGAATTGAATAATGTAAAATATCAAATTGATGGTAATCTTCTAAAGCTGATGTTCTTAATCTTCTAAAGCCGCCATCGGGACCATGTTTTTCTGCAGGGCCCAAAGATGACATTAGGGCCCTACATTTGTGCCCCCGTCCCTCCCCCGATGGCTGCTATTTCTTCAGTTCTTCATTCCTAAGGAAAGATTGATCAGTGTTAGTCATGGAGAAGCTGTTTGTATAATAATTCTGCCATTTTGTCTCTGCTTTATATGTGCTGCATGTTTTATATCTCATCCCCTTTGCTAATTTAAAGGTCAACTACAACTATTTAATAATTACATTTTCTCCCATCTCATCATGTTTGTTTCTCTCATAGATTTGGCCTAGTTCACTGACCTCTGCCCTTATACAATCACAGCCTTTATTATGGGCGGCTTTAGTTAGAGAATTATAGTATATGTAGGAAAGGCCGAGAATATTGTATGAATAAGAGCAGTAGATGGATATAGTCTATACATCAAGTGAATTATAATGAGAATGAGCAGTTCCCTTACCTTAATGCAGGTACCACTTGATGGAATCAGTCACACCCCTCTCATTTGGGATATTTGATATGAAGGGGTGTGACAGTAGCTGCTCTGCGGAGGGTCTCCACGCTGCATTCTTTTGGAGGATTTTGCTGATGAATGCACGAAAGTTGTCACTCCTGGAAAAATAAAAAACGGTGGAAAAATTAAAATTGTTCATATTATATAATAACTACATTTGCAGAGCTCACACATGTAAAAGACTGTGCATAGAACCAGCACAGCCATGTGCCCTGTATCCCCCATAAGCCTCTATTTTACTGACATCCTTTTTGTTAAACATTGATGATGTCACTCTGCACCCAATCACAGCACAGACAGAATCTGTTCAAGTAGCCAATAGAGGATGAGCCCCTCCCCTTATAATGCTTTAACTGATCTGCCTTAAAAAAGGCATATTTTGCCAAAATCTTGGCCTGGGTTTTATTGGCTGCCAGATAATAAGATCTCAAGCTAATCATGAGATTAAGAATCTGTGCATTCAAGAGCTACACATATTACACTTTAACTACACATTTACTTCTTTCCCATTTACCGATTGACCATCCTTACTTCACCCCAATTCCCAAGTTTTCTTGACTCTCATTCTCATTTACACACCCTTTACCCCCTGTCAATCCCCACCCTCTCCCCAATTTCTTTTTCATTTCCCCACCTCTCCTTCTCACTCTCTTTTCCTGATTCAGTACAAATAACTCACCATTTGTCCCATAGTAATGTTGGTGCGGGACCGTGCATAACCCTCTTCATCAGCTTATTTTCGGGAAGTCTGCTGAATGCTAGGATGTAAGAAAATACAAAATGAGAACATGACGACTGACAATCACAACATTCGTGGGGCAATTTACACAAATTGGAACTTTTAAGCTTTTTCACATCTTTAAAAAAGTCAAATTAACTCAATTGTGTTCTGGGATTGGAAACGTAATATTAAATTATTAAATTAAAATTTCTGTATAGCAGCCCTTTTGTTTTTCATATTTAATAAGACATATAAATGCCCTCTAACCTTTTGAAAAAGCGTTATTTATTCACTATAGTTCACACATACTGAGGTTTACTTACGATAATATCCTTCTGCCATTTCAAGCGCTGATATTCCCAATGACCATATATCAGCCTAAATATTTGGGAAAAAAGACAATTAGACAAGAATATACAAAGGCCACATGAAGAATTCCAATTACAGATAATTCAGGCACTTTTGCTATGTATCTATCCACACCCTGAGTGATTCTATTTGGAATGAACAATACCAAAATATAACAGAACCCATATTTTATGTATTTCAAGGGACCAGAAAAAAATGGTGTAAAACATATAAACTCAAGGAAATGTATGAGATATTTTATAATGCTGGGGTCACAACAAAAATGTGTAGACTGTGGGGAAAACATAAAATCAGGGGGGTGAAATTAAGATTTCTCTGTATAATACAAAGCATGACCTTTGTACTGATATGAAACATTTCAAGGAGTGAAGTGATGATCTCTAATGAGTGACCCCAAACTGAGTGTGTCTCAAGGAGTTGGAAAACCCCATAAAGAGTCAAATGTAGTTGGTTTCTGATATCCCTGTGCCCTGCAGTTAGACTGCATTTCTCTCCTTCACTTCAGATTCCCCATCAGACATCACAGAAGCCACTTTACAGCTTTGGATTCACTGTTATGAGAGGGGCATGTGAAGTGAGTGACGTTACATATAAAGCGAGAGAGAAGACATCACAATACCTTAGAGTTGTAGCGGATGGTCTTGGTGCTAATGTTGCTGAGTACTTCTGGGGCCATGTATGGTATAGTCCCAGAAGTACTAACACTGCTTGTCCCCATGGTGGCAGAGCTGAAATCGGCTGAAATTATAGGAAAAAAGTGAGAATTTTATGTTAATGTTCATTTATTAATGGGACCCACCAATATACACCATGGAGATAGAAGATACTATCCCTTTGTTCAGATTCCAAGCGTCACTTACTGATCTTTACATCAGCGGATGATGTCACTATTATATTCTGGGGCCTCAGGTCGTGATGGATGACCTTCTGTTTATGCAGATGACACAGGCCCTGGGAAATGAATAAAGAAAAAGTATAAATATTTGTCATGCTCTTTAGTTAATTCGATTCATACAAAAGAGTATTGAGGAGATTCACATGAGACATACCTGTAACACCTCCCTGCAGATATAGGCAATCCAGTCCTCTGACAGGGAGCGTCTGGTGTTGATGAGTTCTTGCACGGATACACCAGACCAACGCTCCATAGAAATCTAGAACACAAACAAAGAATGATTGATACATAAGATTTGTGTGGCCTACAATGTTATTGGGATGTCTGGGGAAAGGGTGTAAGTCAGAAATAGGCTACACAAGCATTCTGGATGTAAATACAATATCTGGTACAACTGAGAACAAAGTGGTCCACATGCACCGGACTCTTTCTTACCAAACTGAATCATATTTGCATCCAAATGCTAGCTTGTATTAGAGCTGTTGGTGCATAAAGGTGTAACATATGTGAATTAACACTTCCTTACCCACAGTCCTTCACGTTCCGGCATCTTCACAGAGGCAGGGTGGTAAAATGCCCCGTAAAAGCCAATCACATTTTTGTGGCCCTTAACTGCTTCTAGGATGTCAACTTCTCGCAGGATTCCTTTTTGTTCTAGTTTCAATCAAAAGAAGTAAAGTTAATACAATGGATAAAATGACCATTTCAAATACCCCAACCTAACTTGTAATTCTGACAAATAAAAGCTTGTCCCCTACATAAGACTTGTATAATATGATTGACTCTATTCTTTTACTTCTTAAATCTCATACAGTACTTGTTGACTTATTTTTATAATGACATAATTAATAGGGGTCGGGATATTACACTGACTGGTGCAGAAATGAGAACATGCCAATATTTGGTCAGCAAGTTCTCCTTCTATTTAACAATCATAATATATGTGTAACTAAAGGCTTATTAGTATCTGATTCTAGTAATCGTATCAAGACATGTTACCTCAATATCCTTAACAATGGTGATGGCCACTTCTTTTTGCTCTTTACGGTGCCATCCCTGCAACAAAAGTAGAAAAAGAGACTCTGATTATTACGGTGCGGAACATTATTATTGGTAGATTCAGAATCACAAGAAAAACACAGAAGGGATAAAAGTCTAGAGGTACAACCAGTTGGCAGAATAAACAGAATTAACCAAAACAACAGTGTCGGACTGGCCCACCGGGATACCAGGAAAACTCCCAGTGGGCCAAGGTGTCAGTGGGCCCTGCTGCTTCTAATCTTTTGACCTATTTCATGGTCATTCTCTATTTCTTTATGGGAATAAAGGGGCTTAATAATGGAAGAATAGAGAATACTATGTAGAGAAGAGACTAGGAGAATAAAGAGGTTAAGTGAGGAGAGGAGGAATAATAGTTTGGAAAGTGGGTCCTCAACCTAAGGTTTTCTGGTGGGCCCCTGGTATCCAGTCCGACACTTCCTAAACATCACATAAAATGTGCTATTTTAAAATCTCTTACATTATAGTTCATCCCATAGTTGTCCTCACAACCCGGCTCTAAGAGCTGCAGATATCTCCTGGGGTTCTAAAAAACAAAACATTGAGAGAAGCACATGAGAGAAGCACAGGAAGTATAGGGGAACTGGGAATTGTGTATTTGGGAGAAGGCTGAGGGTTGGAATACTTAATTCAAACCATTAAAGTTAAATTTTTCCAGAGTCAGAAAACGGGCGCTGGCATGAAAAACGGGCGCCGGCGTCAAAAATGAGACGCCGGCGCCGTTGTGCGAATTTTCAGCCGTTTCGCGAATTTCGTGTGAAATTCGCCCATCACTATTCTTCACTACTCTCCCTCGCTTACCTGGCAATTGGTAGTGGCTAACTCCAGTTTTCCAGTGGTTTTTCCTCCGGTTTTTCCTCTGGTTTTTTCCTCCGGTTTTCCAGTGGTTTTTGTTCTGGTTTTTCCACTGGTTTTTCCTCCAGTTTTTCCAGTGGTTTTTCCACTGGTTTTTCCTCCGGTTTTTTCCACTGGTTTTCTTCCAGTTTTTCCAGTGGTTTTTCCTCCAGTTTTCCTCTGTTTTTTCCAGTGGTTTTTCCTCCAGTTTTTCCACTGGTTTTCCTCTGGTTTTTCCACTGGTTTTTCCTCTTGTTTTTCCACTGGTTTTCCTCCAGTTTTTCTCCAGTTTTCCAGTGGTTTTTCCTCTGGTTTTTCCAGTGGTTTTTCCTCTTGTTTTTCCACTGGTTCTTCCACTGGTTTTTCCTCCAGTTTTTCTTCTGGTTTTATCTCCTAAGTGAGATAAAGTTAATGATCAAATACTGATAATACTATAATGCAGTATCTAAAATGTTTTTTTGTATAAAACAAATTCACTCAACTTCACAAAATCAAACCATTATGGGTAGGACTAGACTGATGATCTCTAATGAGTGACCCCAAACTGAGTGTGTCTCAAGGAGTTGGAAAACCCCATAAAGAGTCAAATGTAGTTGGTTTCTGATATCCCTGTGCCCTGCAGTTAGACTGCATTTCTCTCCTTCACTTCAGATTCCCCATCAGACATCACAGAAGCCACTTTACAGCTTTGGATTCACTGTTATGAGAGGGCATGTGAAGTGAGTGACGTTACATATAAAGCGAGAGAGAAGACATCACAATACCTTAGAGTTGTAGCGGATGGTCTTGGTGCTAATGTTGCTGAGTACTTCTGGGGCCATGTATGGTATAGTCCCAGAAGTACTAACACTGCTTGTCCCCATGGTGGCAGAGCTGAAATCGGCTGAAATTATAGGAAAAAAGTGAGAATTTTATGTTAATGTTCATTTATTAATGGGACCCACCAATATACACCATGGAGATAGAAGATACTATCCCTTTGTTCAGATTCCAAGCGTCACTTACTGATCTTTACATCAGCGGATGATGTCACTATTATATTCTGGGGCCTCAGGTCGTGATGGATGACCTTCTGTTTATGCAGATGACACAGGCCCTGGGAAATGAATAAAGAAAAAGTATAAATATTTGTCATGCTCTTTAGTTAATTCGATTCATACAAAAGAAGTATTGAGGAGATTCACATGAGACATACCTGTAACACCTCCCTGCAGATATAGGCAATCCAGTCCTCTGACAGGGAGCGTCTGGTGTTGATGAGTTCTTGCACGGATACACCAGACCAACGCTCCATAGAAATCTTAGAACACAAACAAAGAATGATTGATACATAAGATTGGTGTGCCTACCAATGTTATTGGGATGTCTGGGAAAGGGTGTAAGTCAGAAATAGGCTACACAAGCATTCTGGATGTAAATACAATATCTGGTACAACTGAGAACAAAGTGGTCCACATGCACCGGACTCTTTCTTACCAAACTGAATCATATTTGCATCCAAATGCTAGCTTGTATTAGAGCTGTTGGTGCATAAAGGTTGTAACATATGTGAATTAACACTTCCTTACCCACAGTCCTTCACGTTCCGGCATCTTCACAGAGGCAGGTGGTAAAATGCCCCGTAAAAGCCAATCACATTTTTGTGGCCCTTAACTGCTTCTAGGATGTCAACTTCTCGCAGGATTCCTTTTTTGTTCTAGTTTCAATCAAAAGAAGTAAAGTTAATACAATGGATAAAATGACCATTTCAAATACCCCAACCTAACTTGTAATTCTGACAAATAAAAGCTTGTCCCCTACATAAGACTTGTATAATATGATTGACTCTATTCTTTTACTTCTTAAATCTCATACAGTACTTGTTGACTTATTTTATAATGACATAATTAATAGGGGTCGGGATATTACACTGACTGGTGCAGAAATGAGAACATGCCAATATTTGGTCAGCAAGTTCTCCTTCTATTTAACAATCATAATATATGTGTAACTAAAGGCTTATTAGTATCTGATTCTAGTAATCGTATCAAGACATGTTACCTCAATATCCTTAACAATGGTGATGGCCACTTCTTTTGCTCTTTACGGTGCCATCCCTGCAACAAAAGTAGAAAAAGAGACTCTGATTATTACGGTGCGGAACATTATTATTGGTAGATTCAGAATCACAAGAAAAACACAGAAGGGATAAAAGTCTAGAGGTACAACCAGTTGGCAGAATAAACAGAATTAACCAAAACACAGTGTCGGACTGGCCCACCGGGATACCAGGAAAACTCCCAGTGGGCCAAGGTGTCAGTGGGCCCTGCTGCTTCTAATCTTTTGACCTATTTCATGGTCATTCTCTATTTCTTTATGGGAATAAAGGGCTTAATAATGGAAGAATAGAGAATACTATGTAGAGAAGAGACTAGGAGAATAAAGAGGTTAAGTGAGGAGAGGAGGAATAATAGTTTGGAAAGTGGGTCCTCAACCTAAGGTTTTCTGGTGGGCCCCTGGTATCCCAGTCCGACACTTCCTAAACATCACATAAAATGTGCTATTTTAAAATCTCTTACATTATAGTTCATCCCATAGTTGTCCTCACAACCCGGCTCTAAGAGCTGCAGATATCTCCTGGGGTTCTAAAAAACAAAACATTGAGAGAAGCACATGAGAGAAGCACAGGAAGTATAGGGGGAACTGGGAATTGGTGTATTTGGGAGAAGGCTGAGGGTTGGAATACTTAATTCAAACCATTAAAGTTAAATTTTTCCAGAGTCAGAAAAACGGGCGCTGGCATGAAAACGGGCGCCGGCGTCAAAAATGAGACGCCGGCGCCGTTGTGCGAATTTTCAGCCGTTTCGCGAATTTCGTGTGAAATTCGCCCATCACTATTCTTCACTACTCTCCCTCGCTTACCTGGCAATTGGTAGTGGCTAACTCCAGTTTTTCCAGTGGTTTTTCCTCCGGTTTTTCCTCTGGTTTTTCCTCCGGTTTTTCCAGTGGTTTTTGTTCTGGTTTTTCCACTGGTTTTTCCTCCAGTTTTTCCAGTGGTTTTTCCACTGGTTTTTCCTCCGGTTTTTCCACTGGTTTTTCTTCCAGTTTTTCCAGTGGTTTTTCCTCCAGTTTTTCCTCTGTTTTTTCCAGTGGTTTTTCCTCCAGTTTTTCACTGGTTTTTCCTCTGGTTTTTCCACTGGTTTTTCCTCTTGTTTTTCCACTGGTTTTTCCTCCAGTTTTTCCTCCAGTTTTTCCAGTGGTTTTTCCTCTGGTTTTTCCAGTGGTTTTTCCTCTTGTTTTTCCACTGGTTCTTCCACTGGTTTTTCCTCCAGTTTTTCTTCTGGTTTTATCTCCTAAGTGAGATAAAGTTAATGATCAAATACTGATAATACTATAATGCAGTATCTAAAATGTTTTTTGTATAAAACAAATTCACTCAACTTCACAAAAATCAAACCATTATGGGTAGGACTAGACTGATGATTTTGGAGCAATCCAACGCTCTGCGCAAAAACGCAGGTGTTAAAACGGATGTGACGGAAATAGGATAAGTGAATGCATTGAAGTCGCAGCATTAATCCGACAGATGCAGTCGGAGTTTGTAGCAGAAAATATTGAGATAAATTCTGACTTTGATAAATAATCAAATCTGGAGCGCAGGTGCTTCAATGGACATTATATTTGTTTTTCAACTGTATTTTAATGATCAGGGTTTGCGAGAGAGAGCAGTTTGTTTATACAGAGGGCATCTAAGTCAATTGGTGATTATTTTTAAGAAGATACAAAAACCATAGACATGCCTTAATTCAAACTACAAGCAGATATATTAGTCTTTGAGATAAGAGCAGCTCATTATACAGAAGGTTACATTAAATAATTCATCTCAAACCATTTTAAAGGCTTTACGGCCTACCTGTTGTTCCAGGGCTTCCACTTGCTCTTCGGAGCTGTTGGAAGTTTCAGGCTCGCAGGTGTTAGAGCCTGGTTCCTCTGGTATCTCCTATTTAGGACAAAGGACATGTATGTTTAGATAAACTGATCCCTTGATTTTAAAGATAAATTGCAACATTCAATTTTCTCTATTTATGTCCAAAGGTAAGTGAAGAAAGCAGAGCTGTGGAGTAGGATGAATGATTGTTGTTTGTCAGTATCATTATTGTTAAAACCCTTATTTCTCTGATTGACGTGTGTACAGTGAGAGCTGCTTACCTGACAGGGGCTGCTATCAGCTTTCTCCTGATCTTCTTGTTCTTCCTCCTGGTTAAGACCAGAAAAAGGGTCAAAAACCAATATTGTAAAGCTCAAAGTATATATTGCGCTGTACCCCAATACATAAAAATAAAGTATGTTTGGATTCATTTCTTTGGTGGGGGGGGAAATACATTTATTGTATCAGTTTAGCCTAATAAAACATATTCTGAAACCAGCCTTGTATAGAAGCAAGTGAGATTATGTCAATGCATTGTGTATGTAATGTATTCCCTGTGTTTATTATTTTCAATGTGGGATTTTTTATTCTGCAATTCCAGTTTAGTGTGAAAATATCGATTTTCCCTGATTAATTAGGTAGAAATCTGCTGCAAGTATTTCTGTGCTTTTCTGGAGATATAATTAATAAATTACCGTATATACTCGAGTATAAGCCGAGTTTTTCAGCCCCCAAAATATGCTGAAAAACTCTACCTCTGCTTATACTCGGGTCAAGTGCAAAAACGGTCGCCGGCGTCTAAGAATAGTCGCCAGCATCTAAGAATAGTCAAGGGCGCCTGAGAATAGTCGCCGGTGTCAAGAATAGTCGCCGGCGTCCAAGAATAGTCTCCAAGAATATTCGCCGGCGTCCAATAATGGTCGCCGACATCCAAAAATGAGACGCCGGCACCTCCAATGGGAGCAGAAACCATAAATTTTTGATTGAAACTTACCATATACTGCTGCATTTCTCACCCTAGGCTTATACTTGAGTCAATAAGCTTTCCCAGTTTTTGGAGGTAAAATTAGGTACCTCGGCTTATACTTGGGATGGCTTATACTCGAGTATATACAGTAATAAAAAAGGTTTAATGAGACCTTTCTGCTCGTACCTAATTGATGTTTTTGAGGCAACACCCAGACTCCTGTGTTTGTAGCCATAAGACCATAAACACACTGAATTTACATGCAATTTGGAATAGTAGATGGGACAGGCTTACCAGGGGTTTGACTAATTGCCACCCACTGTGAATATAGGTTTAATATTATTTTATTATTTTGACCATATTATTTCATCTTACCTGACTGATCTTAACATCAGGGGTTTCTGGAATCTCCAGCTTAAAAAAGAAAGGAAAAACATTGTATTATTTCTGTTGCAAAGAAGCTACAATACAATCTTGCATAAAATATAGGGAGAAGTTATCTTCCCCTACTCTCCCTCTCTTATGCTTACCTGGCAGTTGGTCGTGTCCAGCTCCAGTTGCTGTTCTGGTTTTTCCTCCTAAAAGGGATAAAATAAGTGATATGTTCAACTTCGTATACTGCTACAGTTCAATATTGAATAATATTTAATAATTGAATATTTTAGGATTGTTTTATTTGTAATTATTTGGCACTTACTTGGCAGATGGTATTGCCAGATTCTGCAGGTTGTACCTGGTTAAGAAAGGAAAATAGATCAGAGTCACATATCACTGGTGAGTGGGAGGCGGGGGATATATCTATTGTATGTACAGATCCATATGTGGATATAAATAATATTTATATTACAGTTTTCGGGTTAATTGGTTAAAGTTGTTGTTTGCAAACCATCATGTTAAATGGTAACGGTGTATGTTTCCATTAATAGTAACCAGTTTGCCAAAACAACTGTCTATGTTATTCCCATCACTTTATACCACTTCTTATGTCTTCACCAGATAATCGTGGTTAAGAGCAATGGTATAAAAAACTGTTATATCAGATCTCTCCTCTGGGAATATGGTGATGTTCCAATGGGGAGCACTGAGCTAACAGTTTTCATGTTAAAAATGTGGTAAAAACTTGTGGAGATGGGCCCCCTAGAAAAGGCTTAGAACTTGGCTGGGAGGGGAGGGCTCAAACAGAAGGAATCTGATCTAACCACTTCCAAATAAAAAGGAACTTTGGTAATGATAATAATAATAGTAATCAACACAACATTTAAGGAAAGATAAAATATTAGGACTGTTTGATACCAACTCCTTTATTGCTTACCAAGCAGATGACTGTGTGGGGTTCCTCAATGGCTTCCACCTGGTAGAGTGATAAAAAGATGGTGTTACTTCATGTAATTAAAGGTCTGTCATTCATTCTATAGGAGTATGGTTAGTTTTGGAAACGTATGCTTTTGATTAGATATAACTAATATGTGTAAATATTTTATAATAAGAAGAAAATAAATGCAGGGTAAGAATAGGAATTTATTTTGATAATAATGCAAAGTCCAAAGGGTATAGGATAAGATACTGGACTTTATAGCAAATCATAACACTATGAGTGTGTGCCAGCATGATTTTATGTGTAATAGATCTTGCCAGACTAACAATTTCTTTTTATGAGAAGGTAAGCAGGGACCTTGATTCTCGGATGGCAGTGGATGTGATTTACTTAGACTTTGCTAAAGCATTTGATACAGTGCCACACAGAAGGTTACTGGTTAAATTAAGGAATGTTGGCCTGGAACTTAGTATTTGTACCTGGATAGAGAACTGGCTAAAAGATAGACTACAAAGAGTGGTGGTAAATGGAACATTTTCTAATTGGACCAGTGTTGTTAGTGGAGTACCACAGGGCTCTGTACTAGGTCCCTTGCTTTTCCACTTGTTTATTAATGACCTGGAGGTGGGCATTGAAAGTTCTGTTTCTATTTTTGCTGATGATACTAAATTGTGCAGAATTATAGGTTCCATGCATTGTGATTTGTCTAAATCAGGAAACTGGGCAGCAAACTGGAAAATGAGGTTCAATGTTGATAAATGCAGGTTATGCACTTAAAATGCTAAAATAATATAAATGCAAGTTATACACTAAATGGCAGTGTGTTGGGAGTTTCCTTAAATGAGAAGGATCTTGGGGTTTTTGTAGATAACAAGTTGTCTAATTCTGGGCTACTAAAGCAAATAAAGTTCTTGCATAAAAAAAGGGCATTAACTCAAGGGATGAAAACATAATTGTGCCTCTTTATAGGTCCCTGGTGAGGCCTCATCTGGAGTATGGGGGCAGTCTAAGTACATTAGAGGACATTATAGACAAATAGCAGGGGACCTTTTTACCCATAAAGTGGATCACCGTACCAGAGGCCTCCCCTTCAGACTAGAAGAAAAGAACTTTCATTTGAAGCAACGTAGGGGGTTCTTCACAGTCAGGACAGTGAGGTTGTGGAATGCACTGCCGGGTGATGTTGTGATGCTGATTCAGTTAATGACTATAAGAGGGACTTGGATGATTTCTTGGACAGACATAATATCAAAGGCTATTGTGATACTAAACTCTATAGTTAGTATAGGTATGGGTATATAGAATTTATGTGAGAGTAGGGAGGGGTGTGTGTATGGATGCTGGGTTTTGATTTGGAGGGGTTGGATTGATGGACTTTGTCTTTTTTTAACCAGATTTAACTATGTAACTATGTAACTATGAACATGAGAAATTGCAGGGGGATGTGAATTAACTGGCTAATTCCACTGAACCCCGTGGTTTTATTTATGAATTGAATATGTATATGGCGCAGCTTCATCAAGGTATAAATGTATAGGCAAGGAAATAAACTGGAGTTGTAGCACAAATAGGTAGGAAATGGGGTCACATATTTATGTCTCCAATTCTTCATCACTTACCACTACAGATTCTTTGTTGGTCTTAACTCTTTTTTTCTAGAAGAGAGAAGAAAAAAGAAATGAGCAAATAGGGAAACTAGAATTTAATAAATGAAATAAACTATAATTATATAAATAAAATAAATACTTCTCTTAGTTAATAGAAACAACGTAAATATGTAGATAGCAGTATGATTTAAAAAAATCACATACAATAGAACCCCCATTTTACATCCCTTGATTTTAAGTTTTCCCTCATTTAACATTGTTGTTTTGTGGTCCCGCCTATTTATTATGTATAATACATTTCCCTGATTTTACATTTTTCTGGATTTTACATAATTTTTTTCTGGTCTCCTGAAAAACTTAAAATGAGGGTTCAATTGTAGTTAAAATTTTCAGTTTAAATTTTGAATTTGGTGAAACTGAATCCAAAACACTTAAAATTGGGAAAAAGTATTGGGACTTATTAGCAATCAAAATATTTGGTTATCTGTATAGAATGATTTAGTTTTAATTAGTGATGTGCAAATTAATTTGCCAGCCATGGATTTGCTGTGAATTTCCAAATTTCACCATGTGCAAAATTGTCATGGGAAACTTTGCCGCAGAAAATGGCCATTGACTATAATGCATCTGGACAAAAAAAGTCGCCAAAAAAAAAATGCCCATTGATTTTAATGCATTAGGACAAAAAAGTCGCCATAAGCAAAAAAGCCCATTGACTTTAATGCATTAGGACAAAAAGTCGCCAAAAAAAATGCCCATTGACTTTAATGCATTAGGACAAAAAGTCGCCATAAGAAAAACCGCCCATTGACTTTAATGCATTAGGACAAAAAAGTCGCCATAAGAAAAAACGCCCATTGACTTTAATGCATTAGGACAAAAAGTCGCCAAAAAAATGCCCATTGACTTTAATGCATTAGGACAAAAAGTCGCCATAAGAAAAAACGCCCATTGACTTTAATGCATTAGGACAAAAAGTCGCCAAAAAATAATGCCCATTGACTTTAATGCATTAGGACAAAAAGTCGCCATAAGAAAAAACGCCCATTGACTTTAATGCATTAGGTCAAAAAAGTCGCCATAAGAAAAACCGCCCATTGACTTTAATGCATTAGGTCAAAAAAGTCGCCATAAGAAAAAACGCCCATTGACTTTAATGCATTAGGACAAAAAGTCGCCATAAGAAAAAACGCCCATTGACTTTAATGCATTAGGACAAAAAAGTCGCCATAAGAAAAAACGCACATTGACTTTGAATGTCATGTAAAATGTCATGTTACAGTAGAAAGAACGACGTCATTACCTTTCGAAAGCAAAAGCATTTACAGATTGATTTCCACATTTTGCTCTTTTGTAGTTTTCCGATCTTGTTTTGTTGTTCTCTGATCGTTTTTTTGTTGTTCTCTGATTGTTGTTTTATTACTTTGTTGTTTTCTGATTGTAGTTTTGTTGTTTTGAAGTTTTGTTATTTTCTGATTGTTGTTTTGAAGTTTTGTTCACTTTGATCTCAAAATATTCTCTCTGTAGAGACAAAAAGAAACACTTTAGTAATCCCAATATGTGTGTGTGTGTGCATGTATACATAGATATACAACTATGGGATCTGTTATCCAGAAACCTGTTATGCAGAAAACTCCATATTACAGAAAGGCCGTCTACCATAGACTCAATTAATTAAAATGTTTAATAAGGATTTCCTTTTTCTGTGTAATAAGAAAACAATACCTTTTACTGGATCCCAACTAAAATATAATTAATCCTTATTTGAGTCAAAACAATCCTATAGGGTTTAGTTAATGTTTAAATTGTGTTTTTGCAGATTAAAGGCCTGGAGATCCAAATTACAGAAAGATCCCTTATCAAACCCCTCCGGGTCCCGAACACAGTTCAAAATTAAATTCTCTGTAACTCCATACATTCTAACATATTGATGATACTGTTAGCAGTGTGTAATACCACATTGTACCAGTATAAAATGATTATTTTTAATAATATTTTCTCCCAAATATACAGAGATCTACTCACCTCAGTCTCCTGATCAAGAATGAGGAATCTCGGGGCTGCAGCAGTACACTTTGACTTTTTCCATTATGACATCACTGTGACGTTTTTTCCATTATGACATCACAAAGACTCAGAGCATTATGACATCACACGTGCAGCTGAAGGCAGGACAGTTATATCAGCAAGTTACATAACGGTCACTGAGTTCAGTTAATTTCAAATAAGTTGTAGAGTAAAATGCAGTGGGTTTTGTTGCCATGATGAGAGTGTGTTTATTCAGTATCCATTCTCAGTATAGGGAATGACAGCCCTGCAGCATGTATAATTATTTGTATAAGGTATAACAGTGAAGCACCCATTTAAGGGTACAGACTCCCACACTCACAGGATGATTTGCTGCGCATTGCGCTTCTAGGCAGCAACACATTCATTAACCAATCTCATGTTTCCCAATGGGCCTGTACACACAGCGACAGAGATATCAACTGTATGAAACACAACAAACACTGCTGCAGCCAAATAGTAATAAAAAAGCTTATTGGCTGCACAGAGAATGTGGATGGAGAAAGAGTGATTTACATAGGGAACCAGTGATAAACTGTAAACTGTGGGTTTTACTCATTAGTACAGGTATGGGATCTGTTATCCAGAAAGCTCTGAAATATAGGAAGGAACACAACAGCAGCAGAAAATGTTGATGGAGAGAGAATGAGAGTGTTTTACACAGACAGGCGACCAGTGATAAACTGTAAAATGTGGGTTTTATTTATTAGTACAGGTATGGGATCTGTTATCCAGAAAGCTCCAAATTTTGGGAAGGAAAACAACAGATGCAGAGAAAGTGACTGGAGAGAGAATGAGAGTGTTTTACACAGACGGGGACAAGGCATAAACTGTAAAATGTGGGTTTTACTCATTAGTACAGGTATGGGATCTGTTATCCAGAAAGCTCTAAATTATGGGAAGGAACACAGAAGTAACAGAGAATGTGGATGGAGAGAGAATGAGAGTGTTTTACACAGACAGGGGACCAACGATAAACTGTAAAATGTGGGTTTTATTTATTAGTACAGGTATGGGATCTGTTATCCAGAAAGCTCTGAATTATGGGAAGGAAAACAACAGATGCAGAGAAAGCGATTGGAGAGAGAATGAGAGTGTTTTGCACAGACAGGGACCAGTAATAAACTGTAAAATGTGGGTTTTACTCATTAGTACAGGTATGGGATCTGTTATCCAGAAAGCACTAAATTATGGGAAGGAAAACAACAGATGCAGAGGAAGTGATTGGAGAGAGAATTAGAGTATTTCTAAACAGACAGGGACCAGTAATAAACTGTAAAATGTGGGTTTTACTCATTAGTACAGGTATGGGATCTGTTATCCAGAAAGCTCCAAATTATGGGAAGGAAAACAACAGCAGCAGAGAATGTGGATGGAGAGAGAATGAGAGTGTTTTACACAGACAGGGAACCAGGAATAATTGTAAAATGTGGGTTTTACTCATTAGTACAGGTTTGGGATCTGTTATCCAGAAATCTCCAAATTATGGGAAGGAAAACAACAGATGCAGAGGAAGTGATTGGAGAGAGAATTAGAGTGTTTCTAGAAAGACAGGGGACCAGCGATAAACTGTAAAATATGGGTTTTACTCATTAGTACAGGTGTGGGATCTGTTATCCAGAAAGCTCCAAATTATGGGAAGGAAAACAACAGCAGCAGAGAATGTGGATGGAGAGAGAATGAGAGTGTTTTACACAGACAGGGGACCAGCGATAAACTGTAAAATATGGGTTTTACTCATTAGTACAGGTTTGGGATCTGTTATCCAGAAAGCTCCAAATTATGGGAAGGAAAACAACAGCAGCAGAGAATGTGGATGGAGAGAGAATGAGAGTGTTTTGCACAGACGGGACCAGGAATAATGGCAAAATGTGGGTTTTACGCATTAGTACTGGTATGGGATCTGTTATCCAAAAAGCTCCAAATTATGGGAAGGAAAACAACAGCAGCAGAGAATGTGGATGGAGAGAGAATGAGAGTGTTTTACACAGACAGGGACCAGTGATAAACTGTAAAATGTGGGTTTTACTTATTATTAGTGATGTGCGAATTGGTGGCATTTTGGTTCACCGAATAATTAGCGAACTTCCAGAAAAATTCACGAAAAAGCGAAAAATTTGTGAAACGAGATGCGGCGCAATTTTGTTGTGTATCGAAAATAATTTGATGTGAACGTGCATTTTGTTTTAATGCGCGACATTATATTTTGGACTCCAATTTGATGAAACTGAATTTTCACTGTTTCGTGAATTTTCCCTGAGCCACGAGCAACGCTAAGGAGACAGCGGGAGCGTAGGGAGATTAATGCGCGGCTGAGAGATTGGTGTAGGGAGGAGGGATTTGGGTTTTTGGAGAACTGGGCTCATTTCTCAGTCGGCTACAGGCTCTTTGCTAGGGATGGGGGCACCTCAATGATAAAGGTGCAGCTGTTTTGGGAGAGAAGATGGCTGGAGGGTTGGAGGAGATTATTAACTAGGAGTGGGGGGAGGGTTCAGTAAAAGATTCAATGGAAGACAGGTTAGATGAGATAGTGGGAAAGGGAAAATGGGGGAGGAGATTTGGCTGGGGATACTGTTAAGGATAGGGAGGAGCACATGTCATATGTTCAATATGGGGCCAGTATTAAATGTATATTTGCAAATGCAACGAGTCTGACTGGTAAAATGGGAGAGTTGAAGGTGCTGGAGGGAAAATATGATGTGATTGGTGCGGCCGAAACATGGCTGAATGAGTCGCATGACTGGGCAGTTAATATCAGTGGCTATACTTTGTTTCGGAGGGACAGAGGCAATAGAAAAGGAGGAGGAGGGGTATGTCTGTTTGTTAGGCAGGAGTTAAAGGACCAGTAACATTAAAAATGTTTTTTTGAAAATTACTGCGTATGGCTGCCCCTGAGCAGACAGCCATGCTCCTGCACAACAGCGACCCTTCCTTGCCAAGCAGGTGACACAGCGAACCAACGGAAGCCAGGGTGTCTTCTTTCTTTATCGAGAATCTGCTGGGCCCCGAATCAAGGAGGAGAAGAAGCCGCATTGCTGTCACTTGAAAAGCCAGGGAGGAGAAATCGATTGCTGCAGGATGTATGTTCGCCTTTTCGCCATTTCTGAAGAGGACAGGAATTGCACTTTCTGTAAGTTATTTTTTAATAAACTTTGCTATTTTAAAATTTAATTTGTGTTGGTGGTTTTTTTTCGTTGTATAGTAACAAATTTTCCAAAAAAAAAATTTGTTACTGGTCCTTTAACAGCTTATATAAAGGAGGAGGTTATGTTAGAAAATGAGGGGGCAGAAGTCTTATGGGTGGAGTTCTTCACCAATTGTAAAGAGTCCAGCAAATTAATTGTAGGCGTATGCTATAGACTAATGTAAGTGACGCGGAGCAGGCGAAGCTCCTGATACAAATAGAAAAGGCTGCTAGTTTGGGTAAAGTAATGATAATGGGGGATTTTAATTACCCAGATATTGACTGGAGCAACAATACTGCCAGATCAGTTAATGGGAACAAGTTTATAAACCTGTTGCATGACAATTTTATGGCACAGGTTGTTGAGGAGTCAACCAGAAGAAATGCAATTCTGGATCTAGTGATATCAACTGAACCAGAACTTCTAGCAAATGTGCGATTCATTGATCCCCTGGGTAATAGTGACCATAATGTGATATCATTTAATGTCTGGTGACAAAAACAAATGTATACTGGGGCAACAAAAACGTTTGTCCTTGTGAATGTCATTATGAGCAGCAATCAGCATGGCTTTATGAAGGATAGGTCATGTCAGACAAATTTGATTGCTTTTTATGATGAGGTAAGTAAGATGCTGGACAGTGGGGGGCAGTAGATGTGATCTATTTGGATTTTGCCAAAGCGTTTGATACTGTGCCCCACAAACGACTGCTTTCTAAACTAAGGTCTGTTGGGCTTAATGAAGTCGTTTGCACATGGATAGGAAACTGGTTTTAACTTGTTCATTAATGACTAAAACACAAAACTATGACCATAACATAAAACTAAAACAGGCAGTAAACCAGGGATTATCCTAGAATGAACATTTGGTTAAACTCATCCTAATTGTCCCCCTTTCAACTACAGAGAAACAGATTTAATGGTGAGTATTAAAAATCGTGTTTTCTCTGTCGTCTTAGGGGGACACAGGGATGATGGGGACTTAACAAAGCAGCCCAGAACAACTGGGTGGGAACGAGCTTAGACACATCAGTGTGAAAACGGACTGCAACACCTTGCAACTGAGGGAGGGCCTCAGACAAGGAAGCGTCAAGTCTGTAAATGCGAACAGTGGAAGATTTCGACCGATCCAGGTACCACCGAAGAGGAAGTAATCTTTGGTGAAATTCAGGAACAGCACATTATCCTTGTGAAGACTATTAATGCTGGATCAGATAACCGTGCACTCAACTCAGGCACTCTGTCGGTGGACGAGATCTCCCTCAGAAACACCACCTTGCTGGTGAGTTACGTGTCTGACTGAGTTCAGTGGCCCAAATGTTGGGCCCAGTAGAGCCTTGAGTACCAGATTAAGATCCCAACCATGACCGGTGGATGAAAGGAGGAGCTAAATACACTACTTGTTGCAGAAATGTGAATATTGAGTCTTCCGGCAACAATCGATGCTAGAGAAGAATAGATCATGCTGAAAACCTGTACTTTCAGGGCTCTGAGTTTTTAGACCCAGGTGTAGACTCCACAGCAAACATGACAGCATCTTTGGAATGTTAATTTCCAGGAGGGCAGATCAGCCTCCTTACACCAGTCAATGTATGAATGTCACTCACTGTATTAGGATCTCAATGTCGATTTGCGTGCCTTGAGCATCATTGCTATACCTCTTCCATTAGACCTTGTCTCTGCCAATGGACAACCATCCTGTCGAGCGAATAGACTAAGAATGGGATGCACTATTGGACCTAGAGGATGACGATCTGGTCTGCACCTTAGATGGATTGGTTGTGGTATCGACATCTCCTGCAGATCCGAAAACCACGTCCTCTGAATCCACTACTATTATGTGGTGATCAACTGCCTATTTTTCTTAGACTGGAGGAAGAAACTATTTTTCTTAGACTGGAAGAAGCATGGGAAGGAAGGGGGGGAGAGCGCTAGATCAAACTCTCGCTAGCACTGCTCTGCTGCGCGTTTCCCTTTGTAGGCTACTGTGGTCACATTGTTGCCCTGGACACACTCTGGTTTTGCATGCAACAGATTATCATACATTTAATGCTAATTAGGGCTCATAATTCCAAGATGTTGATCAGCAGATCAGACTCCTCTGGAGACCACTGACCTGTGCGGACAGGTTGTTCCATGTAACTCCACTGCCTTGCAAACTGACATCTGTGATATGACGTTGCAATTCAGAGTCTCCCAGGACTACCCTGTGGACAGATTTTTAGGCTGTCATCCCCATCGGAGAGCATCTCTTGTTGATTGAGAGGGGTTGCTGATTCGGGATAGAGGTCCCACTTTTCATTGAGCGTACATTCGCCTGAAGTGGCTGCTAGTGTGTGTTGTGTGAATGGTATCACCTCCAGGGCATACACCATTAGTCCCAGCACTTTCCTTGCTAAGTGAATAGCTGGCTTTTGATTGGATAGCAGAGAACTAATTTGACCTCTGATCTGGTCTTGCTAGTCTTGTGGAAGACGTACCAACTGTGTGTTAATTCTAGCCCTAGAAACATATATGGTGGTTGGGTTGTAAATTGGAATTTTTGCCAATTGATAGTTCACCCGAATTTCTGAAACATCAGAATTGTTGTCCCGGATCCTTCCTGACCTTGTCTTCTGAACTAGCCTTCAGTAGAAGATCGTCAAGGTAGGGAGTGACTGAATTTTCCTGTAGTCGCAAGGTCATTGCTGTTACCACTATCAGTTAGGTGAACACACGAGGTGCAGATGAAAACCCAATTGCCAGTGTATCCATTTGAAAAATGGAATGGATGAACTTGTTCCGTTGAGGTCTAGTACCGGTCTGAAGGAGCCAACCTTCTTTGGGACTATGAAGATGCTGGGGTAAGTCCCAAGAATGCCTCCAGCCATGGTACCTTTAAATTGTTCCTGACTGTTTCATCTTGATGATAAAGTCCACGAGGGCTTGTACCTTGTTGGGGTGCACTGGCACTCTGGACCAGAGGGAGTAGGGATGTGAAATCTAGGTGGCAGTCTTCTGAAACAACTTTGTTTATCCATTTATCCGAAGAGTGAAGCTTCCGTACTTCTCGGATCATAGTACTTGTCCCCTATTCATTGCCACGATTCTGGAGGGGGTGCCCCGTCATGAGGCAGTCTTGATCACTGCGGGCTTGTTATGGGTCTTATTTGCCTTCCATGGCATGCGGCCTTTATTGTTAGTCTTGGAACGAAGGTGCGGACGTTGAAAATAGCATCCACTTCGGGCATAAAAAATTTACCGCAACTTGCCGATCCTGAAGAACGGAATGTATCCTGGGGAAGAATATACTCATTCTTCCTATCGCTTGAGAAATTATATTTTTTCCAGTTCTTCACCATAACGTTGCCTTAAGAATGGTAGCGACGTAAACGATCTCTCTGAACTAAGATCTGCTGACCAGTTCTTGAGCCCAAGGTTCTTCTCGCTGCTACAGATAGGGCTGTAATGCGGGCTGTAATCTGAGAAGTGTCTAGGTAGTCACATCGATAGACTGATGCATCCGCTATTGCTTGAGTGGTTGATAACAGCTCAGCTCTGGGTATCCTTTTTATGATATCTTTGATTAATGAATCAGTCCAGGCTAGAATAGCCCTGGGCACCCAGGCAGATGGAAGACATGGCCGTAATATTGACCCAGAGGACAATTAAATTGCTCTTAAGAATCCCTCTGATCGTCTATCTGATGGATCTTTGAATGCTGCCGTCTCAGTTAATGGCAAATTAGTATATTTGGACAGTCTAGCGACCGGAGCATCCAACCAATTGTCCACCAGTTCCTTTGGATACGATTCTTGTATTATGCCAGGCAGCGGTTTATGTGGTAGAGCAATCTGTGGATTTGAGTAGAGTATCCCATCTTACTCTCCTCATGAATTTTCTCCTCCTTCTCAGAGGACTCATGAAACTGTGAAGGTTCACCCTCAGATTGGGAAGATGACTGTTGAGGTGATGACCCGTCAACAGTAGTATGTACAGTGGTGTCAACCTTATGTTCATCTCTCTCAGACAGGCAGCAGCAGTTATATTTCTTGTTTTGTCCTTACTAAAATGAACTCTTAGTACAAAGTTGATCCAGGGACTCTTCCAATTACCATAGAGTCAAGAAGGAATTTTTTCCCACTCAGAAAGGGAACATTGGAGAGGCTTCAATTTACCTTCGTCTGGATCAACTAACATTTGCAAAGTATTTTTTTAACTATTATTAACATCTATGTTGGAATGAAAGTTCTTTTATAGCTCTAGAATGAATACAATATTGCAGACATTTAACCTGGCTCACTGCTCCAGTACGTGCAGCATTAATAAGGGTATTAGTGACTATTTCACTTGCTGCTAGAAAAGATATTGATGGAACCCACTAAGAGACTCCGGGAATTACCAGCAGGACCAGGATGGATAAAACCAATACAGTAAGGGGCAAATTTACTAAAGGGCCAAGTGACTAATGCTGGCAAAAATTTGCCAGCATGACGTAATTTCCGGACTTCGCGGATTTACTAACGGGCGCTTATGTAAATTTGGATTCAAAGGAGATAGACGCTAGCGCTACTTTGCACTCTATCGCCAGGCGAATTTTCACTGTGGTAAATGGACGTAACTGCGCAAACTCACTAAGATGTGGATTTTAATGAGCGTTACCTCTTGAGCCAGACTTGGCTTCACCACCTCAGACCAGGCGAAGTGCAATAGAGTAGATAGGAGCTCCTCAAAAAAAGATCGTAATTTTTTTTGGGGTACCCGGCTTCCCCCCTACATTTTCTAACATATGGCACATAAACTATACACTGGGCTCATGTGTAGGGCAATATAACAACACTATTTTCTTGTATTAAGGTTCCCTGGGCTTGTGTGGTGTAATTATTTGCTGCAACATATACATCCATTGAAATATAACTTCCTGCCGTATGCAAATTAGCCAGTGCTAGCGCAACTTCGCTTTGCTTGCTGAATTAACGCTAGCAAAATTTCGCCATTGTTCGGCCCCCTGGATCGAACTTCGTATTTTAGCGTTTTCCTGGCAAAGTGTGGGGATGTGAGTGAAGGCGTCGCCGGCAAATTTCCGCAGGTTAGTGACTTTGCCCCTAAGTGTTTATTGGATTGTGTCCAGGTCATTAGAACTAATATTAAAAGGAAGATGAATATGAGCCAACAGTGGGCTTGGAGGTTATTAGGGATGTCTCCCTATTAAAAAAACACACTAGAGGTCAATGTAATTTTAAAATGTTTATTGAATTGAATAATGTAAAATATCAAATTGATGGTAATCTTCTAAAGCTGATGTTGTTAATTTTCTAAAGCCGCCATCGGGACCATGTTTTTCTGCAGGGCCCAAAGATGACATTAGGGCCCTACGATTGTGCCCCCGTCCCTCCCCCGATGGCTGCTATTTCTTCAGTTCTTTATTCCTAAAGAAAGATTGATCAGTGTTAGTCATGGAGAAGCTGTTTGTATAATAATTCTGCCATTTTGTCTCTGCTTTATGAGTGCTGCATGTTTTATATCTCATCCCCTTTGCTAATTTAAAGGTCAACTACAACTATTTAATAATTACATTTTCTCCCATCTCATCATGTTTGTTTCTCTCATAGATTTGGCCTAGTTCACTGACCTCTGCCCTTATACAATCTCAGCCTTTATTATGGGCGGCTTTAGTTAGAGAATTATAGTATATGTAAGAAAGGGCGAGAATATTGTATGAATAAGAGCAGTAGATGGATATAGTCTATACATCAAGTGAATTATAATGAGAATGAGCAGTTCCCTTACCTTAATGCAGGTACCACTTGATGGAACCAGTCACACCCCTCTCATTTGGGATATTTGATATGAAGGGGTGTGACAGTAGCTGCTCTGCAGAGGGTCTCCACGCTGCATTCTTTTGGAGGATTTTGCTGATGAATGCACGAAAGTTGTCACTCCTGGAAAAATAAAAAACGGTGGAAAAATTAAAATTGTTCATGTTATATAATAACTACATTTGCAGAGCTCACACATGTAAAAGACTGTGCATAGAACCAGCACAGCCATGTGCCCTGTATCCCCCATAAGCCTCTATTTTACTGACAGCCTTTTTGTTAAACATTGATGATGTCACTCTGCACCCAATCACAGCACAGACAGAATCTGTTCAAGTAGCCAATAGAGGATGAGCCCCTCCCCTTATAATGCTTTAACTGATCTGCCTTAAAAAAGGGGGTCTATTTGACCCTATCCACCAGATCCGACCATAATATTTTGCCAAAATCTTGGCCTCGGTTTTATTGGCTACCAGGTAATAACCCCAAGATCTCAAGATAATCATGAGATTAAGAATCTGTGTATTCAAGAGCTACAAATATTACACTTTACCTACACATTTACTTCTTTCCCATTTACCGATTGACCATCCTTACTTCACCCACTTCTCATTTACACACCCCTTTACCCCCTGTCAATCCCCACACTCTCCCCAATTTCTTTTTCATTTCCCCACCTTTCCTTCTCACTCTCTTTTCCTGATTCAGTACAAATAACTCACCATTTGTCCCATAGTAATGTTGGTGCGGGACCGTGCATAACCCTCTTCATCAGCTTATTTTCGGGAAGTCTGCTGAATGCTAGGATGTAAGAAAATACCAAATGAGAACATGACGACTGACAATCACAACATTCGTGGGGAAATTTACACAAATTGGAACTTTTAAGCTTTTTCACATCTTTAAAAAAGTCAAATTAACTCAATTGTGTTCTGGGATTGGAAACGTAATATTAAATTATTAAATTAAAATTTCTGTATAGCAGCCCTTTTGTTTTTCATATTTAATAAGACATATAAATGCCCTCTAACCTTTTGACAAAGCGTTATTTATTCACTATAGTTCACACATACTGAGGTTTACTTACGATAATATCCTTCTGCCATTTCCAGCGCTGATATTCCCAATGACCATATATCAGCCTAAATATTTGGGAAAAAAGACAATTAGACAAGAATATACAAAGGCCACATGAAGAATTCCAATTACAGATAATTCAGGCACTTTTGCTATGTATCTATCCACACCCTGAGTGATTCTATTTGGAATGAACAATACCAAAATATAACAGAACCCATATTTTATGTATTTCAAGGGACCAGAAAAAAATGGTGTAAAACATATAAACTCAAGGAAATGTATGAGATATTTTATAATGCTGGGGTCACAACAAAAATGTGTAGACTGTGGGAAAAACATAAAATCAGGGGGGTGAAATTAAGATTTCTCTGTATAATACAAAGCATGACCTTTGTACTGATATGAAACATTTCAAGGAGTGAAGTGATGATCTCTAATGAGTGACCCCAAACTGAGTGTGTCTCAAGGAGTTGGAAAACCCCATAAAGAGTCAAATGTAGTTGGTTTCTGATATCCCTGTGCCCTGCAGTTAGACTGCATTTCTCTCCTTCACTTCAGATTCCCCATCAGACATCACAGAAGCCACTTTACAGCTTTGGATTCACTGTTATGAGAGGGGCATGTGAAGTGAGTGACGTTACATATAAAGCGAGAGAGAAGACATCACAATACCTTAGAGTTGTAGCGGATGGTCTTGGTGCTAATGTTGCTGAGTACTTCTGGGGCCATGTATGGTATAGTCCCAGAAGTACTAACACTGCTTGTCCCCATGGTGGCAGAGCTGAAATCGGCTGAAATTATAGGAAAAAAGTGAGAATTTTATGTTAATGTTCATTTATTAATGTGACCCACCAATATACACCATGGAGATAGAAGATACTATCCCTTTGTTCAGATTCCAAGCGTCACTTACTGATCTTTACATCAGCGGATGATGTCACTATTATATTCTGGGGCCTCAGGTCGTGATGGATGACCTTCTGTTTATGAAGATGACACAGGCCCTGGGAAATGAATAAAGAAAAAGTATAAATATTTGTCATGCTCTTTAGTTAATTCGATTCATACAAAAGAGTATTGAGGAGATTCACATGAGACATACCTGTAACACCTCCCTGCAGATATAGGCAATCCAGTCCTCTGACAGGGAGCGTCTGGTGTTGATGAGTTCTTGCACGGATACACCAGACCAACGCTCCATAGAAATCTAGAACACAAACAGAGAATGATTGATACATAAGATTTGTGTGGCCTACAATGTTATTGGGATGTCTGGGGAAAGGGTGTAAGTCAGAAATAGGCTACACAAGCATTCTGGATGTAAATACAATATCTGGTACAACTGAGAACAAAGTGGTCCACATGCACCGGACTCTTTCTTACCAAACTGAATCATATTTGCATCCAAATGCTAGCTTGTATTAGAGCTGTTGGTGCATAAAGGTGTAACATATGTGAATTAACACTTCCTTACCCACAGTCCTTCACGTTCCGGCATCTTCACAGAGGCAGGGTGGTAAAATGCCCCGTAAAAGCCGATCACATTTTTGTGGCCCTTAACTGCTTCTAGGATGTCAACTTCTCGCAGGATTCCTTTTTTGTTCTAGTTTCAATCAAAAGAAGTAAAGTTAATACAATGGATAAAATGACCATTTCAAATACCCCAACCTAACTTGTAATTCTGAAAAATAAAAGCTTGTCCCCTACATAAGACTTGTATAATATGATTGACTCTATTCTTTTACTTCTTAAATCTCATACAGTACTTGTTGACTTATTTTTATAATGACATAATTAATAGGGGTCGGGATATTACACTGACTGGTGCAGAAATGAGAACATGCCAATATTTGGTCAGCAAGTTCTCCTTCTATTTAACAATCATAATATATGTGTAACTAAAGGCTTATTAGTATCTGATTCTAGTAATCGTATCAAGACATGTTACCTCGATATCCTTAACGATGGTGATGGCCACTTCTTTTTGCTCTTTACGGTGCCATCCCTGCAACAAAAGTAGAAAAAGAGACTCTGATTATTACTGTGCGGAACATTATTATTGGTAGATTCAGAATCACAAGAAAAACACAGAAGGGATAAAAGTCTAGAGGTACAACCAGTTGGCAGAATAAACAGAATTAACCAAAACACAGTGTCGGACTGGCCCACCGGGATACCAGGAAAACTCCCAGTGGGCCAAGGTGTCAGTGGGCCCTCCTGCTTCTAATCTTTTGACCTATTTCATGGTCATTCTCTATTTCTTTATGGGAATAAAGGGGCATAATAATGGAAGAATAGAGAATAGTATGTAGAGAAGAGACTAGGAGAATAAAGAGGTTAAGTGAGGAGAGGAGGTATAATAGTTTGGAAAGTGGGTCCTCAACCTAAGGTTTTCTGGTGGGCCCCTGGTATCCCAGTCCGACACTTCCTAAACATCACATAAAATGTGCTATTTTAAAATCTCTTACATTATAGTTCATCCCATAGTTGTCCTCACAACCCGGCTCTAAGAGCTGCAGATATCTCCTGGGGTTCTAAAAAACAAAACATTGAGAGAAGCACATGAGAGAAGCACAGGAAGTATAGGGGGAACTGGGAATTGGTGTATTTGGGAGAAGGCTGAGGGTTGGAATACTTAATTCAAACCATTAAAGTTAAATTTTTCCAGAGTCAGAAAAACGGGCGCTGGCATGAAAAACGGGCGCCGGCGTCAAAAATGAGACGCCGGCGCCGTTGTGCGAATTTTCAGCCGTTTCGCGAATTTCGTGTGAAATTCGCCCATCACTATTCTTCACTACTCTCCCTCGCTTACCTGGCAATTGGTAGTGGCTAACTCCAGTTTTTCCAGTGGTTTTTCCTCCGGTTTTTCCTCTGGTTTTTCCTCCGGTTTTTCCAGTGGTTTTTGTTCTGGTTTTTCCACTGGTTTTTCCTCCAGTTTTTCCAGTGGTTTTTCCACTGGTTTTTCCTCCGGTTTTTCCACTGGTTTTTCTTCCAGTTTTTCCAGTGGTTTTTCCTCCAGTTTTTCCTCTGTTTTTTCCAGTGGTTTTTCCTCCAGTTTTTCCACTGGTTTTTCCTCTGGTTTTTCCACTGGTTTTTCCTCTTGTTTTTCCACTGGTTTTTCCTCCAGTTTTTCCTCCAGTTTTTCCAGTGGTTTTTCCTCTGGTTTTTCCAGTGGTTTTTCCTCTTGTTTTTCCACTGGTTCTTCCACTGGTTTTTCCTCCAGTTTTTCTTCTGGTTTTATCTCCTAAGTGAGATAAAGTTAATGATCAAATACTGATAATACTATAATGCAGTATCTAAAATGTTTTTTGTATAAAACAAATTCACTCAACTTCACAAAAATCAAACCATTATGGGTAGGACTAGACTGATGATTTTGGAGCAATCCAACGCTCTACGCAAAAACGCAGGTGTCAAAACGGATGTGACGGAAATAAGATAAATGAATGCATTGAAGTCGCAGCATTAATCCGACAGATGCAGTCGGAGTTTGTAGCAGAAAATATTGAGATAAATTCTGACTTTGATAAATAATCAAATCTGGAGCGCAGGTGCTTCAATGGACATTATATTTGTTTTTCAACTGTATTTTAATGATCAGGGTTTGCGAGAGAGAGCAGTTTGTTTATACAGAGGGCATCTAAGTCAATTGGTGATTATTTTTAAGAAGATACAAAAACCATAGACATGCCTTAATTCAAACTACAAGCAGATATATTAGTCTTTGAGATAAGAGCAGCTCATTATACAGAAGGTTACATTAAATAATTCATCTCAAACCATTTTAAAGGCTTTACGGCCTACCTGTTGTTCCAGGGCTTCCACTTGCTCTTCGGAGCTGTTGGAAGTTTCAGGCTCGCAGGTGTTAGAGCCTGGTTCCTCTGGTATCTCCTATTTAGGACAAAGGACATGTATGTTTAGATAAACTGATCCCTTGATTTTAAAGATAAATTGCAACATTCAATTTTCTCTATTTATGTCCAAAGGTAAGTGAAGAAAGCAGAGCTGTGGAGTAGGATGAATGATTGTTGTTTGTCAGTATCATTATTGTTAAAACCCTTATTTCTCTGATTGACGTGTGTACAGTGAGAGCTGCTTACCTGACAGGGGCTGCTATCAGCTTTCTCCTGATCTTCTTGTTCTTCCTCCTGGTTAAGACCAGAAAAAGGGTCAAAAACCAATATTGTAAAGCTCAAAGTATATATTGCACTGTACCCCAATACATAAAAATAAAGTATGTTTGGATTCACTACTTTGGTGGGGGGGTTTAGCCCAATAATACCTATTCTGAAACCAGCCTTGTATAGAAGCAAGTGAGATTATGTCAATGCATTGTGTATGTAATGTATTCCCTGTGTTTATTATTTTCAATGTGGGATTTTTTATTCTGCAATTCCAGTTTAGTGTGAAAATATCGATTTTCCCTGATTAATTAGGTAGAAATCTGCTGCAAGTATTTCTGTGCTTTTCTGGAGATATAATTAATAAATTACCGTATATACTCGAGTATAAGCCGAGTTTTTCAGCCCCCAAAATATGCTGAAAAACTCTACCTCTGCTTATACTCGGGTCAAGTGCAAAAACGGTCGCCGGCGTCTAAGAATAGTCGCCAGCATCTAAGAATAGTCAAGGGCGCCTGAGAATAGTCGCCGGTGTCCAAGAATAGTCGCCAGCGTCCAAGAATAGTCTCCAAGAATATTCGCCGGCGTCCAATAATGGTCGCCGACATCCAAAAATGAGACGCCGGCACCTCCAATGGGAGCAGAAACCATAAATTTTTTGATTGAAACTTACCATATACTGCTGCATTTCTCACCCTAGGCTTATACTTGAGTCAATAAGCTTTCCCAGTTTTTGGAGGTAAAATTAGGTACCTCGGCTTATACTTGGGATGGCTTATACTCGAGTATATACAGTAATAAAAAAGGTTTAATGAGACCTTTCTGCTCGTACCTAATTGATGTTTTTGAGGCAACACCCAGACTCCTGTGTTTGTAGCCATAAGACCATATACACACTGAATTTACATGCAATTTGGAATAGTAGATGGGACAGGCTTACCAGGGGTTTGACTAATTGCCACCCACTGTGAATATAGGTTTAATATTATTTTATTATTTTGACCATATTATTTCATCTTACCTGACTGATCTTAACATCAGGGGTTTCTGGAATCTCCAGCTTAAAAAAGAAAGGAAAAACATTGTATTATTTCTGTTGCAAAGAAGCTACAATACAATCTTGCATAAAATATAGGGAGAAGTTATCTTCCCCTACTCTCCCTCTCTTATGCTTACCTGGCAGTTGGTCGTGTCCAGCTCCAGTTGCTGTTCTGGTTTTTCCTCCTAAAAGGGATAAAATAAGTGATATGTTCAACTTCGTATACTGCTACAGTTCAATATTGAATAATATTTAATAATTGAATATTTTAGGATTGTTTTATTTGTAATTATTTGGCACTTACTTGGCAGATGGTATTGCCAGATTCTGCAGGTTGTACCTGGTTAAGAAAGGAAAATAGATCAGAGTCACATATCACTGGTGAGTGGGAGGTGGGGGATATATCTATTGTATGTACAGATCCATATGTGGATATAAATAATATTTATATTACAGTTTTCGGGTTAATTGGTTAAAGTTGTTGTTTGCAAACCATCATGTTAAATGGTAACGGTGTATGTTTCCATTAATAGTAACCAGTTTGCCAAAACAACTGTCTATGTTATTCCCATCACTTTATACCACTTCTTATGTCTTCACCAGATAATCGTGGTTAAGAGCAATGGTATAAAAAACTGTTATATCAGATCTCTCCTCTGGGAATATGGTGATGTTCCAATGGGGAGCACTGAGCTAACAGTTTTCATGTTAAAAATGTGGTAAAAACTTGTGGAGATGGGCCCCCTAGAAAAGGCTTAGAACTTGGCTGGGAGGGGAGGGCTCAAACAGAAGGAATCTGATCTAACCACTGCCAAATAAAAAGGAACTTTGGTAATGATAATAATAATAGTAATCAACACAACATTTAAGGAAAGATAAAATATTAGGACTGTTTGATACCAACTCCTTTATTGCTTACCAAGCAGATGACTGTGTGGGGTTCCTCAATGGCTTCCACCTGGTTGAGTGATAAAAAGATGGTGTTACTTCATGTAATTAAAGGTCTGTCGTTCATTCTATAGGAGTATGGTTAGTTTTGGAAACGTATGCTTTTGATTAGATATAACTAATATGTGTAAATATTTTATAATAAGAAGAAAATAAATGCAGGGTAAGAATAGGAATTTATTTTGATAATAATGCAAAGTCCAAAGGGTATAGGATAAGATACTGGACTTTATAGCAAATCATAACACTATGAGTGTGTGCCAGCATGATTTTATGTGTAATAGATCTTGCCAGACTAACAATTTATTTTTATGAGAAGGTAAGCAGGGTCCTTGATTCTGGGATGGCAGTGGATGTGATTTACTTAGACTTTGCTAAAGCATTTGATACAGTGCCACACAGAAGGTTACTGGTTAAATTAAGGAATGTTGGCCTGGAACTTAGTATTTGTACCTGGATAGAGAACTGGCTAAAAGATAGACTACAAAGAGTGGTGGTAAATGGAACATTTTCTAATTGGACCAGTGTTGTTAGTGGAGTACCACAGGGCTCTGTACTAGGTCCCTTGCTTTTCCACTTGTTTATTAATGACCTGGAGGTGGGCATTGAAAGTTCTGTTTCTATTTTTGCTGATGATACTAAATTGTGCAGAATTATAGGTTCCATGCATTGTGATTTGTCTAAATCAGGAAACTGGGCAGCAAACTGGAAAATGAGGTTCAATGTTGATAAATGCAGGTTATGCACTTAAAATGCTAAAATAATATAAATGCAAGTTATACACTAAATGGCAGTGTGTTGGGAGTTTCCTTAAATGAGAAGGATCTTGGGGTTTTTGTAGATAACAAGTTGTCTAATTCAGGGCAGTGTCATTCTGTGGCTACTAAAGCAAATAAAGTTCTTGCATAAAAAAAGGGCATTAACTCAAGGGATGAAAACATAATTGTGCCTCTTTATAGGTCCCTGGTGAGGCCTCATCTGGAGTATGGGGGCAGTCTAAGTACATTAGAGGACATTATAGACAAATAGCAGGGGACCTTTTTACCCATAAAGTGGATCACCGTACCAGAGGCCACCCCTTTAGACTAGAAGAAAAGAACTTTCATTTGAAGCAACGTAGGGGGTTCTTCACAGTCAGGACAGTGAGGTTGTGGAATGCACTGCCGGCTGATGTTGTGATGCTGATTCAGTTAATGACTATAAGAGGGACTTGGATGATTTCTTGGACAGACATAATATCAAAGGCTATTGTGATACTAAACTCTATAGTTAGTATAGATATGGGTATATAGAATTTATGTGAGAGTAGGGAGGGGTGTGTGTATGGATGCTGGGTTTTGATTTGGAGGGGTTGGATTGATGGACTTTGTCTTTTTTTAACCAGATTTAACTATGTAACTATGTAACTATGTAACTATGTAACTATGTAACTATGTAACTATGTAACTATGAACATGAGAAATTGTAGGGGGATGTGAATTAACTGGCTAATTCCACTGAACCCCGTGGTTTTATTTATGAATTGAATATGTATATGGCGCAGCTTCATCAAGGTATAAATGTATAGGCAAGGAAATAAACTGGAGTTGTAGCACAAATAGGTAGGAAATGGGGTCACATATTTATGTCTCCAATTCTTCATCACTTACCACTACAGATTCTTTGTTGGTCTTAACTCTTTTTTTCTAGAAGAGAGAAGAAAAAAGAAATGAGCAAATAGGGAAACTAGAATTTAATAAATGAAATAAACTATAATTATATAAATAAAATAAATACTTCTCTTAGTTAATAGAAACAACGTAAATATGTAGATAGCAGTATGATTTAAAAAAATCACATACAATAGAACCCCCATTTTACATCCCTTGATTTTAAGTTTTCCCTCATTTAACATTGTTGTTTTGTGGTCCCGCCTATTTATTATGTATAATACATTTCCCTGATTTTACATTTTTCTGGATTTTACATAATTTTTTTCTGGTCTCCTGAAAAACTTAAAATGAGGGTTCAATTGTAGTTAAAATTTTCAGTTTAAATTTTGAATTTGGTGAAACTGAATCCAAAACACTTAAAATTGGGAAAAAGTATTGGGACTTATTAGCAATCAAAATATTTGGTTATCTGTATAGAATGATTTAGTTTTAATTAGTGATGTGCAAATTAATTTGCCAGCCATGGATTTGCTGTGAATTTCCAAATTTCACCATGTGCAAAATTGTCATGGGAAACTTTGCCGCAGAAAATGGCCATTGACTATAATGCATCTGGACAAAAAAAGTCGCCAAAAAAAAAATGCCCATTGATTTTAATGCATTAGGACAAAAAAGTCGCCATAAGCAAAAAAGCCCATTGACTTTAATGCATTAGGACAAAAAGTCGCCAAAAAAATGCCCATTGACTTTAATGCATTAGGACAAAAAGTCGCCATAAGAAAAACCGCCCATTGACTTTAATGCATTAGGACAAAAAAGTCGCCATAAGAAAAAACGCCCATTGACTTTAATGCATTAGGACAAAAAGTCGCCAAAAAAATGCCCATTGACTTTAATGCATTAGGACAAAAAGTCGCCATAAGAAAAAACGCCCATTGACTTTAATGCATTAGGACAAAAAAGTCGCCATAAGAAAAAACGCCCATTGACTTTAATGCATTAGGACAAAAAGTCGCCAAAAAATAATGCCCATTGACTTTAATGCATTAGGACAAAAAGTCGCCATAAGAAAAAACGCCCATTGACTTTAATGCATTAGGTCAAAAAAGTCGCCATAAGAAAAACCGCCCATTGACTTTAATGCATTAGGTCAAAAACGTCGCCATAAGAAAAAACGCCCATTGACTTTAATGCATTAGGACAAAAAGTCGCCAAAAAAAATGCCCATTCACTTTAATGCATTAGGACAAAAAGTCGCCATAAGAAAAAACGCCCATTGACTTTAATGCATTAGGACAAAAAGTCGCCAAAAAAATGCCCATTGACTTTAATGCATTAGGACAAAAAGTCGCCATAAGAAAAAACGCCCATTGACTTTAATGCATTAGGACAAAAAAGTCGCCATAAGAAAAAACGCACATTGACTTTGAATGTCATGTAAAATGTCATGTTACAGTAGAAAGAACAACGTCATTACCTTTCGAAAGCAAAAGCATTTACAGATTGATTTCCACATTTTGCTCTTTTGTAGTTTTCCAATCTTGTTTTGTTGTTCTCTGATCGTTTTTTTGTTGTTCTCTGATTGTTGTTTTATTACTTTGTTGTTTTCTGATTGTAGTTTTGTTGTTTTGAAGTTTTGTTATTTTCTGATTGTTGTTTTGAAGTTTTGTTCACTTTGATCTCAAAATATTCTCTCTGTAGAGACAAAAAGAAACACTTTAGTAATCCCAATATGTGTGTGTGTGTGCATGTATACATAGATATACAACTATGGGATCTGTTATCCAGAAACCTGTTATGCAGAAAACTCCATATTACAGAAAGGCCGTCTACCATAGACTCAATTAATTAAAATGTTTAATAAGGATTTCCTTTTTCTGTGTAATAAGAAAACAATACATTTTACTGGATCCCAACTAAAATATAATTAATCCTTATTTGAGTCAAAACAATCCTATAGGGTTTAGTTAATGTTTAAATTGTGTTTTTGCAGATTAAAGGCCTGGAGATCCAAATTACAGAAAGATCCCTTATCAAACCCCTCCGGGTCCCGAACACAGTTCAAAATTAAATTCTCTGTAACTCCATACATTCTAACATATTGATGATACTGTTAGCAGTCTGTAATACCACATTGTACCAGTATAAAATGATTATTTTTAATAATATTTTCTCCCAAATATACAGAGATCTACTCACCTCAGTCGCCTGATCAAGAATGAGAAATCTCAGGCTGCAGCAGTAAACTTTGACTTTTTCCATTATGACATCACTGTGACGTTTTTTCCATTATGACATCACAAAGACTCAGAGCATTATGACATCACACGTGCAGCTGAAGGCAGGACAGTTATATCAGCAAGTTACATAACGGTCACTGAGTTCAGTTAATTTCAAATAAGTTGTAGAGTAAAATGCAGTGGGTTTTGTTGCCATGATGAGAGTGTGTTTATTCAGTATCCATTCTCAGTATAGGGAATGACAGCCCTGCAGCATGTATAATTATTTGTATAAGGTATAACAGTGAACCACCCATTTAAAGGTACAGACTCCCACACTCACAGGATGATTTGCTGCGCATTGCGCTTCTAGGCAGCAACACATTCATTAACCAATCTCATGTTTCCCAATGGGCCTGTACACACAGCGACAGAGATATCAACTGTATGAAACACAACAAACACTGCTGCAGCCAAATAGTAATAAAAAAGCTTATTGGCTGCACAGAGAATGTGGATGGAGAAAGAGTGAGAGTGTTTTACATAGGGAACCAGTGATAAACTGTAAACTGTGGGTTTTACTCATTAGTACAGGTATGGGATCTGTTATCCAGAAAGCTCTGAAATATAGGAAGGAACACAACAGCAGCAGAAAATGTTGATGGAGAGAGAATGAGAGTGTTTTACACAGACAGGCGACCAGTGATAAACTGTAAAATGTGGGTTTTATTTATTAGTACAGGTATGGGATCTGTTATCCAGAAAGCTCCAAATTTTGGGAAGGAAAACAACAGATGCAGAGAAAGTGACTGGAGAGAGAATGAGAGTGTTTTACACAGACGGGGACAAGGCATAATTGTAAAATGTGGGTTTTACTCATTAGTACAGGTATGGGATCTGTTATCCAGAAAGCTCTAAATTATGGGAAGGAACACAGAAGTAACAGAGAATGTGGATGGAGAGAGAATGAGAGTGTTTTACACAGACAGGGGACCAACGATAAACTGTAAAATGTGGGTTTTATTTATTAGTACAGGTATGGGATCTGTTATCCAGAAAGCTCTGAATTATGGGAAGGAAAACAACAGATGCAGAGAAAGCGATTGGAGAGAGAATGAGAGTGTTTTGCACAGACAGGGACCAGTAATAAACTGTAAAATGTGGGTTTTACTCATTAGTACAGGTATGGGATCTGTTATCCAGAAAGCACTAAATTATGGGAAGGAAAACAACAGATGCAGAGGAAGTGATTGGAGAGAGAATTAGAGTATTTCTAAACAGACAGGGGACCAGCGATAAACTGTAAAATATGGGTTTTACTCATTAGTACAGGTATGGGATCTGTTATCCAGAAAGCTCCAAATTATGGGAAGGAAAACAACAGCAGCAGAGAATGTGGATGGAGAGAGAATGAGAGTGTTTTACACAGACAGGGAACCAGGAATAATTGTAAAATGTGGGTTTTACTCATTAGTACAGGTTTGGGATCTGTTATCCAGAAATCTCCAAATTATGGGAAGGAAAACAACAGATGCAGAGGAAGTGATTGGAGAGAGAATTAGAGTGTTTCTAGAAAGACAGGGGACCAGCGATAAACTGTAAAATATGGGTTTTACTCATTAGTACAGGTGTGGGATCTGTTATCCAGAAAGCTCCAAATTATGGGAAGGAAAACAACAGCAGCAGAGAATGTGGATGGAGAGAGAATGAGAGTGTTTTACACAGACAGGGGACCAGCGATAAACTGTAAAATATGGGTTTTACTCATTAGTACAGGTTTGGGATCTGTTATCCAGAAAGCTCCAAATTATGGGAAGGAAAACAACAGCAGCAGAGAATGTGGATGGAGAGAGAATGAGAGTGTTTTGCACAGACGGGACCAGGAATAATGGCAAAATGTGGGTTTTACGCATTAGTACTGGTATGGGATCTGTTATCCAAAAAGCTCCAAATTATGGGAAGGAACACAACAGCAGCAGAGAATGTGGATGGAGAGAGAATGAGAGTGTTTTACACAGACAGGGACCAGTGATAAACTGTAAAATGTGGGTTTTACGCATTAGTACTGGTATGGGATCTGTTATCCAGAAAGCTCCAAATTATGGGAAGGAAAACAACAGCAGCAGAGAATGTGGATGGAGAGAGAATGAGAGTGTTTTACACAGACAGGGACCAGTGATAAACTGTAAAATGTGGGTTTTACTTATTATTAGTGATGTGCGAATTGGTGGCATTTTGGTTCACCGAATAATTAGCGAACTTCCAGAAAAATTCACGAAAAAGCGAAAAATTTGTGAAACGAGACGCGGCGCAATTTTGTTGTGTATCGAAAATAATTTGATGTGAACGTGCATTTTGTTTTAATGCGCGACATTATATTTTGGACTCCAATTTGATGAAACTGAATTTTCACTGTTTCGTGAATTTTCCCTGAGCCATGAGCAACGCTAAGGAGACAGCGGGAGCGTAGGGAGATTAATGCGCGGCTGAGAGATTGGTGTAGGGAGGAGGGATTTGGGTTTTTGGAGAACTGGGCTCATTTCTCAGTCGGCTACAGGCTCTTTGCTAGGGATGGGGGCACCTCAATGATAAAGGTGCAGCTGTTTTGGGAGAGAAGATGGCTGGAGGGTTGGAGGAGATTATTAACTAGGAGTGGGGGGAGGGTTCAGTAAAAGATTCAATGGAAGACAGGTTAGATGAGATAGTGGGAAAGGGAAAATGGGGGAGGAGATTTGGCTGGGGATACTGTTAAGGATAGGGAGGAGCACATGTCATATGTTCAATATGGTACCAGTATTAAATGTATATTTGCAAATGCAACGAGTCTGACTGGTAAAATGGGAGAGTTGAAGGTGCTGGAGGGAAAATATGATGTGATTGGTGCGGCCGAAACATGGCTGAATGAGTCACATGACTGGGCAGTTAATATCAGTGGCTATACTTTGTTTCGGAGGGACAGAGGCAATAGAAAAGGAGGAGGAGGGGTATGTCTGTTTATTAGGCAGGAGTTAAAGGACCAGTAACATAAAAAATGTTTTTTTGAAAATTCCTGCGTATGGCTGCCCCTGAGCAGACAGCCATGCTCCTGCACAACAGCGACCCTTCCTTGCCAAGCAGGTGACACAGCGAACCAACGGAAGCCGGGGTGTCTTCTTTCTTTATCGAGAATCTGCTGGGCCCCGAATCAAGGAGGAGAAGAAGCCGCATTGCTGTCACTTGAAAAGCCAGGGAGGAGAAATCGATTGCTGCAGGATGGATGTTCGCCTTTTCGCCATTTCTGAAGAGGACAGGAATTGCACTTTCTGTAAGTTATTTTTTAATAAACTTTGCTATTTTAAAATTTAATTTGTGTTGGTGGTTTTTTTTCGTTGTATAGTAACAAATTTTCCAAAAAAAAAATTTGTTACTGGTCCTTTAACAGCTTATATAAAGGAGGAGGTTATGTTAGAAAATGAGGGGGCAGAAGTCTTATGGGTGGAGTTCTTCACCAATTGTAAAGAGTCCAGCAAATTAATTGTAGGAGTCGCTATAGACTAATGTAAGTGACGCGGAGCAGGCGAAGCTCCTGATACAAATAGAAAAGGCTGCTAGTTTGGGTAAAGTAATGATAATGGGGGATTTTAATTACCCAGATATTGACTGGAGCAACAATACTGCCAGATCAGTTAATGGGAACAAGTTTATAAACCTGTTGCATGACAATTTTATGGCACAGGTTGTTGAGGAGCCAACCAGAAGAAATGCAATTCTGGATCTAGTGATATCAACTGAACCAAAACTTCTAGCAAATGTGCAAGTCATTGATCCCCTGGGTAATAGTGACCATAATGTGATATCATTTAATGTCTGGTGACAAAAACAAATATATACTGGGGCAACAAAAACGTTTGTCCTTGTGAATGTCATTATGAGCAGCAATCAGCATGGCTTTATGAAGGATAGGTCATGTCAGACAAATTTGATTGCTATTTATGATGAGGTAAGTAAGATTCTGGACAGTGGGGGGCAGTAGATGTGATCTATTTGGATTTTGCCAAAGCGTTTGATACTGTGCCCCACAAACGACTGCTTTCTAAACTAAGGTCTGTTGGGCTTAATGAAGTCGTTTGCACATGGATAGGAAACTGGTTTTAACTTGTTCATTAATGACTAAAACACAAAACTATGACCATAACATAAAACTAAAACAGGCAGTAAACCAGGGATTATCCTGGAATGAACATTTGGTTAAACTCATCCTAATTGTCCCCCTTTCAACTACAGAGAAACAGATTTAATGGTGAGTATTAAAAATCGTGTTTTCTCTGTCGTCTTAGGGGGACACAGGGATGATGGGGACTTAACAAAGCAGCCCAGAACAACTGGGTGGGAATGAGCTTAGACACATCAGTGTGAAAACGGACTGCAACACCTTGCAACTGAGGGAGGGCCTCAGACAAGGAAGCGTCAAGTCTGTAAATGCGAACAGTGGAAGATTTCGACCGATCCAGGTACCACCGAAGAGGAAGTAATCTTTGGTGAAATTCAGGAACAGCACATTATCGTGTGAAGACTATTAATGCTGGATCAGATAACCGTGCACTCAACTCAGGCACTCTGTCGGTGGACGAGATCTCCCTCAGAAACACCACCTTGCTGGTGAGTTACGTGTCTGACTGAGTTCAGTGGCCCAAATGTTGGGCCCAGTAGAGCCTTGAGTACCAGATTAAGATCCCAACCATGACCGGTGGATGAAAGGAGGAGCTAAATATACTACTTGCAGAAATGTGAATATTGAGTCTTCCGGCAACAATCGATGCTAGAGAAGAATAGATCATGCTGAAAACCTGTACTTTCAGGGCTCTGAGTTTTTAGACCCAGGTGTAGACTCCACAGCAAACATGACAGCATCTTTGGAATGTTAATTTCCAGGATGGCAGATCAGCCTCCTTACACCAGTCAATGTATGAATGCCACTCACTGTATTAGGATCTCAATGTCGATTTGCGTGCCTTGAGCATCATTGCTATACCTCTTCCATTAGACCTTGTCTCTGCCAATGGACAACCATCCTGTCGAGCGAATAGACTGAGAATGGGATGCACTATTGGACCTAGAGGATGACGATCTGGTCTGCACCTTAGATGGATTGGTTGTGGTATCGACATCTCCTGCAGATCCGAAAACCACGTCCTCTGAATCCACTACTATTATGTGGTGATCAACTGCCTATTTTTCTTAGACTGGAGGAAGAAACTATTTTTCTTAGACTGGAAGAAGCATGGGAAGGAAGGGGGGGAGAGCGCTAGATCAAACTCTCGCTAGCACTGCTCTGCTGCGCGTTTCCCTTTGTAGGCTACTGTGGTCACATTGTTGCCCTGGACACACTCTGGTTTTGCATGCAACAGATTATCATACATTTAATGCTAATTAGGGCTCATAATTCCAAGATGTTGATCAGCAGATCAGACTCCTCTGGAGACCACTGACCTGTGCGGACAGGTTGTTCCATGTAACTCCACTGCCTTGCAAACTGACATCTGTGATATGACGTTGCAATTCAGAGTCTCCCAGGACTACCCTGTGGACAGATTTTTAGGCTGCCATCCCCATCGGAGAGCATCTCTTGTTGATTGAGAGGGGTTGCTGATTCGGGATAGAGGTCCCACTTTTCATTGAGCGTACATTCGCCTGAAGTGGCTGCTAGTGTGTGTTGTGTGAATGGTATCACCTCCAGGGCATACACCATTAGTCCCAGCACTTTCCTTGCTAAGTGAATAGCTGGCTTTTGATTGGATAGCAGAGAACTAATTTGACCTCTGATCTGGTCTTGCTAGTCTTGTGGAAGACGTACCAACTGTGTGTTAATTCTAGCCCTAGAAACATATATGGTGGTTGGGTTGTAAATTGGAATTTTTGCCAATTGATGGTTCACCCGAATTTCTGAAACATCAGAATTGTTGTCCCGGATCCTTCCTGACCTTGTCTTCTGAACTAGCCTTCAGTAGAAGATCGTCAAGGTAGGGAGTGACTGAATTTTCCTGTAGTCGCAAGGTCATTGCTGTTACCACTATCAGTTAGGTGAACACACGAGGTGCAGATGAAAACCCAATTGCCAGTGTATCCATTTGAAAAATGGAATGGATGAACTTGTTCCGTTGAGGTCTAGTACCAGTCTGAAGGAGCCAACCTTCTTTGGGACTATGAAGATGCTGGGGTAAGTCCCAAGAATGCCTCCAGCCATGGTACCTTTAAATTGTTCCTGACTGTTTCATCTTGATGATAAAGTCCACGAGGGCTTGTACCTTGTTGGGGTGCACTGGCACTCTGGACCAGAGGGAGTAGGGATGTGAAATCTAGGTGGCAGTCTTCTGAAACAACTTTGTTTATCCATTTATCCGAAGAGTGAAGCTTCCGTACTTCTCGGATCATAGTACTTGTCCCCTATTCATTGCCACGATTCTGGAGGGGGTGCCCCGTCATGAGGCAGTCTTGATCACTGCGGGCTTGTTATGGGTCTTATTTGCCTTCCATGGCATGCGGCCTTTATTGTTAGTCTTGGAACGAAGGTGCGGACGTTGAAAATAGCATCCACTTCGGGCATAAAAAATTTACCGCAACTTGCCGATCCTGAAGAACGGAATGTATCCTGGGGAAGAATATACTCATTCTTCCTATCGCTTGAGAAATTATATTTTTTCCAGTTCTTCACCATAACGTTGCCTTAAGAATGGTAGCGACGTAAACGATCTCTCTGAACTAAGATCTGCTGACCAGTTCTTGAGCCCAAGGTTCTTCTCGCTGCTACAGATAGGGCTGAAATGCGGGCTGTAATCTGAGCAGTGTCTAGGTAGTCACATCGATAGACCGATGCATCCGCTATTGCTTGAGTGGTTGATAACAGCTCAGCTCTGGGTATCCCTTTTATGATATCTTTGATTAATGAATCATTCCAGGCTAGAATAGCCCTGGGCACCCAGGCAGATGGAAGACATGGCCGTAATATTGACCCAGAGGACAATTAAATTGCTCTTAAGAATCCCTCTGATCGTCTATCTGATGGATCTTTGAATGCTGCCATCTCAGTTAATGGCAAATTAGTATATTTGGACAGTCTAGCGACCGGAGCATCCAACCAATTGTCCACCAGTTCCTTTGGATACGATTCTTGTATTATGCCAGGCAGCGGTTTATGTGGTGGAGCAATTTGTGGATTTGAGTAGAGTATCCCATCCTACTCTCCTCATGAATTTTCTCCTCCTTCTCAGAGGACTCATGAAACTGTGAAGGTTCACCCTCAGATTGGGAAGATGACTGTTGAGGTGATGACCCGTCAACAGTAGTATGTACAGTGGTGTCAACCTTATGTTCGTCTCTCTCAGACAGGCAGCAGCAGTTATATTTCTTGTTTTGTCCTTACTAAAATGAACTCTTAGTACAAAGTTGATCCATGGACTCATGCCAAGCCAAGAAGGTTTTTTTCCCTCTCAGAAAGGGAACATTGGAAAAGGCTTCAATTTACCTTCGTCTGGATCAACTAACATTTGCAAAGTATTTTTTTAACTATTATTAAGATCTATGTTGTAATGACAGCTCTTTTATAGCTCTAGAATGAATACAATATTGCAGACATTTAACCTGGCTCACTGAGCCAGTACGTGCAGCATTAATAAGGGTATTAGTGACTATTTCACTTGCTACTAGAAAAGATATTGATGGAACCCACTTAGAGACCCCGGGAATTACCAGCAGGACCAGGATGGATGAAACCAATACAGTAAGTGGCAAATTTACTAAAGGGCGAAGTGACTAATGCTGGCAAAAATTCACCAGCATGACGTCATTTCCGGACTTCGTGGATTTACTAACGGGCAATTATGTAAATTCGAATTCAAAGGAGATAGACGCTAGCGCTACTTCACACTCTATCGCCAGGCGAATTTTCGCTGTGGTGAATGGACGTAACTGCGCAAACTCACTAAGATGTGGATTTTAATGAACATTACCTCTTGCGCCAGACTTGACTTCACCACGTCAGACCAGGTGAAGTGCAATAGAGTAGATAGGAGCTCCTCAAAAAAAGATCATATTTTTTTTGGGTTACCCGGCTTCCCCCCTACATTTTCTAACACAGTGCTGTCCAACTTCTATGGTACCAAGAGCCGGAATTTTTCCAATCTGCATGGTGGAGGGCCGATAACGGAAGCCAGTGTTAGCCACTCCCCGTTTTTAGACCACACCCACTTTAATCCACAGGGCGCCATCATGGAGGGGCGCACTTTTTCAAGGGTTTATTTAATAATTTGTTTCAGTAATCATGGTCACCCAGTTGGGTGGAATCCATCTCCTTCCCCTTCTCCCTCTTGCCGGCAAGTAATAGCTCCTTCTGTGCGGTGCACCGCGATGTGCGTACACGCGTCAATGATGTCACTGATGTGTTGGGTGACAGAGAGAGGCAGAGAACTGGGGGGCTGCTTGGTGTGACTCTCGCTGCTCTCAGCCTTGCACAGTTGCACTGAACTGAAGACTTTCTTTCTATTACTGTAAAGTGTGAAGCTTCCTGCTGGCACAGCCAGGTACAGATTTGGGGCCATATGTTTGCTGTTGCTGCTGGGCTGGGCGCTGGCACAGGTACATAAATACCTGGGGGCAATATGATATGATCAGATTTATTTTTGGCTGCTGCGGACACAGGTAAAGATTGGGGGCAATATGATAGCTGCTGGAGGGCTGTATGATGGATGACTGCTGGGCTTGCTGGTACAGGTATGGGGGGCAGTAATATAAATGAAAAAGTGTTGTACACTTTCTTGCTCTCTTTATTTAATAAACATCATGGTAAGGAGGGAAATGGTAATGCAGGACAGGGGGCACTGATTGAAGCTCTTGCCTAGGGAGTCAAACTACCTTGTGCCTTTCCTGGCAGGGATGTCAATCATATGTGAAAAAAGCTAAGTCATATAAGACATACCAATAAATTCATATGCCTCCTCCTCCCCTGTGTATAATACAGTACCCCAGCATTTGATTAAACACCTTAGGGGCCACGAACAATAATTTTCAAATGCTAAGAAACCCGCAAAACAAATACCAAAGTATGAGACACACAGGGAGCATAGGGAAGGCAGAACAGAGCAGGAGACAGGAATCAGGACCAGTCTAATATGTACTACATACAGTGACACAGTGCTGGTGCCCCATTAACTTTTTGTATAAAGTGTGAACAGGAGAACAATGTGGCAGTTTCAGTCTGGGTCTCAGGTAGAACAGTACAGGCTTTAGGGGAGTGAACAATAGAGGTGTCACAAGTGTGAACAATACAGGAGGATCACAGGTGTGAACAATGCAGGGGATTAGTCTGAATTTGAGGTTTAGACAATGCAGGGGCCAGTTAATCTCTGTAGTGATACCTTTTAAATCTTACATATGGTAAACAGACACAGCAGGCAGACTTTGATGTGGAGGGCCACATGAGGGGGGGTCGCGGGCCACCAGTTGGACAGCCCTGTTCTAACATATGGCACATAAACTATACACTGGGCTCATGTGTAGGGCAATAGAACAACTCTATTTTCTTTTATTAAGGTTCCCTGGGCTTGTAATGTATTTGCTGCAACATATACGTCCATTGAAATGTAACTTCCCACCGTATGCAAATTAGCCAACGCTAGTGTAACTTCGCTTTGCTTGCTGAATTAACGCTAGCAAAACTTCGGCATCGTTCGGCGCCCTGGATCAAACTTCGTATTTTAGTCAATTAGCGTTTTCCTGGCAAAGTGTGGGGATGTGAGTGAAGGCGTCGCCGGCAAATTTCCGGAGGTTAGTGATTTTGCCCCTAAGTGTTAATGAGATTGTGTCCAGGTCATTAGAACTAATATTAAAAGGAAGATGAATATGAGCCAACAGTGGGCTTGGAGGTTATTAGGGATGTCTCCCTATTAAAAAAACACACTAGAGGTCAATGTAATTTTAAAATGTTTATTGAATTGAAAAATGTAAAATATCAAATTGATGGTAATCTTCTAAAGCTGATGTTCTTAATCTTCTAAAGCCGCCATCGGGACCATGTTTTTCTGCAGGGCCCAAAGATGATATTAGGGCCCTACAATTGTGCCCCCGTCCCTCCCCCGATGGCTGCTATTTCTTCAGTTCTTCATTCCTAAAGAAAGATTGATCAGTGTTAGTCATGGAGAAGCTGTTTGTATAATAATTCTGCCATTTTGTCTCTGCTTTATATGTGCTGCATGTTTTATATCCCATCCCCTTTGCTAATTTAAAGGTCAACTACAACTATTTAATAATTAAATTTTCTCCCATCTCATCATGTTTGTTTCTCTCATAGATTTGGCCTAGTGCACTGACCTCTGCCCTTATACAATCTCAGCCTTTATTATGGGCGGCTTTAGTTAGAGAATTATAGTATATGTAGGAAAGGCCGAGAATATTGTATGAATAAGAGCAGTAGATGGATATAGTCTATACATCAAGTGAATTATAATGAGAATGAGCAGTTCCCTTACCTTAATGCAGGTACCACTTGATGGAATCAGTCACACCCCTCTCATTTGGGATATTTGATATGAAGGGGTGTGACAGTAGCTGCTCTGCAGAGGGTCTCCACGCTGCATTCTTTTGGAGGATTTTGCTGATGAATGCACGAAAGTTGTCACTCCTGGAAAAATAAAAAATAGAGGAAAGATTACAATTGTTCAAGTTATATAATAACTACATTTGCAGAGCTCACACATGTAAAAGACTGTGCATAGAACCAGCGCAGCCATGTGCCCTGTATCCCCCATAAGCCTCTATTTTACTCACAGCCTTTTTGTTAAACATTGATGATGTCACTCTGCACCCAATCACAACACAGACAGAATCTGTTCAAGTAGCCAATAGAGGATGAGCCCCTCCCCTTATAATGCTTTAACTGATCTGCCTTAAAAAAGGGGGGTCTATTTGACCCTTTCCACCAGATCCAACCATAATATTTTGCCAAAATCTTGGCCTAGGTTTTATTGGCTGCCAGATAATAACCCCAAGATCTTAAGCTAATCATGAGATTAAGAATCTGTGCATTCAAGAGCTACACATATTACACTTTAACTACACATTTACTTCTTTCCCATTTACCGATTGACCATCCTTACTTCACCCCAATTCCCAAGTTTTCTTGACTCTCATTTACACACCCCTTTACCCCGTCAATCCCCACCCTCTCCCCAATTTCTTTTTCATTTCCCCACCTCTCCTTCTCACTCTCTTTTCCTGATTCAGTACAAATAACTCACCATTTGTCCCATAGTAATGTTGGTGCGGGACCGTGCATAACCCTCTTCATCAGCTTATTTTCGGGAAGTCTGCTGAATGCTAGGATGTAAGAAAATACAAAATGAGAACATGACGACTGACAATCACAACATTCGTGGGGCAATTTACACAAATTGGAACTTTTACGCTTTTTCACATCTTTAAAAAAGTCAAATGAACTCAATTATGTTCTGGGATTGGAAACGTAATATTAAATTATTAAATTAAAATTTCTGTATATCAGCCCCTTTGTTTTTCATATTTAATAAGATATATAAATGCCCTCTAACCTTTTGACAAAGCGTTATTTATTCACTATAGTTCACACATACTGAGGTTTACTTACGATAATATCCTTCTGCCATTTCCAGCGCTGATATTCCCAATGACCAGATATCAGCCTAAATATTTGGGGAAAAAAGCCAATTAGACAAGAATATACAAAGGCCACATGAAGAATTCCAATTACAGATAATTCAGGCACTTTTGCTATGTATCTATCCACACCCTGAGTGATTCTATTTGGAATGAACAATACCAAAATATAACAGAACCCATATTTTATGTATTTCAAGGGACCAGAAAAAAATGGTGTAAACATATAAACTCAAGGAAACGTATGAGATATTTTATAATGCTGGGGTCACAACAAAAATGTGTAGACTGTGGGAAAAACATAAAATCAGGGGGGTGAAATTAAGATTTCTCTGTATAATACAAAGCATGACCTTTGTACTGTTATAAAACATTTCAAGGAGTGAAGTGATGTGACTGTCATCTCTAATGAGTGACCCCAAAGACCCCAGACTGAGTGTGTCTCAAGGAGTTGTAAAACCCCATAAAGAGTCAAATGTAGTTGGTTTCTAATATCCCTGTGCCCTGCAGTTAGACTGCATTTCTCTCCTTCACTTCAGATTCCCCATCAGACATCACAGAAGCCACTTTACAGCTTTGGATTCACTGTTATGAGAGGGGCATGTGAAGTGAGTGACGTTACATATAAAGCGAGAGAGAAGACATCACAATACCTTAGAGTTGTAGCGGATGGTCTTGGTGCTAATGTTGCTGAGTACTTCTGGGGCCATGTATGGTATAGTCCCAGAAGTACTAACACTGCTTGTCTCCATGGTGGCAGAGCTGAAGTCGGCTGAAATTGTAAGACAAAAGTGAGAATTTGAATGTTCATTTATAAAACCCACCAATATACACCATGGAGATAGAAGATACTATCCCTTTGTTCAGATTCCAAGCGTCACTTACTGATCTTTACATCAGCGGATGATGTCACTATTATATTCTGGGGCCTCAGGTCATGATGGATGACCTTCTGTTTATGCAGATGACACAGGCCCTGGGAAATGAATAAAGAAAAAATATCAATATTTGTCATGCTCTTTAATTAATTCGATTCATACAAAAGAGTATTGAGGAGATTCACATGAGACATACCTGTAACACCTCCCTGCAGATATAGGCAATCCAGTCCTCTGACAGGGAGCGTCTGGTGTTGATGAGATCTTGCACGGATACACCAGACCAACGCTCCATAGAAATCTAGAACACAAACAAAGAATGATTGATACATAAGATTTGTGTGGCCTACAATGTTATTGGGATGTCTGGGGAAAGGGTGTAAGTCAGAAATAGGCTACACAAGCATTCTGGATGTAAATACAATATCTGGTACAACTGAGAACAAAGTGGTCCACATGCACCGGACTCTTTCTTACCAAACTGAATCATATTTGCATCCAAATGCTAGCTTGTATTAGAGCTGTTGGTGCATAAAGGTGTAACATATGGGAATTAACACTTCCTTACCCACAGTCCTTCACGTTCCGGCATCTTCACAGAGGCAGGGTGGTAAAATGCCCCGTAAAAGCCGATCACATTTTTGTGGCCCTTAACTGCTTCTAGGATGTCAACTTCTCGCAGGATTCCTTTTTTGTTCTAGTTTCAATCAAAAGAAGTAAAGTTAATACAATGGATAAAATGACCATTTCAAATACCCCAACCTAACTTGTAATACTGAAAAATAAAAGCTTGTCCCCTACATAAGACTTGTATAATATGATTGACTCTATTCTTTTACTTCTTAAATCTCATACAGTACTTGTTGACTTATTTTTATAATGACATAATTAATAGGGGTCGGGATATTACACTGACTGGTGCAGAAATGAGAACATGCCAATATTTGGTCAGCAAGTTCTCCTTCTATTTAACAATCATAATATATGTGTAACTAAAGGCTTATTAGTATCTGATTCTAGTAATCGTATCAAGACATGTTACCTCAATATCCTTAACGATGGTGATGGCCACTTCTTTTTGCTCTTTACGGTGCCATCCCTGCAACAAAAGTAGAAAAAGAGACTCTGATTATTACTGTGCGGAACATTATTATTGGTAGATTCAGAAGCACAAGAAAAACACAGAAGGGATAAAAGTCTAGAGGTACAACCAGTTGGCAGAATAAACAGAATTAACCAAAACACAGTGTCGGACTCGTCCACCGGTATACCAGGAAAACTCCCGGTGGGCCAAGGTGTCAGTGGGCCCTCCTGCTTCTAATCTTTTGACCTATTTCATGGTCATTCTCTATTTCTTTATGGGAATAAAGGGGCTTAATAATGGAAGAATAGAGAATGTAGAGAAGAGACTAGGAGAATAAAGAGGTTAAGTGAGGAGAGGAGGTATAATAGTTTGGAAAGTGGGTCCTCAACCTAAGGTTTTCTGGTGGGCCCCTGGTATCCCAGTCCGACACTTCCTAAACATCACATAAAATGTTTTAACATCTCTTACATTATAGTTCATCCCATAGTTGTCCTCACAACCCGGCTCTAAGAGCTGCAGATATCTCCTGGGGTTCTAAAAAACAAAACATTGAGAGAAGCACATGAGAGAAGCACAGGAAGTATAAGGGGAACTGGGAATTGGTGTATTTGGGAGAAGGCTGAGGGTTGGAATACTTAATTCAAACCATTAAAGTTAAATTTTCGTGAAACGCCAGCGAAATTTTTCCGGAGTCAGAAAAACGGGCGCCGGCATGAAAAACGGGCGCCGGCGTTAAAAACGAGACGCCGGCGCCATTGTGCGAATTTTCAGCCGATTCGCGAATTTCGTGCGAAATTCGCAAATTCGCCCATCACTATTCTTCACTACTCTCCCTCGCTTACCTGGCAGTTGGTAGTGGCTAACTCCAGTTTTTCCACTGGTTTTTCCTCCGGTTTTTCCACTGGTTTTTCCTCCGGTTTTTCCAGTGGTTTTTCTTCCGGTTTTACCAGTGGTTTTTCCTCCAGTTTTTCCAGTGGTTTTTCCTCTGTTTTTTCCACTGGTTTTTCCTCTGTTTTTTCCACTGGTTTTTCCTCCGGTTTTTCCACTGGTTTTTCCTCTGGTTTTTCCACTGGTTTCTTCTAGTTTTTCCAGTGGTTTTTCTTCCGGTATTTCAAGTGGTTTTTCCTCCAGTTTTTCCAGTGGTTTTTCCTCTGTTTTTTCCAGTGGTTTTTCCAGTGGTTTTTCTTCCAGTTTTTCCAGTGGTTTTTCCTCTGTTTTTTCCAGTGGTTTTTCCACTGGTTTTTCCTCTGGTTTTTCCAGTGGTTTTTCCTCTTGTTTTTCCACTGGTTCCTCCACTGGTTTTTCCTCCAATTTTTCTTCTGGTTTTATCTCCTAAGTGAGATAAAGTTTATGATCAAATACTGATAATACTATAATGCAGTATCTAAAATGTTTTTTGTATAAAGCAAATTCACTCAACTTCATAAAAATCAAACCATTATGGGTAGGACTAGACTGATGATTTTGGAGCAATCCAACGCTCTGCGCAAAAACGCAGGTGTCAAAACGGATGTGACGGAAATAAGATAAGTGAATGCATTGAAGTCACAGCATTAATCCGACAGATGCAGTCGGAGTTTGTAGCAGAAAATATTGAGATAAATTCTGACTTTGATAAATAATCAAATCTGGAGCGCAGGTGCTTCAATGGACATTATATTTGTTTTTCAACGGTATTTTAATGATCAGGGTTTGCGAGAGAGAGCAGTTTGTTTATACAGAGGGCATCTAAGTCAATTGGTGATTATTTTTAAGAAGATACAAAAACCATAGACATGCCTTAATTCAAACTACAAGCAGATATATTAGTCTTTGAGATAAGAGCAGCTCATTATACAGAAGGTTAAATTAAATAATTCTGCTCAAACCATTTTAAAGGCTTTAAGGCCTACCTGTTGTTCCAGGGTTTCCACATGCTCTTCGGAGCTGTTGAATGTTTCAGGCTCGCAGGTGTTAGAGCCTGATTCCTCTGGTATCTCCTATTTAGGACAAAGAACATGTATGTTTAGATAAACTGAACCCTTGATTTTAAAGATGAACTGCAACATTCAATTTTCTATATTTATGTCCAAAGGTAAGTGAAGAAAGCAGAGCTGTGGAGTAGGATGAATGATTGTTGTTTGTCAGTATCATTATTGTTAAAACCCTTATTTCTCTGATTGACGTGTGTACAGTGAGAGCTGCTTACCTGACAGGGGCTGCTATCAGCTTTCTCCTGATCTTCTTGTTCTTCCTCCTGGTTAAGACCAGAAAAAGGGTCAAAAACCAATATTGTAAAGTATATATTGCACTGTACCCCAATACATAAAAATAAAGTATGTTTGGATTCATTTCTTTGGTGGGGGGGGAAATACATTTATTGTATCAGTTTAGCCTAATAAAACATATTCTGAAACCAGCCTTGTATAGAAGCAAGTGAGATTATGTCAATGCATTGTGTATGTAATGTATTCCCTGTGTTTATTATTTTCAATGTGGGATTTTTTATTCTGCAATTCCAGTTTATTGTGAAAATATCGATTGTTCCGGATTAATTAGGTACAAGTCTGCTGCAAGTATTTATGTGCTTTTCTGGAGATATAATTAATAAATTAATAAAAAAGGTTTAATGAGATCTTTCTGCTCTTACTTCATTGATGTTTTTGAGGCAACACCCAGACTCCTGTGTTTGTAGCCATAAGACCATAAACACACTGAATTTACATGCAATTTGGAATAGTAGATGGGACAGGCTTACCAGGGGTGTGTCTAATTACTACCCAATATCAATATAGGTTTAATATTATTTTATTATTTTGACCATATTATTTCATCTTACCTGACTGATCTTAACATCAGGGGTTTCTGGAATCTCCAGCTTAAAAAAAGAAAGGAAAAACGTTGTATTATTTCTGTTGCAAAGAAGCTACAATACAATCTTGCATAAAATATAGGGAGAAGTTATCTTCCCCTACTCTCCCTCTCTTATGCTTACCTGGCAGTTGGTCGTGTCCAGCTCCAGTTGCTGTTCTGGTTTTTCCTCCTAAAAGGGATAAAATAAGTGATATGTTCAACTTCGTATACTGCTACAGTTCAATATTGAATAATATTTAATAATTGAATATTTTAGGATTGTTTTATTTGTAATTATTTGGCACTTACTTGGCAGATGGTATTGCCAGATTCTGCAGGTTGTACCTGGTTAAGAAAGGAAAATAGATCAGAGTCACATATCACTGGTGAGTGGGAGGCGGGGGATATATCTATTGTATGTACAGATCCATATGTGGATATAAATCATATTTATATTACAGTTTTCGGGTTAATTGGTTAAAGTTGTTGTTTGCAAACCATCATGTTAAATGGTAAAGGTGTATGTTTCCATTAATAGTAACTAGTTTGCCAAAACAACTGTCTATGTTATTCCCATCACTTTATACCACTTCTTTTGTCTTTACCAGATTATCGTGGTTAAGAGCAATGGTAAAATAAGCCTGTTATAACAGATCTGTCTTCTGGTGATGTTCCAATGGGGAGCACTGAGCTAACAGTTCTCATGTTAAAAATGTGGTTACAAACTTGTGGAGCTGGGCCCCCTAGAAAAGGCTTAGAACTTGGCTGGGAGGGGAGGGCTCAAACAGAAGGAATCGAATCTAACCACTGCCAAAGTAAAAGGATCTTTGGTAATGATAATAATAATAGTAATCAACACAACATTTAAGGAAAGATAAAATATTAGGACTGTTTGATACCAACTTCTTTATTGCTTACCAAGCAGATGACTGTGTGGGGTTCCTCAATGGCTTCCACCTGGTTGAGTGATAAAAAGATGGTGTTACTTCATGTAATTAAAGGTCTGTCATTCATTCTAAAGGAGTATGGTTTGTCTTGGAAACGTATGCTTTTGATTAGATATAACTAATGTGTGTAAATATTTTATAATAATAATAAGAAAATAAATGCAGGGTAAGAATAGGAATTTATTTTGCTAATAATGCAAAGGCCAAAGGGTTATGGATATGATACTGGACTTTATAGCAAATCATAATACTATGAGTGTGTGCCAGCATGATTTTATGTGTAATAGATCTTGCCAGACTAACTTCATTTCTTTTTATGAGAAGGTAAGCAGGGACCTTGATTCTGGGATGGCAATGGATGTGATTTACTTAGACTTTGCTAAAGCATTTGATACAGTGCCACACAGAAGGTTAGTGGTTAAATTAGGGAACGTTGGCCTGGAACTTAGTATTTGTACCTGGATAGAGACTGGCTAAAAGATAGACTACAAAGAGTGGTGGTAAATGGAACATTTTCTAATTGGACCAGTGTTGTTAGTGGAGTACCGCAGGGCTCTGTACTAGGTCCCTTGCTTTTCCACTTGTTTATTAATGACCTGGAGGTGGGCATTGAAAGTTCTTTTCTATTTTTGCTGATGATAATAAATTGTGCAGAATTATAGGTTCCATGCATTGTGATTTGTCTTAATCGGGGAAACTGGGCAGCAAACTGGAAAATGAGGTTCAATGCTGATAAATGAAAGGTTATGCACTTAAAATGCAAAAATAATATAAATGCAAGTTATACACTAAATGGCAGTGTGTTGGGAGTTTCCTTAAATGAGAAGGATCTTGGGGTCTTTGTAGATAACAAGTTGTCTAATTCTGGGCAGTGTCATTCTGTGGCTACTAAAGCAAATAAAGTTCTTGCATAAAAAAGGGCATTAACTCAAGGGATGAAAACATAATTATGTCTCTTTATAGGTCCCTGGTGAGGCCTCATCTGGAGTATGGGGGCAGTTTTGGACTCCAGTCCTTAAGAGGGATATAAATGAGCTGGAGAGAGTGCAGAGACTAAGTGCAACTAAACTGGTTAGAGGGAGGGAAGACTTAAATTATGAGGGAGACTGTCAAGTTGGGTTGTTTTCTCTGGAAAAAAGGCGCTTGTGAGGGGACATGATTAGACTTTACAAGTACATTAGAGGACATTATAGACAAATAGCAGGGACCTTTTTACCCATAAAGTGGATCACCGTACCAGAGGCCTCCCCTTCAGACTAGAAGAAAAGAACTTTCATTTGAAGCAACGTAGGGGGTTCTTCACAGTCAGGACAGTGAGGTTGGGGAATGCACTGCCGGGTGATGTTGTGATGCTGATTCAGTTAATGACTATAAGAGGGACTTGGATGATTTTTTGGACAGACATAATATCAAAGGCTATTGTGATACTAAACTCTATAGTTAGTATAGATATGGGTATATAGAATTTATGTGAGAGTAGGGAGGGGGTGTGTGTATGGCTGCCCCTGACAGGGGTGATTCTGGCCTTTCTGCTGCCTGAGGCGAAAGCATGGCAATGCGCCCCTGAGCCACGCCCTCAAGCCACGCCCCCGAGCCACGCCCCCACACACCATGCCTTTCTCATACAGGATAGGTAAATTACCCTCAAATGTGTTACCATGCTGTCCCTAAAGTTAATTAAGTATATGGATACTTTGTAGATAGACACTTCGAACTGTCTTTTTTTAACCTAGAGACATTAAAAAACCTTTAAATAATTATTCTACTATTAGGCAGTTATCACACAAGAAATGCACAGGAAATGCAGTGCTTGAAGGGATACTATCATGGGAAAATGTATTCTCAAAATAAACATTTTTTTTTTAATTTAATTTTGAAATCTGACATGGGGCTAGACATATTGTCAGTTTCCCAGCTGCCCCCAGATATGTGGCTTGTGCTCTGATAAACTTCAGTCACTCTTTACTGCTGTACTAAAGGTTGGAGTCATATCACCCCCCCCCCCCCCGCAGCCTAACAACAGAATAATGGGAAGGTGACCAGATAGCAGCTCCATAACACAAGATAACAGCTGCCTGGTAGATCTAAGAACAGCACTCAATAGTAAAATCCAGGTCCCACTGAGACACATTCAGTTACATTGAGTAGGAGAAACAACAGGCCTGCCAGAAAGCAGTTCCATCCTAAAGTGCTGGCTCTTTCTCAAAGCACATGACCAGGCAATATGACTTGAGATGCACCTACACACCAATATTACAACTAAAAAATTACACTTGCTGGTTCAGGAATTAATTTTAATTTTATAGAGTGAATTATTTACAGTGTAAACAGTATAATTTAGAAATAAAAACTACACCATAAAAATCATGATACAATCCCTTTAAGTTACAGTACCTTGCACTGTTAAAAATCCCTCTGAAGAACAGATAAGTTAAGATGTGACAGGGTTGCTTCCATTAAAAGGAGAAGAGTCGAGCAGAATAAGTATTAAACTATAGATTATAACTGCATTATAACGTATTGGGGCCACAAGAAAATTAAGTAAATGCTGAACAAACTTATATTAAGAAGATGTAAAATTGAGGCATCACAGTGCATGTCAAGGGGTCGAGTAGCAGTCTATTACACCGGCCAAAATGCCGCCCCTTGTACTGACCCCCACTTTGCCGCCTGAGGTGAGACTCTCAGGCCGCCTCATTATAGAAGCGCCCCTGTAGAGGAGGATGGTATAGGTTTAGGAGGGCAGGAAGGTTGTTGGAGTGCTTGGGATGCGCAGCTGTGAGAGGTGCAGAAATTTATATTGAGTTAAGCGCAAATCTTCCTATGTTCATCTTTCAGCCCCTGTACCACCCTCACTGCATCTCGTGATGGGTGCGATGTTGCCAGGCTCCCTGGTGTAGCAACACTTATGTATCACACAGGGGGCTTATTCTCTTCTTGCGGCTTGCCATCTAGTCACAAGCCCCACAAGCCCCGAGTGATATCAGTGCTAGAAAGGAAAAGGCTACTGGATAGGGAGGATTCTCATATCATATACACAACCCATGAATAACCTCTTGACCTGCCCATTACTCCTCAGAGACTTTACATATCTTTATTATTACATTTGAGGACATTGCTGAGTCAGGCCGGACTGCCACTTCTGCCCCCGCCGCAGCAGTGTCAAACAGCGCACAATTGTGCGCAACCGAGGACGCACAAGCGCAACCGCGCGCAGCCAAGAACACACATGCGCTATCGCGCGCAAACGGTGCACCCACCTTTCACTGATGTAACACACACTTGCCAGAATAGAGGTAGGATGCTAATGGGGGCCCCCCTATGTGGGAATTCAAATAACAGCCGGCACCACCAGACCGGTCCAGGAAATCCAAACTCCAAAGCCAACGCACGCACACCCAGCCCTGGAGATATGCGATAATGTGAGGAGCCAGTGACATCACAGGCGTCACGTAAGTAGGAAGCAGCGGAGCGCTGCACAGTCTGTTACACACATGACGCACTGACTTGCAAGTGGCACCGCACTCCGCACAGGACAAGTCAGGGCGGCAGCCGGGCAGCAGCAGAAGGGAACTGACAGAAGCTGAAGGCGCATTACGCGCGGCACATATTTACATTTGCCAAGCAAGTTTTTTTTTTTCAACCGCGTCCACAGCAGAGCAGCAGTATATTACACTGGCCAAAATGCCGCCCCTTGTACTGACCCACATTTTGCCGCCTGAGGCGAGATTCTCAGGCCGCCTCATTATAGAAGCGCCCCTGGCCCCTGAGCAGACAGCCATGCTCCTACACAACAGCGACCCTTCCTTGCCAAGCAGGTGACACAGCGAACCAACGGAAGCCGGGGTGTCTTCTTTCTTTATCGAGAATCTGCTGGGCCCCGAATCAAGGAGGAGAAGAAGCCGCATTGCTGTCACTTGAAAAGCCAGGGAGGAGAAATCGATTGCTGCAGGATGGATGTTCGCCTTTTTCGCCGGAATTGCACTTTCTGTAAGTTATTTTTTAATAAACTTTGCTATTTTAAAATTTAATTTGTGTTGGTGGTTTTTTTTCGTTGTATAGTAACGAATTTTCCAAAAAAAAATTTTTTGTTACTGGTCCTTTAAAAGCTTATATAAAGGAGGAGGTTATGTTAGAAAATGAGGGGGCAGAAGTCTTATGGGTGGAGTTCTTCACCAATTGTAAAGTGTCCAGCAAATTAATTGTAGGAGTCGCTATAGACCCCCTAATGTAAGTGACGTGGAGCAGGCGAAGATCCTGATACAAATAGAAAAGGCTGCTAGTTTAGGTAAATTAATGATAACGGGGGATTTTAATTACCCAGATATTGACTGGAGCAACGGTACTGCCAGATCAGTTAATGGGAACAAGTTTATAAACCTGTTGCATGACAATTTTATGGCACAAGTTGTTGAGGAGCCAAACAGAAAAATGCTATTCTAGATCTAGTGATCTCAAATGAACCAGAACTTCTAGCAAATGTGCAAGTCATTGATCCCCTGGGTAACAGTGACCATAATGTGATATTATGTAATTTCTGGTGACAAAAACAAATGTATACTGGGGCATCAAAAACGTTTGTCCTAGTGAATGTCATTATGAGCAGCAATCAGCATGGCTTTATGAAGGATAGGTCATGTCAGACAAATTTGATTGCTATTTATGATGAGGTAAGTAAGATTCTGGACAGTGGGGGGGCAGTAGATGTGATCTATTTGGATTTTGCCAAAGTGTTTGATACTGTGCCCCACAAACGACTGCTTTCTAAACTAAGGTCTGTTGGGCTTAATGAAGTCGTTTGCACATGGATAGGAAACTGGTTTTAACTTGTTCATTAATGACTAAAACACAAAACTATGACCATAACATAAAACTAAAACAGACCGTAAACCAGGGATTATCCTGGAATGAACATTTGGTTAAACTCATCCTAATTGGGCGGGAAGCCCCGTGTCCCCCTTTCGACTACAGAGAAAAAGATTTAACAGTGAGTATTAAAAATCCTGTTTTCTCTGTCGTCTTAGGGGGACACAGGGATGATGGGGACTTAACAAAGCAGCCCCAGAACAACTGGGTGGGAATGAGCTTAGACACATCAGTGTGAAAACGGACTGCAACACCTTGCAACTGAGGAGGGCCTCAGACAAGGAAGCATCAAGTCTGTAAATGCGAACAGTGGAAGACTTCGACCGATCCAGGTACCACCGAAGAGGAAGTAATCTTTGGTGAAATTCAGGAACAGCACATTATCGTGTGAAGACTATTAATGCTGGATCAGATAACCGTGCACTCAACTCAGGCACTCTGTCGGTGGACGAGATCTCCCTCAGAAACACCACCTTGCTGGTGAGTTACGTGTCTGACTGAATTCAGTGGCCCAAATGTTGGGCCCAGTAGAGCCTTGAGTACCAGATTAAGATCCCAACCATGACCGGTGGATGAAAGGAGGAGCTAAATGCACTACTTGTTGCAGAAATGTGAATATTGAGTCTTCTGGCAACAATCGATGCTAGAGAAGAATAGATAATGCTGAAAACCTGTACTTTCAGGGCTCTGAGTTTTTGGACCCAGGTGTAGACTCCACAGCAAACATGACAGCATCTTTGGAATGTTAATTTCCAGGAGGGCAGATCAGCCTCCTTACACCAGTCAATGTATGAATGCCACTCACTGTATTAGGATCTCAATGTCGATTTGCGTACCTTGAGCATCATTGCTATACCTCTTCCATTAGACCTTGTCTCTGCCAATGGACAACCATCCTGTCGAGCGAATAGACTGAGAATGGGATGCACTATTGGACCTAGAGGATGATGATCTGGTCTGCACCTTAGATGGATTGGTTGTGGTATCGACATCTCCTGCAGATCCGAAAACCACGTCCTCTGAATCCACTACTATTATGTGGTGATCAACTGCCTATTTTTCTTAGACTGGAGGAAGAACCTATTTTTCTTAGACTGGAAGAAGCATGGGAGGGAAGGGGGGGAGAGCGCTAGATCGAACTCTCGCTAGCACTGCTCTGCTGCGCGTTTCCCTTTGTAGGCTACTGTGGTCACATTGTTGCCCTGGACACACTCTGGTTTTGCTTGCAACAGATGTTATCATACATTTAATGCTAATTAGGGCTCATAATTCCAAGATGTTGATCAGCAGATCAGACTCCTCTGGAGACCACTGACCTGTGTGGACAGGTTGTTCCATGTAACTCCACTGCCTTGCAAACTGACATCTGTGATATGACGTTGCAATTCAGAGTCTCCCAGGACTACCCTGTGGACAGATTTTTAGGCTGTCATCCCCATCGGAGAGCATCTCTTGTTGATTGAGAGGGGTTGCTGATTCGGGATAGAGGTCCCACTTTTCATTGAGCGTACATTCGCCTGAAGTGGCCGCTAGTGTGTGTTGTGTGAATGGTATCACCTCCAGGGCATACACCATTAGTCCCAGCACTTTCCTTGCTAAGTGAATAGCTGGCTTCTGATTGGATAGCAGAGAACTAATTTGACCTCTGATCTGGTCTTGCTAGTCTCGTGGAAGACTTACCAACTGTGTGTTGATTCTAGCCCTAGAAACATATATGGTGGTTGGGTTGTAAATTGGAATTTTTGCCAATTGATGGTTCACCCGAATTTCTGAAACATCAGAATTGTTGTCCCGGATCCTTCCTGACCTTGTCTTCTGACCTAGCCTTCAGTAGAAGATCGTCTAGGTAGGGAGTGACTGAATTTTCCTGTTGTCGCAAGGTCATTGCTGTTACCACTATCAGTTAGGTGAACACACGAGGTGCAGATGAAAACCCAATTGCCAGTGTATCCATTTGAAAAATGGAATGGATGAACTTGTTCCGTTGAGGTCTAGTACCGGTCTGAAGGAGCCAACCTTCTTTGGGACTATGAAGATGCTGGGGTAAGTCCCAAGAATGCCTCCAGCCATGGTACCTTTAAATTGTTCCTGACTGTTTCATCTTGATGATAAAGTCCACAAGGGCTTGTACCTTGTTGGGGTGCACTGGCACTCTGGACCAGAGGGAGTAGGGATGTGAAATCTAGGTGGCAGTCTTCTGAAACAACTTTGTTTATCCATTTATCCGAAGAGTGAAGCTTCCGTACTTCTCGGATCATAGTACTTGTCCCCTATTCATTGCCACGATTCTGGAGGGGGTGCCCCATCATGAGGCAGTCTTGTCCACTGCGGGCTTGTTATGGGTCTTATTTGCTTTCCATGGCATGCGGCCTTTATTGTTAGTCTTGGAACGAAGGTGCGGACGTTGAAAATAGCATCCACTTAGGGCATAAAAAATTTACCGCAACTTGCCGATCCTGAAGAACGGAATGTATCCTGGGGAAGAATATACTCATTCTTCCTATCGCTTGAGAAATTATATTTTTTCCAGTTCTTCACCATAACGTTGCCTTAAAAATGGTAGCGACGTTAACGATCTCTCTGAACTAAGATCTGCTGACCAGTTCTTGAGCCCAAGGTTCTTCTCGCTGCTACAGATAGGGCTGAAATGTGGGCTGTAATCTGAGAAGTGTCTAGGTAGTCACATCGAAAGACCGATGCATCCGCTATTGCTTGAGTGGTTGATAACAGCTCAGCTCTGGGTATCCCTTTTATGATATCTTTGATTAATGAATCAGTCCAGGCTAGAATAGCCCTGGGCACCCAGGCAGATGGAAGACATGGCCGTACTATTGACCCAGAGGACAATAAAATTGCTCTTAAGAATCCCTCTGATCGTCTATCTGATGGATCTTTGAATGCTGCCGTCTCAGTTAATGGCAAATTAGTATATTTGGACAGTCTAGCGACCGGAGTATCCAACCAATTGTCCACCAGTTCCTTTGGATACGATTCTTGTATTATGCCAGGCAGCGGTTTATGTGGTGGAGCAATTTGTGGATTTGAGTAGAGTATCCCATCCTACTCTCCTCATGAATTTTCTCCTCCTTCTCAGAGGACTCATGAAACTGTGAAGGTTCACCCTCAGATTGGGAAGATGACTGTTGAGGTGATGACCCGTCAACAGTAGTATGTACAGTGGTGTCAACCTTATGTTCGTCTCTCTCAGACAGGCAGCAGCAGTTATATTTCTTGTTTTGTCCTTACTAAAATGAACTCTTAGTACAAAGTTGATCCATGGACTCTTCCAATTTCCGTGGAGCCAAGAAGGTTTTTTTCCCTCTCAGAAAGGGAACATTGGAGAGGCTTCAATTTACCTTCGTCTGGATCAACTAACATTTGCAAAGTATTTTTTTAACTATTATTAACATCTATATTGTAATGAAAGCTCTTTTATAGCTCTAGAATGAATACAATATTGCAGACATTTAACCTGGCTCACTGAGCCAGTACGTGCAGCATTAATAAGGGTATTAGTGACTATTTCACTTGCTACTAGAAAAGATATTGATGGAACCCACTTAGAGACCCCGGGAATTACCAGCAGGACCAGGATGGATAAAACCAATACAGTAAGGGGCAAATTTACTAAAGGGCGAAGTGACTAATGCTGGCAAAAATTCACCAGTATGACGTCATTTCCGGACTTCGCGGATTTACTAACGGGATTATGTAAATTTGAATTCAAAGGAGATAGACGCTAGCGCTACTTCACACTCTATCGCCAGGCGAATTTTCGATGTGGTGAATGGACGTAACTGCGCAAACTCACTAAGATGTGGATTTTAATGAACGTTACCTCTTGCGCCAGACTTGACTTCACCACCTCAGACCAGGTGAAGTGCAATAGAGTAGATAGGAGCTCCTCAAAAAAAGATCATATTTTTTTTGGGTTACCCGGCTTCCCCCCTACATTTTCTAACACAGTGCTGTCCAACTTCTATGGTACCAAGAGCCGGAATTTTTCCAATCTGCATGGTGGAGGGCCGATAACGGAAGCCAGTGTTAGCCACTCCCCGTTTTTAGACCACACCCACTTTAATCCACGGGGCGCCATCATGGAGGGGCGCACTTTTTTCAAGGGTTTATTTAATAATTTGTTTCAGTAATCATGGTCACCCAGTTGGGTGGAATCCATCTCCTTCCCCTTCTCCCTCTTGCCGGCAAGTAATAGTTCCTTCTGTGTGGTGCACCGCGATGTGCGTATACGCGTCAATGATGTCACTGATGTGTTGGGTGACAGAGAGAGAGGCAGAGAACTGGGGGGCTGCTTGGTGTGACTCTCGCTGCTCTCAGCCTTGCACAGTTGCACTGAACTGAAGACTTTCTTTCTATTACTGTAAAGTTTGAAGCTTCCTGCTGGCACAGCCAGGTACAGATTTGGGGGCCATATGTTTGCTGTTGCTGCTGGGCTGGGCGCTGGCACAGGTACATAAATACTTGGGGGCAATATGATATGATCAGATTTATTTCTGGCTGCTGCGGACACAGGTAAAGATTGGGGGCAATATGATAGCTGCTGGAGGGCTGTATGATGGATGACTGCTGGGCTTGCTGGTACAGGTATGGGGGGCAGTAATATAAATGAAAAAGTGTTGTACACTTTCTTGCTCTCTTTATTTAATAAACATCATGGTAAGGAGGGAAATGGTAATGCAGGACAGGGGGCACTGATTGAAGCTCTTGTCTAGGGAGTCAAACTACCTTGTGCCTTTCCTGGCAGGGATGTCAATCATATGTGAAAAAAGCTAAGTCATATAAGACATACCAATAAATTCATATGCCTCCTCCTCCCCTGTGTATAATACAGTACCCCAGCATTTGATTAAACACCTTAGGGGCCACGAACAATAATTTTCAAATGCTAAGAAACCCGCAAAACAAATACCAAAGTATGAGACACACAGGGAGCATAGGGAAGGCAGAACAGAGCAGGAGACAGGAATCAGGAGCAGTCTAATATGTACTACATACAGTGACACAGTGCTGGTGCCCCATTAGCATTTTGTATAAAGTGTGAACAGGAGAACAATGTGGCAGTTTCAGTCTGGGTCTCAGGTAGAACAATACAGGCTTTAGGGGAGTGAACAATAGAGGTGTCACAAGTGTGAACAATACAGGAGGATCACAGGTGTGAACAATGCAGGGGATTAGTTTGAATTTGAGGTTTAGACAATGCAGGGGCCAATTAATCTCTGTAGTGAGACCTTTTAAATCTTACATATGGTAAACAGACACAGCAGGCAGACTTTGATGTGGAGGGCCACATGAGGGGGGGTCGCGGGCCACCAGTTGGACAGCCCTGTTCTAACATATGGCACATAAACTATACACTGGGCTCATGTGTAGGGCAATATAACAACTCTATCTTCTTTTATTAAGGTTCCCTGGGCTTGTAATGTATTTGCTGCAACATATACGTCCATTGAAATATAACTTCCCGCCGTATGCAAATTAGCCAACGCTAGTGTAACTTCGCTTTGCTTGCTGAATTAACGCTAGCAAAACTTTGCCATCGTTCGGCGCCCTGGATCAAACTTCGTATTTTAGTCAATTAGTGGTTTCCTGGCAAAGTGTGGGGATGTGAGTGAAGGCGTCGCCGGCAAATTTCCGGAGGTTAGTGATTTTGCCCCTAAGTGTTAATGAGATTGTGTCCAGGTCATTAGAACTAATATTAAAAGGAAGATGAATATGAGCCAACAGTGGGCTTGGAGGTGATTAGGGATGTCTCCCTATTAAAAAAACACACTAGAGGTCAATGTAATTTTAAAATGTTTATTGAATTGAATAATATAAAATATCAAATTGATGGTAATCTTCTAAAGCTGATGTTCTTAATCTTCTAAAGCTGCCATCGGGACCATGTTTTTCTGCAGGGCCCAAAGATGATATTAGGGCCCTACAATTGTGCCCCCGTCCCTCCCCCGATGGCTGCTATTTCTTCAGTTCTTCATTCCTAAAGAAAGATTGATCAGTGTTAGTCATGGAGAAGCTGTTTGTATAATAATTCTGCCATTTTGTCTCTGCTTTATATGTGCTGCATGTTTTATATCCCATCCCCTTTGCTAATTTAAAGGTCAACTACAACTATTTAATAATTAAATTTTCTCCCATCTCATCATGTTTGTTTCTCTCATAGATTTGGCCTAGTTCACTGACCTCTGCCCTTATACAATCTCAGCCTTTATTATGGGCGGCTTTAGTTAGAGAATTAAAGTATATGTAGGAAAGGCCGAGAATATTGTATGAATAAGAGCAGTAGATGGATATAGTCTATACATCAAGTGAATTATAATGAGAATGAGCAGTTCCCTTACCTTAATGCAGGTACCACTTGATGGAATCAGTCACACCCCTCTCATTTGGGATATTTGATATGAAGGGGTGTGACAGTAGCTGCTCTGCAGAGGGTCTCCACGCTGCATTCTTTTGGAGGATTTTGCTGATGAATGCACGAAAGTTGTCACTCCTGGAAAAATAAAAAACGGTGGAAAAATTAAAATTGTTCATGTTATATAATAACTACATTTGCAGAGCTCACACATGTAAAAGACTGTGCATAGAACCAGCACAGCCATGTGCCCTGTATCCCCCATAAGCCTCTATTTTACTGACATCCTTTTTGTTAAACATTGATGATGTCACTCTGCACCCAATCACAGCACACAGAATCTGTTCAAGTAGCCAATAGAGGATGAGCCCCTCCCCTTATAATGCTTTAACTGATCTGCCTTAAAAAAGGGGGGTCTATTTGACCCTATCCACCAGATCCAACCATAATATTTTGCCAAAATCTTGGCCTGGGTTTTATTGGCTGCCAGATAATAAGATCTCAAGATAATCATGAGATTAAGAATCTGTGCATTCAAGAGCTACACATATTACACTTTAACTACACATTTACTTCTTTCCCATTTACCGATTGACCATCCTTACTTCACCCCAATTCCCAAGTTTTCTTGACTCTCTTTCTCATTTACACACCCCTTTACCCCCTGTCAATCCCCACCCTCTCCCCAATTTCTTTTTCATTTCCCCACCTCTCCTTCTCACTCTCTTTTCCTGATTCAGTACAAATAACTCACCATTTGTCCCATAGTAATGTTGGTGCGGGACCGTGCATAACCCTCTTCATCAGCTTATTTTCGGGAAGTCTGCTGAATGCTAGGATGTAAGAAAATACAAAATGAGAACATGACGACTGACAATCACAACTATCGTGGGGCAATTTACACAAATTGGAACTTTTAACGTTTTCACATCTTTAAAAAAGTCAAATTAACTCAATTGTGTTCTGGGATTGGAAACGTAATATTAAATTATTAAATTAAAATTTCTGTATATCAGCCCCTTTGTTTTTCATATTTAATAAAACATATAAATGCCCTCTAACCTTTTGACAAAGCGTTATTTATTCACTATAGTTCACACATACTGAGGTTAACTTACGATAATATCCTTCTGCCATTTCCAGCGCTGATATTCCCAATGACCAGATATCAGCCTAAATATTACAATTTGGGAAAAAAGCCAATTAGACAAGAATATACAAAGGCCACATGAAGAATTCCAATTACAGATAATTCAGGCACTTTTGCTATGTATCTATCCACACCCTGAGTGATTCTATTTGGAATGAACAATACCAAAATATAACAGAACCCATATTTTATGTATTTCAAGGGACCAGAAAAAAAATGGTGTAAACATATAAACTCAAGGAAACGTATGAGATATTTTATAATGCTGGGGTCACAACAAAAATGTGTAGACTGTGGGAAAAACATAAAATCAGGGGGGTGAAATTAAGATTTTTCTGTATAATACAAAGCATGACCTTTGTACTGTTATAAAACATTTCAAGGAGTGAAGTGATGTGACTGTCATCTCTAATGAGTGACCCGAAAGACCCCAGACTGAGTGTGTCTCAAGGAGTTGGAAAACCCCATAAAGAGTCAAATGTAGTTGGTTTCTGATATCCCTGTGCCCTGCAGTTAGACTGCATTTCTCTCCTTCACTTCAGATTCCCCATCAGACATCACAGAAGCCACTTTACAGCTTTGGATTCACTGTTATGAGAGGGGCATGTGAAGTGACTGACGTTACATATAAAGCGAGAGAGAAGACATCACAATACCTTAGAGTTGTAGCGGATGGTCTTGGTGCTAATGTTGCTGAGTACTTCTGGGGCCATGTATGGTATAGTCCCAGAAGTACTAACACTGCTTGTCTCCATGGTGGCAGAGCTGAAGTCGGCTGAAATTATAGGAAAAAAGTGAGAATTTTATGTTAGTGTTCATTTATAAAACCCACCAATATACACCATGGAGATAGAAGATACTATCCCTTTGTTCAGATTCCAAGCGTCACTTACTGATCTTTACATCAGCGGATGATGTCACTATTATATTCTGGGGCCTCAGGTCGTGATGGATGACCTTCTGTTTATGAAGATGACACAGGCCCTGGGAAATGAATAAAGAAAAAATATAAATATTTGTCATGCTCTTTAATTAATTAGATTCATACAAAAGAGTATTGAGGAGATTCACATGAGACATACCTGTAACACCTCCCTGCAGATATAGGCAATCCAGTCCTCTGACAGGGAGCGTCTGGTGTTGATGAGTTCTTGCACGGATACACCAGACCAACGCTCCATAGAAATCTAGAACACAAACAAAGAATGGTTGATACATAAGATTTGTGTGGCCTACATTGTTATTGGGATGTCTGGGGAAAGGGTGTAAGTCAGAAATAGGCTACACAAGCATTCTGGATGTAAATACAATATCTGGTACAACTGAGAACAAAGTGGTCCACATGCACCGGACTCTTTCTTACCAAACTGAATCATATTTGCATCCAAATGCTAGCTTGTATTAGAGCTGTTGGTGCATAAAGGTGTAACATATGTGAATTAACACTTCCTTACCCACAGTCCTTCACGTTCCGGCATCTTCACAGAGGCAGGGTGGTAAAATGCCCCATAAAAGCCAATCACATTTTTGTGGCCCTTAACTGCTTCTAGGATGTCAACTTCTCGCTGGATTCCTTTTTTGTTCTAGTTTCAATCAAAAGAAGTAAAGTTAATACAATGGATAAAATGACCATTTCAAATACCCCAACCTAACTTGTAATACTGAAAAATAAAAGCTTGTCCCCTACATAAGACTTGTATAATATGATTGACTCTATTCTTTTACTTCTTAAATCTCATACAGTACTTGTTGACTTATTTTTATAATGACATAATTAATAGGGGTCAGGATATTACACTGACTGGTGCAGAAATGAGAACATGCCAATATTTGGTCAGTAAGTTCTCCTTCTATTTAACAATCATAATATATGTGTAACTAAAGGCTTATTAGTATCTGATTCTAGTAATCGTATCAAGACATGTTACCTCAATATCCTTAACGATGGTAATGGCCACTTCTTTTTGCTCTTTACGGTGCCATCCCTGCAACAAAAGTAGAAAAAGAGACTCTGATTATTACTGTGCGGAACATTATTATTGGTAGATTCAGAATCACAAGAAAAACACAGAAGGGATAAAAGTCTAGAGGTACAACCAGTTGGCAGAATAAACAGAATTAACCAAAACACAGTGTCGGACTGGAAAACCCCCGGTGGGCCAAGGTGTCAGTGGGCCCTCCTGCTTCTAATCTTTTGACCTATTTCATGGTCATTCTCTATTTCTTTATGGGAATAAAGGGGCTTAATAATGGAAGAATAGAGAATAGTATGTAGAGAAGAGACTAGGAGAATAAAGAGGTTAAGTGAGGAGAGGAGGTATGATAGTTTGGAAAGTGGGTCCTCAACCTAAGGTTTTCTGGTGGGCCCCTGGTATCCCAGTCCGACACTTCCTAAACATCACATAAAATGTGCTATTTTAACATCTCTTACATTATAGTTCATCCCATAGTTGTCCTCACAACCCGGCTCTAAGAGCTGCAGATATCTCCTGGGGTTCTAAAAAACAAAACATTGAAAGAAGCACATGAGAGAAGCACAGGAAGTATAAGGGGAACTGGGAATTGGTGTATTTGGGAGAAGGCTGAGGGTTGGAATACTTAATTCAAACCATTAAAGTTAAATTTTCGTGAAACGCCCGCGAAAATTTTCCGGAGTCAGAAAAACGGGCGCCGGCATGAAAAATGGGCGCCGGCGTCAAAAACGAGACGCCGGTGCCGTTGTGCGAATTTTCAGCCGTTTCACGAATTTCGCCCATCACTATTCTTCACTACTCTCCCTCGCTTACCTGGCAGTTGGTAGTGGCTAACTCCAGTTTTTCCACTGGTTTTTCCTCCGGTTTTTCCAGTGGTTTTTCTTCCGGTTTTTCCACTGGTTTTTCCTCCAGTTTTTCCAGTGGTTTTTCCTCTGGTTTTTCCAGTGGTTCTTCCTCTGGTTTTTCCACTGGTTTTTCTTCCGGTTTTTCCAGTGGTTTTTCCAGTGGTTTTTCCAGTGGTCTTTCCACTGGTCTTTCCACTGGTCTTTCCACTGGTCTTTCCACTGGTCTTTCCACTGGTCTTTCCACTGGTCTTTCCTCCGGTTTTTCCACTGGTTTTTCCACTGGTTTTTCCTCTGGTTTTTCCAGTGGTTTTTCTTCCGGTTTTTCCAGTGGTTTTTCCTCCAGTTTTTCCAGTGGTTTTTCCTCTGGTTTTTCCAGTGGTTTTTCCACTGGTTTTTCCTCCGGTTTTTCCAGTGGTTTTTCCTCCGGTTTTTCTTCTGGTTTTATCACCTAAGTGGGATAAAGTTAATGATCAAATACTGATAATACTATAATGCAGTATCTAAAATGTTTTTTGTATAAAGCAAATTCACTCAACTTCATAAAAATCAAACCATTATGGGTAGGACTAGACTGATGATTTTGGAGCAATCCAACGCTCTGCGCAACAACGCAGGTGTCAAAACGGATGTACCAGAAATAAGATAAGTGAATGCATTGAAGTCGCAGCATTAATCCGACAGATGCAGTCGGAGTTTGTAGCAGAAAATATTGAGATAAATTCTGACTTTGATAAATAATCAAATCTGGAGCGCAGGTGCTTCAATGGACATTATATTTGTTTTTCAACTGTATTTTAATGATCAGGGTTTGCGAGAGAGAGCAGTTTGTTTATACAGAGGGCATCTAAGTCAATTGGTGATTATTTTTAAGAAGATACAAAAACCATAGACATGCCTTAATTCAAACTACAAGCAGATATATTAGTCTTTGAGATAAGAGCAGCTCGTTATACAGAAGGTTACATTAAATAATTCATCTCAAACCATTTTAAAGGCTTTGAGGCCTACCTGTTGTTCCAGGGCTTCCACATGCTCTTCGGAGCTGTTGGAAGTTTCAGGCTCGCAGGTGTTAGAGCCTGGTTCCTCTGGTATCTCCTATTTAGGACAAAGAACATGTATGTTTAGATAAACTGAACTCTTGATTTTAAAGATAAACTGCAACATTCAATTTTCTCTATTTATGTCCAAAGGTAAGTGAAGAAAGCAGAGCTGTGGAGTAGGATGAATGATTGTTGTTTGTCAGTATCATTATTGTTAAAACCCTTATTTCTCTGATTGACGTGTGTACAGTGAGAGCTGCTTACCTGACAGGGGCTGCTATCAGCTTTCTCCTGATCTTCTTGTTCTTCCTCCTGGTTAAGCCAAAAAAAGGGTCAAAAACCAATATTGTAAAGCTCAAAGTATATATTGCACTGTACCCCAATACATAAAAATAAAGTATGTTTGGCTTAATTTCTTTGGTGGGGGGAAATACAATTATTGTATCAGTTTAGCCTAATAAAACCTATTCTGAAACCAGCCTTGTATAGAAGCAAGTGAGATCATGTCAATGCATTGTGTATGTAATGTATTCCCTGTGTTTATTATTTTCAATATGGGATTTTTTATTCTGCAATTCCATCTTATTGTGAAAATATCGATTTTCCCGGATTAATTAGGTACAAGTCTGCTGCAAGTATTTATGTGCTTTTCTGGAGATATAATTAATAAATTAATAAAAGATTTTAATGAGATCTTTCTGCTCTTACTTCATTGATGTTTTTGAGGCAACACCCAGACTCCTGTGTTTGTAGCCATAAGACCATAAACACACTGAATTTACATGCAATTTGGAATAGTAGATGGGACAGGCTTACCAGGGGTTTGACTAATTGCCACTCAACGTGAACCTGGATTTAATATTATTTTACTATTTTGGCCATATTATTTCATCTTACCTGACTGATCTTAACATCAGGGGTTTCAGGAATCTCCAGCTTAAAAAAGAAAGGAAAAACATTGTAATATTTCTGTTGCAAAGAAGCTACAATACAATCTTGCATAAAATATAGGGAGAAGTTATCTTCCCCTACTCTCCCTCTCTTATGCTTACCTGGCAGTTGGTCGTGTCCAGCTCCAGTTGCTGTTCTGGTTTTATCTCCTAAGAGGGATAAAATAAGTGATATGTTAAACTTCTTATAATGCTACAGTTCAATATTGAATATTGAATATTTTAGGATTGTTTTATTTGTAATTATTTGGCACTTACTTGGCAGATGGTATTGCCAGATTCTGCAGGTTGTACCTGGTTAAGAAAGGAAAATAGATCAGAGTCACATATCACTGGTGAGTGGGAGGCGGGGGATATATCTATTGTATGTACAGATCCATATGTGGATATAAATAATATTTATATTACAGTTTTTGGGTTAATTGGTTAAAGTTGTTGTTTGCAAACCATCAGGTTAAATGGTAAAGGTGTATGTTTCCATTAATAGTAACCAGTTTGCCAAAACAACGGTCTATGTTATTCCCATCACTTTATACCACTTCTTATGTCTTCAACAGATTATCGTGGTTAAGACAATGGTATAAAAAACTGTTATATCAGATCTCTGGGAATACGGTGATGTTCCAATGGGGAGCACTGAGCTAACAGTTTTCATGTTAAAAATGTGGTTACAAACTTGTGGAGCTGGGCCCCCTAGAAAAGGCTTAGAACTTGGCTGGGAGGGGAGGCCTCAAACAGAAGGAATCGAATCTAACCACTGCCAAAGTAAAAGGAACTTTGGTAATGATAATAATAATAGTAATCAACACAACATTTAAGGAAAGATAAAATATTAGGACTGTTTGATACCAACTCCTTTATTGCTTACCAAGCAGATGACTGTGTGGGGTTCCTCAATGGCTTCCACCTGGTAGAGTGATAAAAAGATGGTGTTACTTCATGTAATTAAAGGTCTGTCATTCATTCTATAGGAGTATGGTTTGTCTTGGAAATGTATGCTTTTGATTAGATATAACTAATATGTGTAAATATTTTATAATAATAATAAGAAAATAAATGCAGGGTAAGAATAGGAATTTATTTTGATAATAATGCAAAGGCCAAAGGGTATAAGATATGATACTGGACTTTATAGCAAATCATAATACTATGAGTGTGTGCCAGCATGATTTTATGTGTAATAGATCTTGCCAGACTAACTTAATTTCTTTTTATGAGAAGGTAAGCAGGGACCTTGATTCTGGGATGGCAATGGATGTGATTTACTTAGACTTTGCTAAAGCATTTGATACAGTGCCACACAGAAGGTTACTGGTTAAATTAAGGAATGTTGGCCTGGAACTTAGTATTTGTACCTGGATAGAGAACTGGCTAAAAGATAGACTACAAAGAGTGGTGGTAAATGGAACATTTTCTAATTGGACCAGTGTTGTTAGTGGAGTACCGCAGGGCTCTGTACTAGGTCCCTTGCTTTTCCACTTGTTTATTAATGACCTGGAGGTGGGTATTGAAAGTTCTGTTTCTATTTTTGCTGATGATACTAAATTGTGCAGAATTATAGGTTCCATGCATTGTGATTTGTCTTAATCGGGGAAACTGGGCAGCAAACTGGAAAATGAGGTTCAATGCTGATAAATGAAAGGTTATGCACTTAAAATGCAAAAATAATATAAATGCAAGTTATACACTAAATGGCAGTGTGTTGGGAGTTTCCTTAAATGAGAAGGATCTTGGGATTTTTGTAGATGACAAGTTGTCTAATTCAGGGCAGTGTCATTCTGTGGCTACTAAAGCAAATAAGGTTCTTGCATAAAAAAGGGCATTAACTCAAGGGATGAAAACATAATTATGTCTCTTTATAGGTCCCTGGTGAGGCCTCATCTGGAGTATGGGGGGCAGTTTTGGACTCCAATCCTTAAGAGGGATATAAATGAGCTGGAGAGAGTGCAGAGACTAAGTGCAACTAAACTGGTTAGAGGGATTGGAGACTTAAATTATGAGGGGAGACTGTCAAGGTTGGGGATGTTTTCTCTGGAAAAAAGGCGCTTGCGAGGGGACATGATTACACTTTACAAGTACATTAGAGGACATTATAGACAAATAGCAGGGGACCTTTTTACCCATAAAGTGGATCACCGTACCAGAGGCCTCCCCTTCAGACTAGAAGAAAAGAACTTTCATTTGAAGCAACGTAGGGGGTTCTTCACAGTCAGGACAGTGAGGTTGTGGAATGCACTGCCGGGTGATGTTGTGATGCTGATTCAGTTAATGACTATAAGAGGGACTTGGATGATTTCTTGGACAGACATAATATCAAAGGCTATTGTGATACTAAGCTCTATAGTTAGTATAGATATGGGTATATAGAATTTATGTGAGAGTAGGGAGTGGTGTGTGTATGGATGCTGGGTTTTCATTTGGAGGGGTTGGACTTGATGGACTTTGTCTTTTTGTAGGGGGAAATTGTAGGGGGATGTGAATTAACTGGCTAATTCCACTGAACCCCGTGGTTTTATTTATGAATTGAATATGTATATGGCGCAGCTTCATCAAGGTATAAATGTATAGGCAGGGAAATAAACTGGAGTTGTAGCACAAATAGGTAGGAAATGGGGTCACATATTTATGTCTCCAATTCTTCATCACTTACCACTACAGATTCTTTGTTGGTCTTAACTCTTTTTTTCTAGAAGAGAGAAAAAAAAAGAAATGAGCAAATGGAAAACTATAATTATATAAATAAAAGAAATACTTCTCTTAGTTAATAGAAACAACGTAAATATGTAGATAGCAGTTTGATTTTAAAAAATCACATACAATAGAACCCCCATTTTACATCCCTTGATTTTAAGTTTTCCCTCATTTAACATTGTTGTTTTGTGGTCCCGCCTATTTATTATGTATAATACATTTCCCTGATTTTACATTTTTCTGGATTTTACATCATTTTTTCTGGTCCCCTGAAAAACTTAAAATGAGGGTTCAATTGTAGTTAAAATTTTCAGTTTAAATTTTGAATTTGGTGAAACTGGATCCAAAACACTTAAAATTGGGAAAAAGTATTGGGACTTATTAGCAATCAAAATATTTGGTTATCTGTATAGAATGATTTAGTTTTAATTAGTGATGTGCAAATAATTTTTGCCAGCCATGGATTTGCTGCGAATTTCCAAATTTCACCACGTGCAAAATTGCCACGGGAAACTTTGCCGCAGAAAATGGCCATTGACTATAATGCATCTGGACAAAAAAAGTAGCCAAAAAAAAATGCCCATTGATTTTAATGCATTAGGACAAAAAAGTCGCCATATGAAATAATGGCCATTGACTTTAAGGCATTAGGACAAAAAAGTTGCCAAAAAACGCATTAGGACTTTATGCATTAGGACAAAAAAGTCGCCATAAGAAAAAACGCCCATTGACTTTAATGCATTAGGACAAAAAGTCGCCAAAAAAACTGCCCATTGACTTTAATGCATTAGGACAAAAAAGTCGCCAAAAAAAATGCCCATTGACTTTAATGCAATAGGACAAAAAAGTCACCAAAAAAAAAATGCCCATTGACTTTAATGCATTAGGACAAAAAAGTCGCCATAAGAAAAAACGCCCATTGACTTTAATGCATTAGGACAAAAAAGTCGCCATAAGAAAAAACGCCCATTGACTTTAAATGTCATGTGAAATGTCATGTTACAGTAGAAAGAACGACGTCCTTACCTTTCGAAAGCAAAAGCATTTACAGATTGATTTCCACATTTTGCTGTTTTGTAGTTTTCCGATCTTGTTTTGTTGTTCTCTGATCGTTATTTTTGTTGTTCTCTGATTGTTGTTCTCTGATTGTAGTTTTGTTGTTTTGTTATTTTCTGATTGTTGTTTTGAAGTTTTGTTCACTTTGATCTCAAAATATTCTCTCTGTAGAGACAAAAAGAAACACTTTAGTAATCCCAATATGTGTGTGTGTGTGCATGTATACATAGATATACAACTATGGGATCTGTTATCCAGAAACCTGTTATGCAGAAAACTCCATATTACAGAAAGGCCGTCTCCCATAGACTCAATTAATTAAAATGTTTAATAAGGATTTCCTTTTTCTGTGTAATAAGAAAACAATACCTTTTACTGGATCCCAACTAAACTATAATTAATCCTTATTTGAGTCAAAACAATCTTATAGGGTTTAGCTAATGTTTAAATTGTGTTTTTGCAGATTAAAGGCCTGGAGATCCAAATTACAGAAAGATCCCTTATAAAACTGTATGTTAGAACTCCATACATTCTAACATATTGATGATACTGTTAGCAGTCTGTAATACCACATGGTACCAATATAAAATGATTATTTTTAATAAAATTTGCTCCCAAATATACAGAGATCTACTCACCTCAGTCACCTGATCAAGAATGAGAAATCTCAGGCTGCAGCAGTAAACTTTGACTTTTTCCATTATGACATCACTGTGACGTTTTTTCCATTATGACGTCACAAAGACTCAGAGCATTATGACATCACACATGCAGCTGAAGGCAGGACAGTTATATCAGCAAGTTACATAACGGTCACTGAGTTCAGTTAATTTCAAATAAGTTGTAGAGTAAAATGCAGTGGGTTTTGTTGCCATGATGAGAGTGTGTTTATTCAGTATCCATTCTCAGTATAGGGAATAACAGCCCTGCAGCATGTATAATTATTTGTATAAGGAGTGGTACAATGAATAGAATACACAGACTGTCCCATTATTATATGTCATGTATATGAGAATAGGGAACACAGTGTTGGCTTGTACCTGACATAGGGGCCAATTCACCAACCTGAGGAAATTCGCCAGCGCTGGCTTCGCGCACAACACAACACTTCGCCAGTCGTAAATTCGACTGGACAACACTAATTCACGAAGATCCGAAGTTGCGCACAGGGTACCAAACGCTGGCAAAATTACGCCAGCGAAATTACGCTCAGCAGTTCGAAGTTACACTAGTGTTGGCTAATTAGCATACAGCGTGCAGTTAAAGTACAATGGCCGTATATGTTACAGTAAATACATTACACTACACAAGCCCAGGGAAAATTATATAAAGATGTTATATTGCCCTACACATGTGCCCACAGTATAGTTTAGGTGCCATATGTTAGCAAATGTAGGGGGGAAGGAGGGTCCCCCAAAAAAAAATTTACAATCTTTTTCAGTCTATCACCCTTTAAATAGGAAAAAACGTTTTTTGCGACTTAAAAAAATGTTCAAATTTTTTTTGAGGAACTCCTATCTACTCTATTGCACTTCGCCTGGTCTGAGGTGGCGAAGGCAAGTCTGGCGATAGAGGTTACGGTCAGTAAAATCAAAAACTTCGCCAGACCGAAAATTCGCCTGGTCTATCTCCTTGGAGAAATTACGCCAGCAAATTTACGCCAGCTACTGTTAGTAAATTGGCGAAGTGCCAAAATGACATCATGCTGGCGAATTTTCGCCAGCGTTAACCACTTCGCTCTTTAGTAAATTTCCTCCATAGACTGGGGGTCATTTATCAACACTGGGCAAATTTGCCCATGGGCAGTAACCCATGGCAACCAATCAAATTGCGATTGGTAACTGCCCATGAGAATATTTGCCCAGTGTTGATAAATGAGCCCCACTGAGTTTGCAGCAATCTTTTCTCAATGCAAATCAGACCTGTCATTTTTTAACGTTTAAATGTATTTTATTCAACTGGAGCAGCAAATATACACAACTGGATATCAGTGCGAAGAGATTTCTGGCACTAGATTTAATTATGTTAATATAATCATGTTACGTATTTAGCAAACAAAGCCTCAAAATGTTATTTTTCATACAATGCAACTTTTCTCACATAAATGCATAGGACAAGGTTGTGTCTTTTATGTATTTTACCTGACCAGCGTAACCACTAGTGAAGGGTGAATTTCTCCCGTTTTGCCAAAAAAATGTGTGAATTTCCAGCGAAATGCGAAAAATTCATAAAATTAGAAAATTGACACCCACATCAATATTGACACCGGCGTTAAATTCAATGGGTGTCCGAATAGCATCGATTTTGACGTGAGCGACTTTCTGGACGTCCATCCATAATTTTTTAAATTTTTACGAATTTATTTGCCGGCGACGAAACGCAGAAATTCCCAGCGAATTCGCACCAGGTGAAATTTATTTGCCCATCACTAGTAACCGTTAGCTCATTGTAACAGTGTCAGCTTGAATGGTTTCCAATATATTTCTGGAAAGAGTCTGGAAGAAGAAAGCAAAAATTGAAGACCAATTGAAACATTACTTAGAATTGCCCATTCTATAACACACTAACGGGCAAATTTACTAACCTTCGAAAATTGGCCAGTGACGGCTTCGCTCACATCACAACACTGCGCCAGGCGTAGATTCCCATGCAACAACAATATTAACCCTCAAAAGATTCGTAAATATTTTATGTGCATTTATAAAGATTTTGGGACGTCTAATTCTATCAATTGAGGGAATTGGAATAGATGTGTAAAGTTTTACAATTCAATACATAAACTAGGCATGTGACCATTGAAACAAATATGTAAGACGATGATGTTAGCCTCCATGGAGAGAATACTCCTATTCATGATGTTTTTCTTGGTTTCACAGGAAGTTAAAGGAAATTAGCCATTGAAGAAGTGGTGTAACTAGATGTTACTGTGCCCCACATTCAGAGCCGGACTGGGAGTAAAAAGCAGCCCTGGCAAGAAAACATCAAAGTAGCCCACACATAAATGTGTGCTGGTCTTTTACTTATACACGTGTATATTTTATATATATCAACATATACATTGGGTTAAAACTTCAATACATTATATGGTCAAAGACCAACCCCTCAGTGACTTCTAATATCCTTATTATTTACAGTAGGGGGTACATTATCCCTTATAATACATGAGTGATACTCAGAGTTCCCTGTATAACTCAGCCTGCAGCCTTGTGCCTTTATATGGTCACAGAACCCCTCAGTGACTTCTAATATCCTTATCATTTACAGTAGGGGGTACATTATTCCTTATAATACATGAGTGATACTCAGAGTTCCCTGTATAACTCAGCCTGCAGCCTTGTGCCTTTATATGGTCACAGAACAACCCCTCAGTGACTTCTAATATCCTTATCATTTACAGTAGGGGGTACATTATCCCTTATAATACATGAGTGATACTCCGAGTTCCCTGTATAACTCAGCCTGCAGCCTTGTGTCTTTATATGGTCACAGAGCCCCTCAGTGACTTCTAATATCCTTATCATTTACAGTAGGGGGTACATTATCCCTTATAATACATGAGTGATACTCAGAGTTCCCTGTATAACTCAGCCTGCAGCCTTGTGCCTTTATATGGTCACAGAACAACCCCTCAGTGACTTAAAATATCCTTATCATTTACAGTAGGGGGTACATTATCCCTTATAATACATGAGTGATCTCCACTTCAAAAACACTTATGAATGAGAGTTACCTCTAAAGAGAAGGTAGTAGAGGCAGGTCTGTGCAGCTCTTAGGCAATAACTATGTGCAGGCCTTTAAAGGAGAACTAAACCCAAAAATCGAGTATGTGCTGTGAAATATACATATAATGCCAGACATATGATTGTATAGAATATATATAGATCCAATGCCAACCACTATGTATTATGTTAAATGTAGGATAACTGGGCCAGCTTTGGCTTGTGTTTTATCACATAGTGAAAAGGAAGCCCTGCACTTTTTTGATATTGTACACCTATTGTATTGTACACCTGTTGAGTCTTGCCACTCAAGCTGGCTGTAAATCACTCATAAGCTTACAAAAGGATAAGCAACCCAGTGGCAAGAGACATATAAGAAGTCCTACTTGGCCGGTAATTCCAGTGATGAGGGGCACTTTCCTGGGCTTCCCTGAGGAATGGGAAGGGGAGCATGAGCAACTTCCCTGGTTCTGTGCCCTTCTTACAGTTCGAACTAGTGTGGCAGTCTGTCTCTCTCTCTCTCTCTCTCTGTTACTCTTTCTCTCAGACGGAAGGAGACAACGACGTGATAAGCAGTGAGACAGGAGGAGGCAGCGTGAGCTTCATGTCAGAGAGTGGGGAGAAGTCGAGCACAGAGAAATGACTGTACCTCATGAAGCAGACGGCAGGTCATGGACTGTTTTAACAATAAGCTAATTAGGTGGCCTCTCTGTGCGCTGGTGGCAGACCGAATCTAATAAGGAAGCAGGCGTCCCACTTGAGCACACGATAGAGCGGCCCCTCTGGCATTTGCCCGACAGGACAGATTACCAGTCCGGGCCTGCCCACAGTAAATTGTTTCTCAGGCCCCCAAAATTTCTACCAATATTTATTGTATATGACTTACAGCTTCAAGGGGCCCCTAAGCCTCATGGGTCCCCTGCAGCTGCAGGGTCTAGTGATGGGTGAATTTATTCGGCAGGAACAAATTTGCTGTGAATTTCTACATATCAGCGAAATAAATTCACAAATTTGTCATCGTCAAGCCCTTTGACTTTAATGCGCGTCACATTGTCGCCCAAGAATTGACGCCGGCTTCAAAATTTGTGTTTTTTGCCGTTTCATGAATTTCGCGGGAAATTCACAAATTTTTCAGCAAAACGAAACGGGATAAATTCGCCCATTACTAGCAGGGTCTGCTTCCTCTGTAGTTACGCCCCTGCATTGAAGCCTTTTCAATTCTGAAGATTTTTTTTCACCTCATCAATAAAACATTTAATGAAAACATTTACTTTGTGGCATTCATGTTCCTCTTCCTCCTCCAAATGCATTTGTTGACTATTTTACTGTTGTTGTCGTTTGTCCTCAGACTCCCGTGTGTTGGTTGCCCCCGAATAGTAAAGCTGGCCATAGAGGTGAAGATTTTATCCTTGTATCCGCAGAATGTTTGTACGTCCCAATCCTCCAACCTGCCGCTAACTATTCAGATAAAATAAAGTAGTAAAATAACAAATCAGATGGTGTTCTGGCCGTGACAGCAATTACAAAATTACAAAAGTACAAAAGTTATATCTGACAAATAGTACTGACAGTCACCCATTGATATCATCAGATACATGCAGAGATGTTATCATTAGCCAATAGAAATCTTCTAATCTGTCCGATCAACTAAACAACCAATCGCCATGATACAAAAAATTACGATATGCACACTTTCCGAAAATCGTATGAAACTTTGATTCTACAACTATGGGGGAAATTTACTAAAGGGCGAAGTGGCTAACGCTGGCGAAAATTCGCCATCGTGACGTCATTTCGGCACTTCACCGATTTACTAATGGTAGCTGGCGTTATTTCGCCAAGGACTCTGGCGCAACTTCGCCCTCTAACGCCAGGCGGATTTTCGCTAGTGTTACTACGCAAATTCACTACGTTTTTGATTTTACTGACCGTAACCTCTATCGCCAGACTTGCCTTCGCCACCTCAGACCAGGCGAAGTGCAATAGAGTAGATAGGAGTTCCTCAAAAAATAGTTGAACATTTTTCTAAGTCCCAAAAAATGCTGGCGTTTTTTCCTATTTAAAGGTGAAAGACTGAAAAAGATCATAATTTTTTTTGGGGGTACCCTCCTTCCCCCCTACATTTGCTAACATATGGCACCTAAACTATACTGTTGGCACATGTGTAGGGCAAAATAACAACTTTATATAATTTTATTAAGGTTCCCTGGACTTGTGTAGTGTAATGTATTTACTGTAACATATACGTCCATTGTACTTTAACTGCACGCCGTATGTAATTAGCCAACGCTAGTGTAACTTCGAACTGCTGAGCTTAATTTGGCTGGGTAATTTTGCCAGTGTTCGTTATATTGTGCGCAACTTAGGATCTTCGTGAATTAGCGTTGTCCAGGCCAATTTACGCCTGGCGAAGTGTTGCGATGTGCGTGAAGCCAGCGCTGGCAGATTTTCACTGGTTAGTGAATTTGCCCCAATATCTTTGCGTCTCCAGCTTAAAGGAGAAACCCCTTATTAAAAAAACCCTACCCCACATAGACCCCCTCCCTCCTCTCCCCCAGCCTAGCTGCTACCCCGGCAAATGTCGCTAACTACCCCTCGGTGCAGATTCAGGGGCAGCCATCTTTCAGGTCTTCGTGTCTTCTTCTGGCATTTCAGCAATTTCCATCACTTTTGGCACATGCGTAATTGTCACGAACCGGGAAATTGCTCCAAGTATGCTTGCGCCACCACGCCGGTCTCATTGTCAGATTACTGAAGACCAGAAGATGGCTGCCGTGAACTGCGATAACTGAATCCACACTGAGGGGTGCATATATATATCTTTGCATCTATGGCCAGCTTAGGAAGAAACAGATATATGTGACTAAAGGATCCCTTTTTTATGACATTTTAAGGTGAACGGAAGCTTTAAACAAAATAAATGTGTATTCGCGAAATGGAACGTTCATGTAAATAAAAATTTTTAAAAATGAAATGTTTTAAGCAATGAAAAATTCACGTAAATGGGATGTTTAATGAAATGGAATGCTCAAGTACGCGAACCATTAACAGAGGGTGAACATAAAGAACCTTTTTTTTATCAAAGTCTGGATTTTTTTGAGTATTTTAATCCAAACTAGAAACCACTATTTGACCTTATTTAATAATAAAAAAAAGCACGATTTAATCTGATAGGGAACAAACCTGAATACATTGGGCAAAAATCCAAATAGTACAAAAAGTTTTATTCCAAATCACTTTTTTTCTAGATTTTTATGCAAAAAGCCCAAATATTTCTGATTTTTTGCTTGAAAAATCTGAAAAAAATCCAAAAATTTTAGCTCATTCCAGCACAAACCACAGAAACTTCCAAATAGAATAGGGACCTCTCCCATTGACTTATATATGACCTCAGTAGGTCTGAGATGCCGTATTTTCAGATTCTGACTTTTTGCAGCCTCGGGGTATGATAAATCTTGAAAAATTCTAGGTTTTTTTCCCACAAAAAATTTGGTTTTTATTGTAAAAAAAAACAAAAAAAAAAAACTTGGATTTTCCAATTTTTTGGCATTTGGAGTTTAATAAATAGCCCCCCAAAATGTTTCAAGAAATGCAGCCTTCAGGTGACCAGATTAATTAAAGATATTGAATAATGATACTGATATGGAATTGAATGTTCAAGTTCAACTGTCCAGCACTTCAGCTTTCACTATGAAAGATTGTTTTGAAGTCTATCCTGTAAAAGATAAAATAACACATTCCTTATTATCTAAATTGTAAGATCATCAGTGCAGTACTGCATGGGATATAGGGGCAGATTTACTAAACGGTAAAGTGACTAACATCGGCGAAGATTCGCCAGCGTTACCGGTTTAAGTGACTTTGCCGACGGGTGCAGGCATCACTTCACTAGCTAAGGAGATAGACGCTAGCGGTGATTCAGACTTTTCACTCTGGCGAATGGACGTTATGACACAAATTCACTAAGATGGAAAAAGTTTCTAATTCCAAAAAACGCTGGAGTGATAGGCTGCAAAAGTCCTTAAAAAACTTTTTTGGGTAACCAGGTTCCCCCATACATTTTCTAACATATGGAACAGGGCTGTCCAACTGGCGAGCGAGCCACACTAAGCAGGCCGCCAGCTCTCTGCCACCCAATCGCATCAGTGACGTCATTGACGCGTATACGCACGCCGCACTGCACTGCCGCACTGCACAGAAGGAGCTATTACTTGCTGACAAGAGGGAGAAGGTGAAGTGACCATGATTACTGAAACAAATTATTAAATAAACGCTTGAAAAAATGAAAATAAAAAACCCCATTAAAAGTGTGCCCCTCAATGATGGCGTCCTAGACAGCTGCCTACTCTGCCTACCCCCAGTTCCGGCCCTGATCCCTGCAGTGAGCACCAACCATCAGTTTTTTTGGTGTGCTATTAATGTGAACATGGTCTTGCGGTAACATGGGTGTGGTTTAAAGTGGGTGTGGTCTAAAACAGGGAGTGGCTAACATTGGTTTACATTATCGGCCCTCCACCATGTAGATTAGAAAAATTCCGGCCCTCTGTACCATATAAATTGGACAGCAATTTTTAGCAGCTGGCAGAGGTGATGTGATCAATATTATTATCAGGATTAGCAGATAATATTATAAAAAATACCTTCCAAATAATGTATATTTGCCTGAACACACAACTCAAATCATTTCTCAAATTATATTCTCTTCTCCTCCACATGAGCCCTAAGTGCCTCATCACAATCTGAGTTGTGTCTTCCTCTTGTGTCTTGTGTCGTTTGCTATTCAAATTATTAGGGGCTTATTTATCAAAGTCCAATTTTATCTCAACATTTTCTGCTACAAACTTCAATCAAATCCGCTCGGTTTTCTACACATTACATTTTCCTGAAAATTTGCTTTGCAGGAAAAAAATAATCAGATTTTCACGATTTTTCACCCAAAAACTCTAATGATTCTTATGCCTTTTTCCCAAAAACTCTGAAATCATCGGGGTATTGCACGAAACCCAGCGCAACATCAAAAAATGATTGGGACTTCTCCCATTGACTCATACAGTATGCAACTTTGACAGCTCTGAGATGCCGGATTTTCTGATTCAGATTTTTCCATCCTAAGCTAATATAAATTTACTAAGGGACAGATGTATTAAGGTTCGAATATCGAGGGTTAATTAACCCTCGATATTCGACCGGCAAATTAAAATCCTTCGACTTCGAAGTCGAAGGATTTTGCACAATTCGTTCGATCGTACGATCGAAGGAATAATGGTTCGATCGAACGATTAAATCCTTCGAATCGAACGATTCGAAGGATTTTAATCCATCGATCGAAGGATTATCCTTCAACCAAAAGAAGTTAGCCAAGCCTATGGGGACCTTCCCCATAGGCTAACATTGACTTCGGTAGCTTTTAGGTGGCGAACTAGGGGGTCGAAGTTTTTTCTTAAAGAGACAGTTCTTCGACTATCGAATGGTCGGATAGTCGAAAGATTATTAGTTCGAATCGTTCGATTCGAAGTCGTAGTCAAAGGTCAAAGTAGCCCATTCGATGGTCGAAGTAGCCAAAAAAACACTTCGAAATTCGAAGTATTTTTTCTTCTATTCCTTCACTCGAACTTAGTGAATGGGCCCCTAAGTGTTTAGTGAATAACCCATTTTTTATTTCAAGTGCTAATAGGTTGTTCCTTAAATTCCAACATCCTCAGTGTGGTGCTATACCCTAGAATAGCAAAGCATGCACTCAATAACAATACAATAACCAACCACATGACCCATGATACATCTAGAGCATTTTATATATTAAACTTACGGTTATAAACACTGAGCAAATTTGCACTGGGCAGTAACCCATGGCAACCAATCAGATGATTGCTTTTCACCTGGCTGAAAAAAGCTAATCACTGATTGGTTGCTATGGGTTACTGCCCAGGTGCAGATTTGCCCACTGTTTGTAAATGAGCCACCTGTATCAGCCTAGTGACTCAGCACCCTACAGTAATCCACAAGTTCAAAGTTGCCCACAACAGCTCTTGACTCTTGTTTGGCCATCCTTTGAGTTTGTAAACGACACAAAGAAATCACACAAAGAAGTTGGTCTAACCCAAGCTGTGACGTAGACCAGCCGCTATAAAGACCCTTGTGCCAGCGCTCAGTCTAACCCACATTCTGGAGTTGACCAGCTGCTACAAATGATAAAAAGCCAATATCTGTACACAAAAAAGAAGAAAAATTGCAATCACACAGTTGTCCTTTAAAAATATTTATTACAAAAAATGTAGTGCTAGAACAACACTTTGGCCCAAATATGTAAGCTCACGTGCCACGTCAAGGCCCCTTATTGTACATGAGTCCTACACTATTCATTAGTAGTGATGGGTGAATTTATTCGCCAGGCTTGAATTATGGGTTTTAACGCAGGCAAATAAATTCACAAAATTGCAACGCAAATTCGCCAGCGTCAACAGTTTTTGACACCGGCGTCAATTCCGACGACAATTAAACAGAAACCCTTTGACGCCTGCGATTTGATGTTAAGATTCCCGTTTGGTGAATTTCTCGACCAGTTTGGGAATTTCACTGGAAATTCGCGGTGAAGCAAAACGGGACAAAGTCGCCCATCACTACCCATTAGCATTCTGAGTTTGTAGTGCATTTAAAATCAGGTCCCCCAGCAAGCAGTGTGACTCAGTAGTAAAACAATTGCACACTTACCCTTAACTCAGAGGCTCTAGTGAGAAAGCCTTTGAGTTAAACGGCTAAGTCCTGGTGTAAAGAAAACCACAACAAGTAATTTAAAGTTGTGTGTAATTATCAACCAAGCAATGCGGAATTTGACAAGGCTTAGGATTTTGCATTATAGCTGGAAGAACAAGACATATTGGGGCAAATTTACTAAAGGACGAATTTACTAAAGGACTTTGCTAACGTTAATTCGCAGTGAATACGCTTATTCATGACAATGCGAAGTTTCGCCAGCGAAAATTCATCAGGGCAGACATTTCTAAGAGAATGTTCGCTAGCGTTACTTTCTTCCTAGCGAAAGTTTGTTAACATACTTGCCTTACGTCAATCTAAAATGACATTTTTAAGGGTAGGACTACACAGCCGACTTCAATGTGCTTCCATCGGATCCGACGCTGGGCAACAGTGTCGGACTGAGCCGGCAGGAAACCGTGAAAATGCCCCCATGGGCACCCAGACCCCTCCCCCAATCTGCTGTCCCCCCAAAGAAAGTTTGCGCTGTGTGCAGTCGCTGTCTGCAGGGCCTTTTTCACATTCCTTCCTGCTGCAACCAGCATAGAACACAATTGGGGCTCATTTATCAACACTGGGTAAATTTGCCCATGGGCAGTTAACTATAGCAACCAATCAGTGATTAGCTTTTTGAAGCCAACTGCAAGTAGAACAATGAATGCAGCAATCTGATTGGTTGCCATGGGCTACTGTTGATAAATGACCCCCACTCTGTGTGTGCACGCCTGTCCAGAACCGCATGCGCAAATTGGAGCGGCGGATGGGGGGGGCTGCGTGGGCTCTATAGCAGTGGGAGCCGGGCCCTCCAGTCCAACCCTGCTGGGCAACAAAACGCACGCGTCAAGTCAGATGCGAAAGGAACAAGGTAAGTAATATAGAGTTGGATGGTGTTGCAGTGGTGATCCGACACGACTGTCAGATCAACGCTGCGACACCATGCGACAATTCTCTTACCTTATTTTTCTCGCATGCGTTTAGTCGCAGCGCGTCGGATCGCGACAAAATCGCTCGTGGAGTCCTACCCTTACTCTTCAATATTAGAAAAATGGTGACACATGGAAAATAGAAGGTACAGGTATGGGACCTGTTATCCAGAATGCTCAGCACCTGGGGTTTTCCGGATAACGGATCTTTCTGTAATTTGGGTCTTCATGCCTTAAAGGAACAGTAACACTAAAAAAATTTTTATTAAAATATCCATTTCCTCCCCACTAATAATAGATCTACCCTGCATAAAGTTTATTAATATCAATGCTTTATTAAAAAAATACTGTTTGAAAACACTGGTTCCTGTCTACTGCAAAACGGCGATATGGCGACTCACTCTGCAGATCTGCGCTCCACACCTTCCCCCTAACCCGACGTCTGCCTAAACCGGACGACTCCCGGCTCTGTTGGTCTCTGCTGCCAGGTAATTGAGGGGCTCTTGTCTGAGCTGGGGTAGCAGTTGCTGCAGACTCTGGGCTCGGGTGCGGGGCCGACGTGCCGACTTCTTTTTTTCCTCAGGTACCACGGACTTGTCATCAGCTGCCTGCTACCATAGGAAAGAGCACTGGGGCAGCGCTCAGTGTTCCCGCAGTCCTGCCACTACGGGGTAAGCTGGGGAAAAGAGGGGATCTCTGCCACTTCCCGCAAAATAAGGCTTGTATGCTGTGTAAGAATGGGCTACATAGAGAAAGCTTGGAAATTGGTGGAAACAGAAAGTGTTTTCTGCCCTTAGTGCTGCTGAACATTTTCAGTTGGAAGTAGTCTTCCTGCCTAGCTTCCGGTTTAGGCAGACGTCGGGTTAGGGGGAAGGTGTGGAGCGCAGAGTGAGTCGCCATATCGCCGTTTTGCTGTAGACAGGAACCAGTGTTTTCAAACAGTATTTTTTTAATAAAGCATTGATATTAATAAACTTTATGCAGGGTAGATCTATTATTAGTGGGGAGGAAATGGATATTTTAATAAAAAAAATTTTAGTGTTACTGTTCCTTTAAGTCTACTAGAAATTCATTTAAACATGTAGGCTGGATTTGCTTCCAATAAGGATTAATTATATATTAGTTGGGATCAAGTACAAGCTACTGTTTTATTATTACAGAGAAAAAGGAAATCATTTTTAAAAATTTGGATTATTTGGATAAAATGGAGTCTATGGGAGACAGCCATTCCGTAATTCGGAGCTTTCTGGATATCGGGTTTCCGGATAAGGGATCCTATACCTGTAATTGGAAAAAGTCATTATTTCTGGGGATCTATCTGAAAACAACTAGTTGTTTGAAGGTGAACAACCACTTTAATTCTCCTATGTTCATCAGAAGAGCTACTTTTCTTTTCCTTTTTTTTTTTTTTGCCTGAGGCTGAAAGTCAATTCATGTAATACATATTGATTTAATTTCCACTCGTTATGAAAACGCTTGCTATAAGTTTCTCTGCGGGGGGTTAAAATCGGAGACAATATGTGGGATTTGGCAAATATTGCCGAAGGCTCTTTATCAACACAAAGCACGTGCTCTCGCTAACGTGTGCATTATTCATTACGAAACTTTTTGGACGTGAAGGCATTTTCTTTGTGTGTGCTTAAAGGAAAACTATACCCCCAAAATGAATACTTAAGCAACAGATAGTTTATATCAAATTGAATGACATATTTAAGAATCTTACCAAACTGGAATATATATTTTTTTTTTTTAAACTGACAAGTTTTATTGAGTTCAGTACGCATAAATCAGGCTATCCGTGGCTGGAATATATATTTACATAAATATTGCCCTTTTACATCTCTTGCTTTGAACCACCATTTCGTGACTCTATCAGTGCTGCCTCAGAGATCACCTGACCAGAAATACTACAACACTAACTGTAACAGGAAGAAGTGAGGAAGCAAAAGGCAGAACTCTGTCTGTTAATTGGCTCATGTGACCTTACATGTGGTTTGTATGTGTACACAGTGAATCTTACGATCTCAGGGGGCGGCCCTTATTTTTTAAAATGGCAATTTTCTATTTATGATTACCCAATGGCACATACTACTAGAAAAGTATATTATTATGATAATGGTTCATTTACATGAAACACATGAGCGGTTTTACTAGTTTAGTATCTTTTAATAGAGACCTACATTGTTTGGGGGGTATAGTTTTCCTTTAACACCCCTAGCTTGCTGACAGATGTCATTTGCTTTTCTGTCCTCTTTCTGCAAATACACGGTGAATAATTAAATACAGTCAATTTCATAAGGTCCTTACAGAAATATTCATTATGTATTGCATTTCCCCAGAATGCATTCGTATTCAAAATTAAAAAAAAAAAACACAGAGATGAAAATATAGTTTAATATTATTTAATAATAATTAAACTCTGTTTCTATTAGAAAAGTAGCACGAAGTTAGAAAAATCAAGTAAATTGCTACATTTATTTATACTTAGAATAACAGCTTTAATGTTGAAGTTGTGCTCCTCAGTAATGAGATTATGTAGAGAGAAGCCATAAATTGACAAATATAAGAAATTACTTTATATAAATATATACAGGTATGGGATCCGTTACCTGGAAACCCATTATCCAGAATTCCTGAAGATCATCTCCCTTAGACTCCATTTTATCCTTATAATCCAAATTTTTAAAAATTCCCTTTTCTCTGTACAGGTATAGGATACATTATCCTGAAACCTGTTATCCAGGAAGCTCTGAATTACAGAAAGCAGTCTCCCATAGACTTCATTTTATCCAAATAATCAAAAAATTATCTAAAAATGGTTTCCTTTTTCTGTTTAATAATAAAACAGTAGCTTGTACTTGATCCCAACTAAGATATAATTAATCCTTATTGGAAGCAAAACCAGCCTATTGGCTTTATTTAATGTTTACATGATTTTCTAATAGACAGGGGCAGATTTATTAAGTTCGAGTGAATAATTCGAATGAAGAAATATTCGAATTTCAAAGTAATTTTTTGGGTACATCAACCATCAAATTGGTGAAATTAGAATGATTCGACGTAAAAATCGCTCGACCATTCGATAATCAAAGTACTGTCTCTTTAAAAAAAAAAAACTTCGACTTCATACTTCGCCACTTTAAACCTACCGAAGTCCAATGTTAGCCTATGGGGACCTTTCCCAGCAGTTTTCTAAGTTTTTTGGGTCGAATAAAAATCCTTCGATCGATCGCTTAAAATCGTTTGAACCATTTGATTCGAAGTATTTTATCGTTCGATCTAAAGATTTTTATTAGATCGTTCGATCGAAGCTTTTGCGCTAAAATCCTTCAAATTCGAAGATCGAATTTGAGGGTTTTTTAACCCTCGAAATTCGACCCTTGATAAATCTGTCCCTTAAGGTATGAAGATCCGTTACAGAATTACAGAAAAATCCGTTATCCGGAAAGCCCCAGGTCCCAAGCATTCTGGATAACAGGTCTCATACCTGTAATAATAAAACAGTAGCTTGTACTTGATCCAAGTTAAGATACGATTAATCGTTATTATCCGGGAGCACTAATTAATGCATATGTTCTCTTCAGATGTAACACCATAGAAGTCCATATTTGCTAAATCTAATACCAGAAAGCAAAGGTTGCATAAGCAAGACATGTTAATAGTGTAGCCTTTAGATGGCTACAGAGAAGGTCAGTTCCAGCTGACTCAGTCTTTGTGATAAGAATAGCTACATGCTAGAAGGACAAACAATAAATATATATGAACTAAATGACTATGTCAGGGGTGTCCAAACTTTTTGCAACGAGGGCCAGATTTGGTGAGGTGAAAACGTGCGGGGGCCGACCATTCAGTCTGACACATATCACTTCCGAGGTAGCTAACTAGCGATTTAGGCCCTAAATCTAAAATCTTTACACATCAAAAATGTCTGTTTTCCCGGTACAGAAAATAACTCATTTTTACTGTTAATTTTAGTTGAATAACTGTAACACTTTAAACTGAGTTCCTCATAATTTAAGGCTTTGTATTCAGGCATTACAGAAATGGATTAACACCAAACACCAGCTTTGTGCACTTGACCACGGATTAATACTGGCTCTTCATCTTCGACAAGCATTAGGCTTTCCTCCAGAAATGTTCAGTGCAGATATTGCATCCAGCGCAGGCTTAAAATCTACTTGGGTTGGTTCCCACTTGAACTTTTTACTGGAATCAGTGGTTAACAAGTAAGGGGATTACCCCAATTTGCTGATGTTCCTGTGTGCCGATTCCTCCTTTCGTTTCGTTCCATTGTAAATCCCATAATGTCAAGGCTAGACCTCATCTTTAATGTCTCTTTCTTCATCATTGGCTTCTTTAATGAGTTTTTCTTGAACCTCACGAAGTTTCATTAACTTGCTAAAAAGGGTTAGCTTCTCCTCCTGATAGACCATTTCCAGCAGGTTGATGCTGTGGAAGAATCCCTGGTGTTGGTCAGACACACATTTGTCACAGCACGGGATGGTAAAGTTCTTATAGTACAACTTCAGCTTCTGAACGGAGTGTTCCCCGCAGAGATGAAAGTTCTGCTTGTGCAAAGGCTCTTCCAAGCTGCCAGCTCTTCCCAGCCCTCCATGAGACTCCTCCTCCTTCCTCGTGGCCCCCATGAGCCGCACCACCTCCGCCAGAGTGCTGTTAATGGGCAGTGACGATAAGCCGCCGGGGAGAGAAGTAATCTTGCGGCAGAGCGGGCACTGAACCGTGTGCAGGGCTGAGGCATCGACGGCGCTCAGTGGGGAGACGCCCCCACACACAGCGCTTACAGAAGTTGTGCAAATACAACGGCAGAGTAACACAAGCACATAGTATACTGTCACTAGCAACCACAAGTAGTGACAGGCAGCTGACCACAGTTCTGTTCTATTGTAGCAATAGAATGGATTACTTACGCATACAATAGATTGAGACACACAGCACTTGTCAGACTCGCCTCCATCTCAGCGCACAAACGATAACCATGCGCACACAAACAGCGTAGCTAACGAATGTTTATTACCTGCTGCGAGCCAATTAAAAATGGATCGCTGGCGGCATTTGGCCCGCGGGCCGTAGTTTGGACACCCCTGGACTATGTTATTCAATGAACTCCTACATGATGACACAGCCTTTACATGAGGTCTACAGATTTTCAAGTCTGCTAAAAAGAAGCACAAGCACCACCTGACCTGGGTCGGACTGGCCCAGCGGGACACCGGGAAAAAACCCGATGGGCCCTGGTCCTCATGGGCCCCAGCCAGGCCAGACCCCCTCTCCTGATTTCCTGGCCCTACAAAAAAAAAAATCTGTGGCGCTGAGCAGCACCGGCCACGCATGCTCGCCGCTCGGCTCCGTTTGTGCATATGCGATGTGCGGTGTCGCAGGAGTGGGGCCAGGGAGTCCGACCCTGCCTTATGGCCTGTAAATAAATAGTTTTACTAATCCAAGGCATATGGGTAGGGTGAATGTTCTTACCATACATGTTTATAGAAGCAGCTGGAATGCATCTTGACAAATGAACTCTTTCTACTCATAACTGATCAATTAACAGTCAAGACAATAGACAATCAAGACAATAGCCCTCAGTGGGGACCCTGAAATTACCGCCACATTTATGGGGCCAGTAGCTCCAAGCTTCCCCTTGAATTAATAGGCGAAACTTTCACAAATATAAGTGCAAGTAGCTTGTTTAGGGACCAGCCTAAACTTTCCTTTGGTAAATCTGTCCTGACAAATGTAAACCTGACAGAAGAGTCTTTTTTTGTCTAAGTATGAATCTTCTTGAGCATGAGTAAATATTAACTGTTATTTGGGTTTAAGGCTTGCACCTGATCCTGATCGATGGTCAACCTGCGGGTCACCTTGGGTTTCTAGTTAACATGCACTTTACTACTTTCAATGTTGTCTATTTGTGTTAACCTTTATAAACAAATCTAAATGCTGCAGCCCTTAGCACTCCAACACTTGCACCATACCATCATAAATAAACCTTAAAGGGGAACTATTGGTTCAAAAATTAAATTTTTTCAACATGTATATTATGTATACAGAAAGATTAACACTAGAAGTTTATTTATCTATTACCAATTATATATTATACCTGGGGCTTTCCAGATAATTGATATTTCCGTAATTTGGGTCTTCATACCTTAAAGCTGGCCATAGATGTTGAGATTTTTAAAAGATCTGATCCTCATCGTGAGACCACGATTTTCTCGGAACGATCGTACGAATTGACCATGAACTAAAAAGACCAATTTGCCAGGAAAAAACAAATGGGAGCTGCCTGCTTGGCCCTGCAGACATAGATAGATTGCATTGGGACCGACAAAGATTTTTTAACCTGGCCCCAAAATCGAAAGATGTATGATCGTTCGAATCCCACTAACCACACGATAATTTCGAAGGATTGGTCGGACTTCACTAAAATCAGTCATTCGGCAAGAAGAAGCGTCGCGTCTATGGGGAGCTTAAGTCTACTAGAAAATCGTGTAAACATTAAATAAACCCAAAAGTCTGGTTTTGCTTCCAATAAGGATTAATTATATCTTAGTTGGCATAAAGTTCAAGCTACTGTTTTATTATTACAGAGAAAAAGGAAATCATTTTTAAAAAATTGGATTACTTGGATAAAATGGAATCTATGGGAGATGAGTTTTCTGTAATTTGGATTTTTCTGGTTAATGGGTTTCTGGATAACGGATCCCATACCTGTATGAACCGATGGCGATATAACCTGTATGTTTTGTTAGTATTTCTTTTCGCCACATGCTATCCTTGGGAATAAAACATAGCTAGCTGAGGGCTGTTAATTTAAAACCCTGCAAATCTTGATTGAAATGGCACTGTGGGTATAGCCTGATGACTTGCGGTGTAAGGCTCCAATGCAGTATATCTGAATGAGCTTGACATGCTATGGAGTGTAATTATGGTTTCATTTGACTTTAAATACAAAAATAATTTTTACAGAAACAGCGTCCTCAATCTTCAAAACAGTGCTGTTAAAAGGATAACAATTGTGTTTTCTATACTTGTGGAATAATGAATTTCTGACTAAATTACTTTTTCTTGGCTTTGGTTTTTTACACAAGGTTAGCTATGGGCATCAAAGCATTTTCCCATATCTCCCATGGGTGGAATTTAACAAAGTATAGGGGTTTGGATTAGGGATGCACCGAATCCACTATTTTGGATTCGGCCGAACCCCCGAATCCTTTGTGATTCGGTCGAATACCGAACCGAATCCTAATATCCGAATTTTGCTGAAAAAGGCTGAATCCTGGCCGAATCCCGAATCAAATCCTGGATTTGGTGCATCCCTAGTTTGGATGCATCAAGAGAATGACTGAGCGTAATTGCTCAAGGTAAGGTTTGACAGGAGGCCTAGCCTAATTAGGCTAGTTGACGAGTTTTTCAGTTATTTACTGAGACTGGGAGTTTCTGTGGCCCAAATTTAGCAAAAAGTTGCTGAAGGGGTGTGGTGCTATTATAAAACGACTGCCAATTCTATAGAAGACACAGCTCGTACACAATTTGTTAGCGGTTAAAGTGATGGTTCATCTTTAAAGTAAACTTTTATATGTTATAGAATGGCCAATTCTTAGCAACAGTTCAATTGGCCTTCATTATTTATCTTTATAGGTTTTTAAATTATTTATCTTTTTCTTCTGACTCTTTCCAGCTTTCAAATGGAGGTCGCTGTCCCCATCTAAAAAACAAATGCTCTGTAAGGCTACAAATGTATCGTTATTGTTACTTTTTTTATTGCTCATCTTTCTGTTCAGGCCTCTCCTATTCATATTCCAGACTCTTATTCATATCAATGAATGGTTGCTAGGGGAATTTGGAATTTTGATAAAATTGCAAACTAGCGGCTGAATAAAAACCGAAATAACTCAATAACCACAAAGAATAAAAAATGGAAACCAACTGCAAAACTCTACATCATAATAAAGTTAACTCAAAGGTGAATAAAACCACCATCATAATGTATGGCATGGATTCTGATATTGTAAAGAGTGTGCCGATCTATTACCAGGCTTGGGCACTGTCAGAAGCACACAAGTAAAGCAAAATACACAAGCAGAGCAACATTTTAATATCTGAGGTCCACTTGTTCTTGTCTGTGCATGCTTCTTTGCCTTTGTATATCGTCTCTTTACCCATTAAAGAAATATTAACACCGGCTTGTTTATACAGAGCTGATTATGTTTCCTTCAATTAAGTCCCCTGATTCCAGGGGGTGGGGGAGTAGTAAGTGTAAATAACTCTATTATTAGTGCTTTGATGTCTCCCAGTGGATGCAGGCAGACTATAAGGGAGGAACTCCACGGGCGATTTCAATGCAATCCGGCGCGATGCGCAAAGATGCAGGCGTCAAGTCGGATGCAACAGGAACGTCGGATGGTGTTGCAGCGACATGACTGTCGGATGCAGACACTGCACGCTACATCTACATCCGACAGTCATGTCGCGTCAGATGAATGCTGCGACTTCATCCAACATTTCCATCTCGCATCTGCCACGACTACTGCGTTTTTGCACTGCTCTTCGTATCGCGCCGAAATTGCCTGTGGAGTTTCTCCCTAACTCAAGCAATTGTCCGTACTAGAGAGTTGGACAGGGCTTCTTCAACAGCTTATATTATTATACATAATAAATATGGTTTTCATTCTTTAGTGCTATGGAGTTAGGGTCAGGGCACACAGGGCGACAAATCTCCTCTTCTTCGGGGCGACTAATCTCCCCAAACTGCCTCCCCTGCCTTCCTTGAAAGTAGGAGGAAACTTTAGGCGACATCAGAAAATGAATAGCTCTGAGTGCCATCCCTCCGGTGATTTACATTTTAGCCTGCGGGAAGGCAGTTCGGGGAGATTAGTCGCCCTGAAGAAGAGATTTGTCGCAGGGCGACTAATCTCCCCGAATCTGCCTGTGTGCCCTGACCCTAAAAGTGAAGATGTTGCTTTGAAACCTTTTCAAGATTACTCATCAAGTCCAGTTGGGGAAAGATTAAGACTAGTGGCAATGTGTGAAAGATTCAAATATACTCACGATACTTTTTTGATATATTTGTGAAGTAAAGTCTCAGCATGTCTCCCAGTCACGTGACCCAGCGTGATATCCTGAACTATAGAACAAACGATGAAAACGCGATGCCAATTGAATTGGTGTACTTAAGAGTACCTCCAAATCTTTAATGTGCGGAAAAAGGAGAACCAAATGTTTCAGGAGCCTCACGCTCCTTTCATCAGTGGATAAGTGCACTTATCCACTGATGAAAGGAGCGTGAGGCTCCTGAAACGTTTGGGTCTCCTTTTTCCGCACATTAAAGATTTGGAGGTACTCTCCACTGATGAAAGGAGCATGAGGCTCCTGAAACGTTTGGGTCTCCTTTTTCCGCACATTAAAGATTTGGAGGTACTCTCCACTGATGAAAGGAGCGTGAGGCTCCTGAAACGTTTGGTTATCCTTTTTCCGCACATTAAAGATTTGGAGGTACTCTCCACTGATGAAAGGAGCGTGAGGCTCCTGAAACGTTTGGTTCTCCTTTTTCCGCACATTAAAGAGGTCCTCTAAGTACACATAATTGAATTGGCATTGCGTCATCATCGTTTGTTCTATAATTTAAGACTAGTGGCACACATAGCATTTTGACTTTTGAAGTGGTAACAGGCCTGTTACATTGGAGGTCAAAGAGCCAGTGTGCCATAGCACTTAAATCTATGTTTCCATAGGGCGCCCTTTGGACCTTTACACTAGTGATATGCGGGTCAAGAATTTCACGACCCGCATCTGACCCGGGCCCGCTGCTCCCCTTTATTTATAGACCCACCATCAACCTGCCCCACAGTGACTTCACAAAAGGGGCGGGGCAGGCAGAAGTCTATAAATTCCAGCGCCGAAAGCTGGCAGTACTTGGTCGCGCATTTTGTCCAGGGGTCGGCCCGAACCTGCCCCTCCCGCGGGCCTCGGGTCAACCCACACATCACTACCATACACACCTGACACCCTGATGCTACACTTATATTTAACTACCATATCAGCTAGTTATTCCTGTAGATTGAAGACTTGTAATGTTCTTAGAATTGAACATTTTTGCTCTTATCCTTGTGACCTTTGTCAATGTACCAACTCACCAACATAGTCATTTACAGATTTTGCTCATTAGCTTGTATATTGCAAGCTTATTTGCTGTGAACATGACCTGATGTACTGCATGAATTAAAGATATTGGATGTTTCCGGAGTCCATAAATTATCTACCAAGGCCTAGATATGAACTCATCACATACCACTGTGGGGACATGACCTGGAGCAAGGAAACTACTGAGCGTAGCATTATCATTCTCATTTTCACTTCTTTAACTCCTGGCAAAAATGGAGTCCTTGGAATGCATTACATTAAAAAATTCAAAACTAATAAAGTTAGGATTTTTGCAAGTCGAAATAAATGTTCTGGTTAATAAATTATTTTGTGGAAATTCAGTTACTGGAGACAACTTAAGGTAATGACTACGTTTATTTGCCACAAGCTGCTTGGATTCTGAACAAAGAGTCAGGATCCAAAATAAAGGAATCACAGAGTTTTATAGACTTGGGAACCTATGACATGAAAATGTATGGGAGTAAAAGGGAGTTACTGATTGGAGAGCATAGAGATATCTTTTCACAGCACAGAAAAACAAACTTCTCTTACAGCCTTTAAGGTGGTTCTGCCACAAGGCCAGGGTACAAGTGACCAAGGCTAGGTATAGAAAAGAATACATCCATGTCAGGGGGCTCACAGATGTCAGCAAGCTTTCACAAAAAGTGAAACAATGTCTGATTTTAATATTGTTTCTATTCCCTGTATTTTCTTAGAAGGCATTAATGCGCAGTATAGAGGTACGGCTGGATTTGCATTTTTTGTTGTCCTTGGCACTTACTGGTGACTATCCCAGTAACGAATCCTTTACTGACAAATGTTAACGTAACCATATTCCAAAAACTACCCTGATAAAAGTGACTGACAAATGAATTAGCCTTAGCAGCCTTCTTGGCCCTTATACTATATAGGGCAGTTATTGTGGCCATGGAGTATTCTTCCTCTGCCTATTTGCATACATATTTCAGTTGCAGACATATTTACATTAGAAGGACAGCAGGCCTAGTGGCCATAAACAAATTAGGTAGATAGACTAAAGTTGGACAAACACGGGCAGATTCAGGTCTTTTAGATGGATTCAGCAGCTTATCTGGCAGTTTGTGGGGCATTCCAACAGGCCCATCTGACCTATATCTGTTATAAAATCATGCAGATGTTGATCGGGCAGGCAGGCTTGATATTCTTCAGATCAAGGACCCAATCAGCCAGTTGATGCTGTCCTTAAGGTGGCCATAGATGATCTTTCCTGGAAAAGATCTTTTTAAGAAACATTTTTCGGTTTAATACACATGTGTAGAGCTTTTTGGCAGATATACTGGTAAAAACAATAGTATTCTACCTGAATTTGAAGATTCAGCACTAACATTGGTCGATATTCCGATGCCTTTAAAGGCCCTATCAAAATTTTCCGGCTGGCCCGATCAACAAGCAGACCAATATCCAAGTCTTCTGGCGATATTGGTCGGCTTGTCTCCCACCATATCATATTCATTTGGTACAATATTATCGGTGCATCTATGGCCACCTTAACTCCAGTAGCTCCTATTCCTGAAAAATTAAGAGGATCTTATAGTGTATGGCCAGCTTTACAATGGTAGCATTAGAGTCCATAATGGCAGGCGTATACTAGGGGATAATGAACACTGGCCAACCAGAACAATTTAGTAACTTGCCTTCAAATCCATATGCAAATCTATTTGAAGTGCTGCTTAGTTGAATAAACCTAAAATTAGAGCACATCCCCTTCAAGACATTGTCATAAAATACTGGCACTAGATGAATAAAAATTAGATTTTTAGTTGGATGGCAATACGAGTATCTAAGGTAAATCAGAAGGAAAATCCATACAAAGTCCATAGTGACCAACACTATGGAGCAGCTTTCCTTAAACTCACTGAAATTAAATAAAATTAGCATTTTCGAGTTTGGGGTATTTAGCAAAAATTTCAGTACTCTAAAATGTTTTTTTTCTCCTTGTCTGACGTTCCAAATTGTAAAAACAATGTTTTCAAAATTGTAATTGATAAGGATAGTTTAAAAATGTTTCCTGATTTATTGTTGGGAACCTTTTTAAAACAAAAAGTGACATTGTCCCTCTAAATTTGCTTAGAGTTGCTTAAAGTTGTCTTTAGCCCTTTACCAACCCTTTAACCAAGAGAAGATGCCAGAGCACTTGTGTAGGTAACTAGATTTGCTTGGAATTGCAGTTTCATGAACCCACTGTAAAACAAGGTAAGTTGGAAAATTAAGGAACCTGAAAGGGAGGTGTTGTTTGTACTTATTTACAATCTTGTATTTTTATTAAATAAACCAGAATATCTAATGGACCTACCACTAATAATATATCCTCCCAATAGTCCCCAATGCTTCCCAGGTCACTTAAAGGCAATCTCGATTGTCCTGTTATACCATTTAGGCTACTGTGATAATTAAATAAGTCAATTAAATAAAACAAATTCATTATTGTCATAAAAAATGTCCACAGTGCAGGGAGGCCCACTACTCTCCAAAAGTACAACCTTCATTATAATGTGGGGAATGCGAGTTTGACCATAAGATTGCAAAGATGATCAGAATGAAGGGTCAATGTTCTTTCATTGGGGCATCATGGTACTTGTTGGCAGAACTCTCTACCCAGGGTACCAAGATGACTGGTGGGCTACTACATGGGCCCACCCCATATTGTGTTGCAATATGTGGTGGGCCTACATAGAAGTCCACCATTCACCTTGGTATCCTGGCTGGAGAGACCTGCTTAATGATACCATGATGCCCCAGAAATTCAGCTCTTTGAGTGCAAATAGCAACCTGCGCTCATCAAGATGTGGGTGAGCTGGAAAGAATGGGGCTTATTATAACACACCAATGCCAGGGCTATGAATATTTAAGCGGTCATTTTCAAACACAAGTGCAGTCTACAAACGCAGAGTGGCCTGTTTTTTTACCCATAATACAGCATTTTATCCCATAATTCCAGTATAATTGTGTCTGTGCTCCAAGCTGCATTTGACACAACCTGGTGCAAGTTTTATCTACTGAATTCAAAGTGTGGAGATTGCATCATTGCTGGAGCTCACATTCTTGTGCTTGCATCGGTTTTCTCTGGGCTCAACTCTGGTGCACCTATTGATGCAACCCTCTGTGGGAACACTCTGGCAGGGGAAAAAAATGGTGGGCCCCCGGCTCTAGTGGGCCCCTCCAGCCCAGATCCGCAACCTGGATTTCTTCCCGGGCTTCTGTCTCAGGGCCCACCTCCAGACCCTGAGGGCTACTGCCTCTGGGCCTCCCTTCCAGCAACTTTGCCGTCGCTTGTATGCGCAAGTGCGCACATGCGTTTTTTTGCCACGACCAAACAGTGCATGTGCTGACGCGCAAGTGCGCACATGCGTGTGAGAGAGGAGGGTTACCGGATGGGAGGCTCTGAGGCAGCAGCCCTCAGGGTCAGGAGGGGGGCCCAGAGACAGAAGCCCCAGTGGGCCCTGGGCCCCCCAGTCCGACACTGAACACTGGAGATTTCACCAAGTGCAAAGTGGTGGTAGCTCATATATTCCCCTCACACTTGCCAATGTGTTCATTTTGGAGCACCAAATATTCCATTCCACATAAGTGCCACACAGAAGGTTATTGGTTAAATTAAGGAATGTTGGCCTAGAACATAGTATTTATACTTGGATAGAGAACTGGCTAAAAGATAGACTACAAAGAGTGGTGGTAAATGGAACATTTTCTAATAGGACCAGTGTTGTTAGTGGAGTACCGCAGGGCTCTGTACTAGGTCCCTTGCTTTTCAACTTGTTTATTAATGACCTGGAGGTGGGCATTGAAAGTACGGTTTCTATTTTTGTAGATGATACTAATAATTGTGCAGAATTATATTTTCCATGCAGGTGTAAGAAACTTACCCTGGTGGTCTAGTGGGCAGCGGGGTCCACGCCGCGTCCTTAGCGTGGACGCCCGCTGCGCCGCTCCTATCCTGCCCTTGCCGGTGCCATCTTGGATTACTAGGGCGTGCATGGCACACCTCTTAAAGGCGCAGTCGCGCTGGCGTGATTGCGCCAGCGCGCAACGCTGCGAAATTGCGCACGTTTTGGGCCAATTGGTTCCCTATTTAAGGCCCATTCAGACCTGTAGCCAGTGCCCGTTATAGGATCATATCCTGTGGTTTCCTGAGTTTTTGCTACCTGTTTCTGAATTTGCTATCCTGACTGATTATCCGTGTTTGACCCAGCCTGTTCCTGACTATTTTGCATTCTGTATC